>NW_027185573.1:1992644-2000568 GCF_028583685.1 Petaurus breviceps papuanus | reverse complement strand
GAAGGAAGGAAGGAAGGAAGGAAGGAAGGAAGGAAGGAAGGAAGGAAGGAAGGAAGGAAGGAAGGAAGGAAGGAAGGAAGGAGGAGAGAGAGACAGAGACAGAGAGAGACAGAGAAGCAAGGTATTTTCATTCTACTGTGAGATAGGGGTGGGAGTGCAGGGAATATATACATAGATAGTAAACTCAAATTACATACAAAATAAGTGGATGAATGAATTTTATCTACAATGTAAATGAATCCATGCTACAGGAAGGTGTTTTTTTTTTTTAACAATTTTAGTCTCCCGTATATACATAAGAGATAATAGCAAGATTGTGAGCATTCTTCTCAAACCTTGAACAATCTACAAAGAAGAAATCTAGTGTCAGAGGAAATGTGGACAAGACAATACCAAAAAGAATTATAAATGGCTTAAAATAACTTAGCAGTTCTACTTGGAAAAGGAGCAAAGTATGTAAATACTTTAAAAAAGTGAATAATAGGAAATCTACTTTATTATCTTGGTAAGAATGCTGATGCAGAGTTAAGCCAGTCCTGATACAGAAGAGTAGAAAGTGAAAATTTCCCAGCCTTTTGTCCTTTATTACAAAATCAAAACCTATTGAATAAAATCCTACATTTTTTTTTCCAGTTTAGACTTTCAGCTAAATGCACAGAAAAGGGGTGGGGGGAGATCCAGTTGGATTTATCACCAGTTTTTAGGCATGCAACTCTCCCTCTGTCTCTTGGGTCTTGTTTGTAGCCGAGAACATTTGTGCTGAAAATGGAAATGCTGAAAGAGTGAAAAAATAAAGGCTTAACTCAGGTTGTTTGGCTTTTATTGGGTTTTGGATTTATCACATTTTTATAAATGAAAAAAAGGAACTTTCAGCTTCCTCAGAGCAGGCCATTTTGTCTGTTTTGCTTCTGCTTAGATGGGCAATAAATCCCATCTGATTACTAATCAAAGAAATTGACAAATTAACTGGTTCTATGCTGGGAACATTTAAAGCAGGAAGTCCCACCTCTGTCAGAAATCAAACTAGCAAAGAGTTTACAAAAATTCTTCTACCTTCACTGACAAGACTATAGATAAGTGAATAGTTACTTAGGTCTGTCATGCAAATAGAGGCTTGTTTTCTTTGAAGACAGGGGAATCATAACCCTTACCTGTCTGTGTTCTGCCCAAAGAAATAAAACTTTTGATTGCTGAAACCTAGCAAGATATTTTGGGGCTTACGGACTAGATTTCTTTTTTTATGGACCATACAATAAACCCAAATCACTCCAATTTTCAATTGGCCAACAATTGCTGTGTTTGTCCTTCATTTTTGAAGAGGACCATGACATAAAGGAAATGGTGACGTGACTTTCCACTGACTTTGATTTGAGTGAGGGAGGGCTGTGCTAGGTCACTAGCCTAACTTTCTCCTCCAGAGCCAACTAGGTCCAGTGGCCAGATATTCATCAGGATGACTAGAGATGACCCAGAATGCAATGGGAGACCCTGGCCCTTTTAGGTTAAGGTCTTTTCAGGTTCTCACTTTGAGGGAGGCAATGTCCATACAGTGAATAGACCCTTTTAAGAAGTTAGTCTAGGGATGGCACTTTTAATTAAAATAAAAATCAAACTGGAAGTAGAAGACCTTCAGGATTACTGGTCTAGGACCACACCATCCTAAACACACCAGATGTCCTTTGATCTCCGAAGCTAAGTAGGGTCAGGCCTGGTTAGTATTTGGCCAACAATAGGTCCCAGTCAAATCCTCACTTGGTCATTGTTTGGGCCCTGGTGGCTAAGAGTAAGAATAAAGAACAAATGTTTCTATTTTGGCCAGAAAACCTGAGGGTCTTCCCCTCCCAGACTGAGTTTTCTTTTTGACTAGGTAAAATAGGACATTTTTTCCTCATTTCTTCTTACTGAGCCTTAATCACTGAATGGAAGCTACATCAGACAAACCGAGACTTGGGAAAGACCTTAGCTTGGAAAGACCAAGGTCACTCACTGTTTCTGGGGCCATCTCCAGTTCTCCTGAGGAGAGAAGGGGAGAGTAGGGCAGGGGAAGGGAGGGGAGGGGAGAATCACTATGTTATCTGAGTTGTGCTCTCAGCAGTGGAGTTTGAATGCCTGGCAGTACAGTTCAAGAAAGGACTTCAGTGTCTAGTGCCTTATCTTGCCAGGTGATCTTTAGAATCTTCCTAAGACAATTCAAATGGAAGTAACTCAGTTTCCTAGCATGGGGCTGGTAGACTGTCCAGGCTTCACAGGTGTACTACAATGAAGTTAGAACAACGGCTCCATAGACCTTCAGTCGGGTAGTCAGTCTAATACCACTTCTCTCCCACACCTTTCTTCAGAGTCTCCAAATTACTGAGGTAGCTCTGGAAACATGTGAAAATTAACCTCATCAAAGTGTTCATCCCTGGAAAGTATACTGCCACTGTAAATAAACTTATCCACAGTACTCAACACTTTTCCATTTTTTGGAGATGGTTCCCCGTATGGATGGTGTGGTGCCGGCTGATGGAGCACCTGGGTTTTCTTGGTATTAATTGTTAGGCCAAAATTAGCACAAGTAGCAGAGAATCAATCTGTACTTTGATGTGTCTTCGCTTGAGAGGCTGCACTGAAACCACAATCATCTGCAAGCAGAAAATCATGCACCAACTCTCCCTCCATTTTAGTTTTTTTGGTTTTTGTTTTTTTTTTTTTTTAGCAATAGGGGTTAAGTAACTTGCTCAAGGTTACACAGCCAGTTATTTCTGGGTGTGGTGCTAAGTATCTGAGCCCAGATTCGATCCCCCAGGTCATCTCTACACTGGGGCTGGTGCTCTTACTCGCTGAGCCACCTGGCCGCCCCTTCCATTTTAGTTTTGACTTGTAACCTTTGAAAGCTAAATAATTCACCTTCAGTAAGATAGTTGACCTTAATGCTGTGTTCGTCTTCATTGAAGGTATTTGACAACATGGCTGAAAACATCATGCTAAAAAGCATGGGAGTAAGTACACAGTCTTATTTCACTCCACTGGTGACTGAGAAATATGAGGGCATCTTCCATTCTCCAGAACCCAGGCAAGCATACCATCATGAAAGTGATGTACAATGCTGATTAACTTCTCTGGGCAAACAAATTTTGACACAATTTTTGACATAATTTTCCATAAGCCCTTACAACTGACAGTATCCAAAGCCTTGGTCAGATCTGCAAATATCTTTATTCTGCTCATGGCATTTAGTAAGCATCTACTATCTCTAGGTACTGTGCTAAGCATTAGGGGTACAAAGAAAGCCAGTCCCTGACCTCAAAGCCCTCTAATGAAAGTAGCTATGTAAAAACAAAATATAGGCAGTATCAGAACAGTGGATAAAATATGAACCTTGGAATCAGAAAGTCCTGGGTTCAAGTCCCACCACTGACACAGGTAGTGTGGCCCTGGACAAGTCACTTGACCTCTTCATACTCTAAGCTACCCTCTATGATTTACAAATTGCAGAAAAGATACAGACCTGCATAGGTAGAGGGTATTTCCTCATCTGGGAGTTTCAATAAAAATGGTAGAACTAGTATATTAAAATGGTTATAATAAACCATTATATGAACTCACTATTCATTATTATTATTAATTATATTAACATAGCTGTAATAAAGTAATGACATGTGGTGTTATATGGTATATAGTAAAAGGATTTCAATGCCTACCTCAGGACATATTGTCTATGTGACCCTAGACAAGTCACTTAACTTCTCAATGCCCCCAGACAATTCTTCAAGCCAAAGTTTAGTGGGGGCAGCTAGGTGGCTCAATGAATAGAGCACCGGCCCTGGAGTCAGGAGGGCCTGAGTTCAAATCTGGTCTCAGACACTTGATGCTTACTAGCTATGTGACCTTGGGCAAGTCACTTAACCCCCAATTGCCATGCTTCCAAAAACAAACAAGCAAAAAAAACAAAAGACAAAGGTTAATGATCTGGGGTCCATGAATGTATTTTTGCTTAATATTTTTAAAGCAAGTTCAATCTAGTTGGTTTCCTTTATAATCCCATGTATTTCATTTTATGCATTTAAAAACATGATTCTAAGAAGGGGCCCATAAGCTTCACCCGACACTATCCAAGGGGTCCATGACATAAGACTAAAACGTCCAGTTCTAAGCCTAGCTGTTGTAGTTGAGTTACTGATCTGCATTGGGGAAGTGACCTTCCCCAATGGGAGTTTACTACACCAGTGAAAGCACAAGACCAGTCCAAAACTTAAAAATATGTGTGTGTGTGAAGTAATGATATGTTTTCAGTAGTCTGTTTCACTGACAACAAGATAAAAATGAAAAATCTCCATGAATTCTTGCATTTATGAAGTTTTATGACTCCCCTTTTATCCCATTTATTCTTCTCTCCCCCCCTCCACCCCGCCCACTCCCCTTCCAACCGCTCACTCTTTGAAGTATGGGCACAGGATACATATAATTATTCCCATTTTACCTTATGTCTTTTCTTGCTTCTTAGAAATGTCAATCTATAGAGAATGAGATGCAAAGAAAAGGTGCTTAGTATACCCCCCTCTCAAACATCACCTGTCACCTCCAGGCTCAAGAAAGAATACAAGTCAAATGGGAGGTAAGAGCACGCTCCAAACACCAAAGCAAAATCATAGTCATTTTCTTTCATAAATATCCATAGTAAACTCACATTCACAGAAAGGTGATATAAAACACTGAGGTTCCTTTTGAGACTTTGATGTTTTCAGGCCACCCCCACGATATTTCAGAGAATATGACAGAAACTTTTCTTTAGAAAATTAGAGAATTGCAACATGTCCTTGCTGGAGGGACCTCAGCAGTCATATAGTTCAACCAAGAGGGGTGTATTGGGTGTTCAGGGTGGGTTAAGGCATCTGGCGAGAGGTCTGCTGAGCCCTTTTCCAGGCTGCACAACCACCTTCGGTGTCCACCTTCACTCAACTCTCACCTGTGTTTCTAAGAAGCTGTAGCATGTGCAGTGGCCACACTCCATTAAAACTGTCTCAATTGGTGGGTTAAGCCAGGTTGAAGGGAACCAATGGACCTCAAATCTGTCAATGAGTTAGGGGGATATCTACCCCAAGTACATTAAGATTTTCTCTAGTGGAATGGGGGGATAAGAACATTTTGTTCCAACAGCCACAAAAGTGACTGAAGCGGGTGCTGGGGAGCAATTAGAGCTTAGTCAGACGTTGAAGATGCCCAGGTCATCCCTGTATCCTGGATCATCGCCAGTTCTGCTGATTCTTGTCCTGCCACTGGACTTCAATGACTCTGGAAGAAAGAGGGAAGCTGAGGACTTTGTGCAACTCTGTCTCATTGAAATCTAATTTAGGCCAATGATGTCACTTGTTTTCCTTGAAAACAAAGAATGAACAACAGTCCAACCAGGATGTGGACAACAATTCCTTCTCTAACATACTCCAAAAATAGGCATCCAGACTTGACTGAAAAACTTCCAGGAAAGAGGAACATCTCAAAGGATCCTCATTGGGAGGAATATATGCTTCACTTCACACCTACATCCACCTCTCTGTGACTTCCACCTGTGGCTCCTAGTTCCACCATCTTTGATCAAATAGAATATGGTCAAGACCTCTCCTAATCAACCAATCAAGGAACATTTACTAAGTGCCTGCTGTGTACCAGACAGTGCATTAAGTGCTGGGGATATAACATGACACTTCTTCAGATACCCAGCATGGAGTATCATGTTGCACTAGATCCTCTCTTCTCTAAGTTATAAAGCCCTAGTTCTTTCAGCTGATCCTCATATGCCATGGTCTAGAATTTCTTCACAATCTTGGTGGCTCTTCTTTGGAAATTCAACACTGTGGTGCTCACAATGGAACCCAAGACTGTAGCTTTCATCTATTTCTGACTATACATCAGATCTATCAGCTGCCTAGACTGCGGGTCCTTAACCTTTTCTATGCCATGGTGGGTAGGAGGAGGAAGAGAAGAAGAGGAAGAAAACACCTTGTTTGACCCTCTGGGTCAACAACTCTGGGAGGTAGTTACCATTATCCCCATTTTTTACAGTTAAAGAAACTGAAGCAAAGTGACTTGCCCAGGGCCTTATAGCTACTAAGTATCTGAGGTTGGATTTGAACTCAGGACTTCTTGACTCCAAGATCAGTGCTCGAATCACTGTACTACTTAGCTAACCTTTATGCTATCTGGTGAAGTTTATTAATTTCTTCTCAGAATAATGTTTCTAAGTGCATAAAAAGAAATATATAGAATTATAAAGGAAATCAGTTATATTGAAATAAATATTTATTTTTCCCTATCAGAGTTCACCAACCCCTCTGAAATCTATAAACAGACCAGAATGCCTACTCTAAGTACTATCTGAGTAGAACAATGGATAAAGTGAGGAATCTGGAGTCAGGAAGACCCAGGTTCAAATTCTAGCTAATGTACACATTAGCTGTGTCTTCCTAGGAAAGGTACTTAACTTCTTGATGTCTCTGCTTCCTCATCTGTGACAGAATGAAGACTTGAACCCAATGACTTCTGAGATTCCTTCAAACTCTAAACTATGATTGTCCCTTACAGGGGGAAACAACTTTATGGGTTATAGTACCATTGTTATTAATTACTGAACTTTCAAATCCACTAAAATTCCTAGACCTTATTTTGGATAAATTGGTTCCATGTAATCCTTGTATACTTGACTTTTTGAACCCAATTACAGAATTTTACATTTATCCAAATTAAATGTTAGCTGATTAGATTTATGGCAACATTCTATTTTTATGCAATTAAAAGTTCATAGTGAATCACTAAATAAAAATATTTATGTGGTCATTATGCATTTTAAAGGACTCTAAAAAAATTTGGAGTGTGCAAATTTTATGCAAAATACTTTGATTTTCAAGTTACAGAATTTTAGGGTAGGAAGGACACAAAGGTCATCTAGTCCAGTTCATGCCAGAGAAAGAGCCCCATCCTATACACACAACACAGCTGATAAATCATCTAACATCTGCTTGAAGACCTTCAGTAAGAGGGAGCCCACTCCTTCCCTCCGCGGTCCATTCCACTTTCTGATAGCTCTAATTATTTTAAATTGGTTCTAAAAATTACAATGGCAAATGATATTTAACTATTAATGAAAATGAGATTGCACCCAAAATGTTAG
Organism: Petaurus breviceps papuanus; assembly: GCF_028583685.1. Lineage (NCBI taxonomy): Eukaryota > Metazoa > Chordata > Mammalia > Diprotodontia > Petauridae > Petaurus > Petaurus breviceps. Next base: position 1,993,421 of record NW_027185573.1, on the reverse strand, counting down.
TAAAAGATTATTCTATTAATATGTCATTAATGCAGGCGTTACATCAGTATAGAATCCTGAACATCTCATTAGTTGCAATGATGCAGAAGGGGTTTATCTGGTCAAGTGGAAGCAGTAGGAGAAACAGATTGACAAGTGACTGACCCTTGAACTGTGATTCATTATTTCTCTACAGAAGCAATGGTATCTGGGGTAGACAGGCAGGAAAAGATGATCCTAGGAGAATACTGAGTCCCAATATCTATAGTAGCGAATTATTACTAATGAAGAAAAGAGGGCTAGGGTTATAAATTTCCTTCTGTGGAATCTTTGAATTATTCTTTATGCATTCCTGGGCAGGGTCCTCCAAATTTTGATCCAGTTGAGTATGGTGTGTTTTTTCAGATGGTAGTTTTCCAAAAAAAGATCCAAGGGCCTTTAAGGAACTGGTGATTCAACATGAATCAGCAGCATCATGTGGCAATCCCAAAAGCTAGTTCAGCTTTGGGTTGTATTGAGAAAAGCATGCGGTCACACTGCCCTGGTTAGGTCACACTTGGAGTTGCATTCTAGGCACCATATTTAAAAACATGATGGTGTCCAGAAGAAGAGGGAATCTAGGAGAGTGACGGGACTTGGAAGCCTACCACATGAACTTCAAAAGAACTGAGGAGGTTGAGTTTGGGAAAGAGGCTTCAGAAAGGACAGGATCACTATCTTCGAGGATTTGAAAGGCAGCCTTATAGAAGATGGATCAAACTTGCTTTGTTTGACCCCAGAGGACAAACTAGTAGCAAT
>NW_027185573.1:1910126-1977644 GCF_028583685.1 Petaurus breviceps papuanus | reverse complement strand
GACCTTGGGCAAGTCACTCAACCCCAACTGCCCTTCCTTAAAAAAAGGTGACAACTCACTCTTTGGTGAATAGAGAACTGCCTTTGGAATCAGAAAGATCTGGGTTTCAATGCTGTTTCTTACACATCCTGGCTGTGCAAGTCTGGTCAAATCATTTAATCTCTCAGTGTTCCAAGCAACTAAGAGTATAAATTGAAAAGCAGGTGATGATCCAAATTGGCAAAATATTTTCCCCATCCTAATAAAATAAAAGGTCCGATAAAGGATCATGATGATGATAGGAAGATTTTATGTTGTGCTTTGAGGTTTATGAAGTGTTTTACATATGTTACCTCATTTGATACAACAATCATGTAAGACAGGTGTTATGATTGTCTCCAATTTACAAATAAGGAAACAGAGGCTTCAGAAGGTTAAGTGACTTCCTCAGGGTCACACATGTCTTAGTACTTAACCTCAGATTTTCCTGACTATCCATTAGTCTGGGAGCTCCTTGAGAACAGCAAATGCCCTTTACCTTTCTTTGTATTTCCAATACTTAGTTTAGTGTCTGGCGTGTAGTAGGCACTGAATAACTGTTTATTACCTGATTTCCTAGCTCCATGTCAAGTGCTCTATCCACTGGACCATCTAACTGATTTGGGGGGGGGATAAATGGAGCCCAGCACATGGTAGACACTTGATTTATAATTGTTGAATGAAGTGAAGTTAAATTGAACTCTTCTGTTGTGTTGCAACAGAAACTTGACCGATAGGAGGGTGATGATCCTTTTACTTGATGACATTTAGAAATAAACTAATGAATCCAAGAGAAGATCTAGGGTCTTGTAGGGAATGCACCTATTTCCTTGAGTTGAATGACAGTTAATATGAATACAATAGTCATAAGGAGTAAAAATGCAATGTGTTGAGGTTTCTATCTGTCATTGGAGCTGTCAGTATTAAAAGATAATCTTCTTACCTGATGTAATCACATATCAAGCATTGCATTGAGTCTATGTAGAAAATGCTAGGATAAACAGATATTATTTTTCACCAGGTCATTAATCATAGGTAGAGTTAACATGTTCAGGCCTAGGGATTAATCATAGTTACTGAGAATAGAATTACATTAAATAAATGTTCTTTTTTAGCGGGGAAAGGCTAGGCCATGACTATTTAGTGGCTTTACCCTCATGCACCTAAGGACTTGAGTTGGGTAGGATTTAAAACTCAGGGAAGAATTTCATGGGCTGTCCAAATATGCCCAAGGAAATGCCTCCTAGTAAGTCTGGACAGGAAAGAATTAAAGCTACAGTCTTTTCTTCATTGGTAAACACCTTAGTTTCTACCAAAATTGCTAATGTGTGCATTCGTTTATTTACAAAAAATATATCCAGAAGTGAAACTAGGGGTCAGCAGAGAGGTTAAGGCAGGAGAGGCATATCTGAGAATCATTAGCATAGAGATGGCAGTTAAATCTCTGGGAGCTGATGAGACCACCAAGTGACGAAGGATAGCGGGAGAAGAGAAGAGGGCCCAGGAAAGAAACCTGTGGGACAATCATGGTTAATGTCTGTGATGGGAATAAGGAGACTTATAAAGAGAAGGAATTGTCTGTCAGATAGTAGGAAAATCAGGAAAGAGAGTAGTGGCTTAAAAACTGAGAGTGAAGTGAATTTTAGGGAAATGAGAGCGATCCATAATATCAAAGGCTACAGAGAAGTAAAGGAGAATGAAGAATGAGGGTGTGTATATACACATGTACACTTTTAGGAACAAACATAAACACAGAGACACACATATGCACACACACAAGTGCCATGCATATCAGACCCTCTGGAGCCATCAGTTTCACCCTCTCCCCCAGAGTCATTGAAATCCAGTGGCAAGACATATGTCAAGACAAATGGCAATGGTCCAGGATGCAGTGGGAGACCTTCCCTCTGATGCTACGCTACCATCACCATGGTGCAGACCCTCATCTCCTTATGCTTAGAGGTAACCAATAGCCTGCTGGTGAGTCTATCTGCCTCTTGTGTCTCCCCACTGTCATCCATCCTCAATTTAGCCCCTCATTTTCCTAAAGTGCAAGTCTGACCATCACACACATACACACACACACGCGCGCACGCACGGCCTACTCAATAAACTCTAATGGCTCCCTATCATCTCCGGAATCAAATATAAAAATCCTCTAATGATCAAAGTCTTTCATAACCTAGCTCCACCCCCACCTCTACTTGTCCAACCTCTTTACGCTTTACTCCTAACCATGTACTCAGATTTAGTGACACCCTCCTCTTATTTCTTTCCTGAACAAGATGCTCAATCTCTTCACTCCAGGCATTTATTCTTTCTGTCCCTCGCACCTGGATTTTTCTCTCTCATCTCCACCTATTGGCTTCCTTTAAGTCCCAACTACATCCCCATCTTCTACCAGAGGCCTTTCCCAAATCCTCTTATTTCTAGTGCTTTCCCTCTTTTAATTATTTCTTATTTATTCTAATTATATTCTATTCTTGTATATAGATTGCTTGTATATATTTATTTGCTTGATGTTTCCCTCATTAGATCTTGAGTTCTTTGAGGGCGAGAACTATCTTTTTGTTTCCCCCATGCTTAGCAGGCACTTAATAAATATTTACTGACTGACAATAAAAGTGATGACTAGAAAAAAGAGGCAAGAGTCAAAGGATTCTATTGAGACAAAATTAACAAGACTTAGCCACTCAGTGGATGTGAGCCATGAGGAGACATAGTGGAGGATCAAAGAGAATTGTCAAGTCTGAGTGACTGGGATTCTGGTGACAGCATCCAAAGAAATAACGGAAGCGAGTTTAGAGAGGAACCTAAGGCACACAAAGAATCATGAGAAGTGCAGAATCTCAAGGTTGGGGATGACTTCAGAGGCCATTTATCCCAACCATCATGTGAACAAGAATCCTCTCCAAGTCATTTTAATGAGTAGTCATTCTGTGACAATACTACCTAAATTAATTTACTTATTCAATACCATGCCAATCAGTCTACCAAGGATTTATTTTCCGAATCTAGAAAGAAATGATAACAAAATTTATCTGAAAGAACAAAAGGTCAAGACTATCAAGGGAATCAATGAAGTAAATGTGAAGGAAAGGAGCCTAGCAATATCAGATCTCAAACTATATTACAAAGTGGCAATTATGAAAACAATTTTGTAATGGTTAACAAATGAATGGTCATCTAGCTTTCATTTAAAGACCTACCAATTGCAGTTCACTCCACTTTGTAACAGCTCAAATTGATGGTAAGTTGGGTTTTTTTCTGTTTTGTTTCTAATATCAAGCCTAAATTTACTGATATGAAAATTGTTCCCAATGCTCCCCTTTTCTGCCCTTTGGAACCAAGTAGAACACATCTGATCTGCCTTCCATATATACTGGAAGATAGCTACCATGTCCCCTATGTCTTCTCAGTGGGTAACAATAGGAAGCTAGGTGGTACAATGGATAGAATGCTGGGCCTGGAGTTGGATCTTCGTTCAAATATGATCTCAGTTACTACCTATGTGACCCTGTGCAACTCGGTTGACCTCTATTCTTCAATTGTAAAATTGCAATCATAGCAGCATCTACCTTATAGAGTTGTTGTAATAATCAAATGAAATAATATCTACGAAGTGCTTAGCACACTGTCCGGCTCATGTGGTTGTTTGTCCTTTCTTTTCAAAGAGGACCAATGACATCACATGTTGATGTCTTGACTTGCGTGTGAATTGAATTTAAGTGAGACAGAGTTGCACAATGTAATTCACCTTATCTTTTCTTCCTGAGTCATCAAACTACAGTGGTAAGACAAAAATCAGTATGACTAGCGATGGCCCTGGTTGCAGTAAATGACCTTGGCATCTTTGATGTCTCACTAAGTTCTAAGCACTTCACAGTGCCTTCTTCAGCTGCCTTCATGGCCATTAGAACAAATTATTCTCATTCACCCATTCTACCAAGAAAGTCTTCACACATTAGAGTAGACATTCCCCTAATTCACCAACAGGTTTAAGGACTGTGGTTACCCTCAACTTGATTTAACCCATTGTCTGCCATGAAGGATTACTGGGATGTGGCTTCTATACATGCTATGGCTTCTGGAGCCACAGGTGAGAGTTGGGTGAAGGTGGACACCTTCACATAGTATACACGTAATGGGTTTTTATTTCTTTCCCTTCTCCTCTTCTCTCAGTTAAATAGCCCTAATTCCTTTCAAAATTACCATATATCATTATTTCAAGGCTTTTCATCATTCTAGTCACCCTCCTCTGGATTTTCTTCTTACTTATTAATGTCTTCCTAAAATGTGATGCCCAGAACTGAATGTAATATTCCAGCTTTGGTCTGAGCAGGGCAGAATGCAGGGAGCTAGGTTCCCTCTATTATGAGGCCTTGTGTGGTCTTAATGCGGTCTATATATGAACCCTACTGAAATGTATTGAATTTCCTTTGTAGTTCATCTCCTCTCTTAGCCCCTCTCCAAGGTCCTCCAGATTCTCATAGACACCATGCTGACAGCTGGAGAAGGGGAAATGAAGGAATTAATGATACATGTCCTCAACCATTTCAGTAGGAACAGGAGACTGGATCATCTGCTGAAAAGAGAAGGCATAGAATTCAAGGTTTGAAAAGAGATGTTTTGGAACAGTCACAATGTAGATTATGGGGGTTATGAGAAAAAGTTGATGAACGAACAGATTGCTACGTCACAGCTGAGGTCCTGTTGAAGCTAAAAGGGATGAATTTTTAATGGACTCATTTATCAGCTTCATGACTTCCTTCAGCAAGGCTTGGTAGTACAGACATAGGGGGAGGTAAGGCAGATGGCAGAGGTCGGCCAGGGTTAGATCCTACCAAGTTTGAGCATCTGATATATAGTAGACAAAATAATTATATCATTAACTGAATTTGTCTCTTTCCATTCAGTTGGTAACATAAAGATCAACCAATCAACAAGGATTTAATGAGCATCCTAATCACAAGCAGTTTGGTAAGAGGTATAAGGAAACAGAGCCATAACTAGCTATAAGTAATACAGAGAAGTATAAGACAGAAAGAACTCCTGCCTTCAAGTATCTTCTAGTCTAGTTCTACAAAAGGCCTTTCCTGGCTCCCCCCTCCCAAGATAACTTTCCCTTTAAATTCACCTTCTTACCCTCTCTATCTCCCTCCATCCCTTCTTCTCTCTCCCTCTCTCCTTCTGTGTGTGTGTCTGTCTCTCCATCTTGCCTTCTCTCTCACTATGTGTCCCTATATACATGTACATGTATAGAGAGAGATATGAGCCCGCATATGTTGTAGACACCAATTAATGTTATCACTCCCATTCAGAATGTAACCTGCTTGAGGGCAGAAACAATTCTTCCTTTCTTTTTGTAACCCCAGCACTTTGTCCAATGACTAGAGCATAGTCAACATTTAATAAATGCTTGTCTAACAATTGATTGACTGGGTGGACAAGAAGAAGTGAATGAAACAATAAAATCAAAACAAGGCTATTTAATAAAAGCCTAGACCATGTGATGGAAGTGTTCAGAAGAGAAAAAGGATGAATGAAGACTGGAGGATTCCTGTGATAATTGCTTAAAGGACTCATGACTGGTTAACATCAAGAAGAGAAGATTTAGGAAGTTCATGAACTTTCTTCGAGTATATAAAGAGCTATCATGTGGATCATACAATACATAACATACATAGCCGTGTTCTGCTTGGTCTCAGATGGTAGAATCAGGAGTAATTAGTGGAAGTTATGGAGAGGAAAATGAGGGTTTGATGTTAAGAAACCTTTTCATACAATTAAAACTACAAAAAAGTAGAATAGACAATTTTAGTAGACTCAATTCTTTTCGAGCAGAGACTATATGATCACTTGTCCAGTGCATTATAGACAGGATTTTCATTCAGGTACTAATCAGGCTAGAAAGCTTCTCAGGTTCTCTGAAATAGTGTTCTTAATGGAGGAAATGAGGCTTTTTTGGGTTCTTAAAGGATGAGTAGGATTTGAATTGGTAGAAGAAAGGAGGGCAGACAGTCCATGTAAGTGGGATGCAGCATAGGGGCAGACAAGAAGGCAGATGCCACCTTGCTTCCATTGTTGGTCTGCCCTACTAAAATTCAATAAACAATCAAACATTCGATCAACAAGCATGTGTTAAGTTCCTACTATGTGCTAAGCTGTATATAACACAGTGGTATTCTCTGAGCACTGGGGATATAAAAAATGAAACAAGTCAAAATTAAAAATACAAGAGAGAAATCATGCCACCTCACTGTATACTGTTCAAACTTCATCCTATACCATGCAGCTAATCTAACACAATCAATTTCCAAACTATTCCACATAATAAAACATTATCGTTTAATATCAAGATATAAAATTAATGACACAAAAAACACAGTATTAATGTTGAGTCCCCCAATGCTCTATAATTCAGACATAAGAAAATCATTCAACTGGAATTGAAATTGCTTTTGACGCTTAAAATTACAATGTCCTAAAATACCAGGACATTTATAAAAAATCAAATTGCCAGAAATGGTGAAAATTGAAGTCATTCAAGGTGGGTGGAACATCTTCTTACTATCTCACTAGACATTGTAGGGAAAGCCATGAAAAAGAGTTATATGCTGCTAGCTTATTTAGATATTTGTCACAGTTTATTTAGAGTTATAAATTGAAATGTTTGCTTTGAAGGAAGTAGTTTCATGAATAGAGCTCTACCTAGGATTTCTTATACCTGGGAAAATTTTTAAAGAGTGGAAGGGGGGGGGTATAATCATTCTAGGAGAATCAGTGGTCAATCCCTGAGAAATATAGACCTTTATCACCATAGTATTTAGATGGGAAGCTAGGTGGCACAGTGGATAGAGCATTGGGCTTGGGATCAGAAAGACTTATCTTCACAAGTTCAAATCCAACCTCATATACTTACTAGCTGTGTGACCCTGGGCAAGTCACTTAACCTTGGTTGCCTCAGTTTCCTCATCTGTAAAATGAGATGGGGAAGGAAATGACAAACCACTCTAGGATCTTTGCCAAGAAAACTCCAAACACAAAGAATTGGACATAAGTGAAAGGACTGAACAATGACAAATAAGGTTGGAAATGTAGACGGAATGAAGTGTACCACAGAAACCAGACAGGGGTTTTGTTGGTCGTGGATTATGGCACCATGCTCATAGGCTAGTGGAAGACTAGTAGGAATGGGAAAGATAAGTACCATTGGAGAAAACATCCCTTATCAGAGATAAAACACATTCCTTAGGATTTTCCCTGGACCAAAGCCCCCTTCATCCTTGTACTGTTCATGATGAACAAGGAAAGGCACATGGTAAGTAGGAGAAATCTGGAACATATAATTTCCAATCATTTGTGAGAAATGAATTACATGAAAGACTTAATTGGGGCATTGTGATCTCAGAAACAATATTGGGCAAAGCATGAGATGAGTAAGAGGAATGCATATCCCACAAAATACTAAAAAAACTCAGAGGAAGATTTTTAACAGAGACCTCAGGAAATCTGTAGAAGGCTGACACTTGAGGGAGGGGAAAGGAGGGGATAGAAGAAGCTCAGATTCACCTGCCATATGATAATTTCCTATTTTAACCAATTCTTTTGGTTAAGTCATAAAAGCAGTGACTCTGGAGTCAAAACACTTGGGTTCAAATCCCACTGATGCTCATTACCTGTGTGACCTTAGGCAAAATTACTTAAGCTTACTGGGCCTCAGTTTCCTCATCTATAAAATGATGGACTTGGAGTAAATTCCTTCCAGCTGTAGATCTATCATACTAAGTTTTCTCATTTCTGTATTACTAAGGACCTCCAGTGTTGTCAGTGCTCTCCAAATCTGGGCACCCTGGGGGAAAATCCCCATCACCCTTCCCTAGTTACAGGCCTAAGAAGGTTTCCTACCTACCTCACCAAAGTATAGAAATCCATCAATGATGATCTGAAGGCACTTTCAGATAGAGGTGTAAAAGGAGACATAAAAATCAATGAGCCAATCCTTCAAAATGTAAAAAGGATTCTAAGTAGATGCATTATTTGTTTGTGTCATGCAGGTTTATTATTCTTTTTAATAATTGAAGAGAGTTTGTTCTAATAATGCATGTGCTAAACTCCCACTAGCAAGTGGTGAGGGGGATTAGTCTTGTTCTGTGTGGCCCCAGAGAACAGAACTGGAAACAAGAAATGGAAGACATATAATGGATGGTTTCAGTTTGATGTCAGGAAAAAAAAATTCCTGATGATTAGAGCTGTCTACAATGGTGCAGTGGATAGAGTACCAGGCCTGAAGTCAGGAAGGATCATCTTTGTGAGTTCAAATCTGGCCTCAGACATTTACTAACTATATGATGCATGCAAGTCACTTGATTCTGTTTTCCTCAGTTTCCTCATTTGTAAAATGAGCTGGAGAAGGAAATGGCAAACCACTCCAGTATCTTTGCCAAGGAAACCACAAATGGGGTCACAAAGAGTTGGACACAACTGAAAACAACTGAATGAGTGGAATGGGCTGCCTTAAAAATTAGTGAGTTTCCCCTCATTGAAGATCTCCAAGCAAATAGATGACCACTTTTCAAAAATGTTTTAGGATATGAATTGGAGCCAAACTCCCTTCTAAATCACTGTGATTCTGTGAGATGGTAAATTGAAGATTCCTTGAATCCATGAAAATTCTGAGTCTTGATGTGGAGTTAATCAGCCAGAAGACCAAGCCAAGAAGAAATTCAAAACCTAGTGGGAGTTTGGGCATCTCCAAGGGGAGCCTACTTTGCTCCCCTCCATTATGTTATCCATGAAACAATCACACTGTGTATTAGCATGATCTTGTGTATAAGGCCCTGGCCACTAGCCAAGAACCTCTTTAAAAATCTCATTGTTATTAGGGAAAGTAATTTTAGCTGAAACGTGAATTATTTGGTTCACTGGGTTTTAGTAAACAAGCTTGTTCTAAACTAGAAAAGTCATTTCTAAAAACAATTAGTAATGAATTAGATTTAGCACTAGGAGAGAGGCCCAGTACTTGGGACAGGGGATATTTATAACCGGAGAAACCAAAGAAGACTTAGGATGGCATGAAAAAAATAAGGATTCCAGCCCAGACACAAGTCTCCTGAGAGACTACAAGAAGAGGTAAACTACAACAATACCTTTGGAAAGCTTCGAGGTTATTCTGATCCATTTTAGAATATTGATGGCTTTGAAATCTCACCAATGGCTGAGCTGTAACTACTAAATTTTACTATTGGGATAATGTTGGAGATAGAGCACAGGACCTGGAGTCAGGAAGACCTGAGAACAAATCTGGCCTCCAACATTTACTAGCTGGGCGATCCTAGGCAAATCACTTTACCCAGTTTGCTTCAGTTTCCTCATCTGTCAAATGAACCGGAGAAGAAAATGGCAAAACCATTCCTGTATCTTTGACAAGAAAACCCCAAAATGGGGTCACAAAGAGTGAGATTTGATTGAAATTATAGAACAACAATAATATTGGGAAAATGGAAATCTTTCCTGACACCACAAGGTTTCTATGTTGTTGGGGGAATGTAGGTACTCATATGAATCATAGATTCTTCCAGAGAATGGAAGGGATCTCCGAGGTCATCTAATCCAGACTATCCCTTGTTTTTCAGAAGAGGAAACCGAGACTCAGGTGAAGTTCTTTGCCTAGGATCACACAGTAGCAAAAGTAAGAGGCAAAATTTGAATGCAAGTCGTCTTCACTCTAAGTAAGGGGTGTGTTGGAACCAGCTTGTACTGGGTCAATAGTTAAGTTCTTTATACCTCAAATTTTGACAAACAAGGAAAGCTAATTTTATTATTTTAAAAAATTGTCTAGATTTAAGAAAACGATGGAGAAATGTTAATAATGCAAATTAAACATAAAAGTGCATCGCACATGCACTTTTATTTTTTAAAAAAATTCAACTTAAATATTTACTAACATATCATACCCTAAACTCAGCAAGAGACTTGGAGAGAAATTTAACCAGAAGTACTGAGAGTTTTCTATACTGGGGCTTGGGGGTGGAGAATCATACCCCATGATGGGGGACGGATGCAAACAAAGGAGGAAACATGTCCCAGGAATATGCTGTCAGTGCCACCAAAATTCCCTGCTTTAAAAAAAGCCCAATGGCCCCACCCTACTTACAACTCTATTGATGTAGGTCCCTGTAGGCTCTTTGCACACATATTGCAATGCTGTCCACCAGAAGATCCCTTCCCACAGATTTTAATCAGTGATTTATTTATTTATTTATTTAGATAGCTCCATATATGATATACTCAGTATATCAGGGTATATGGGGTGTTCAGGGAGGACTGGTACCCCTGGTTAAGCCCTTTTCAGGACTGCTCATTTATCCTTCGTGTTCAGCTGATTCACCCAACTCTCACCTGGGACTCCAAGAAGCTGTAGTATGCCAAGCAGCCACACCCAAGCAAAACTGTTTTGATAGACAAACTAAACCAAGCTGAGTGTAACCAACAGGCCTCAAAACCATCAGTGAGTTAGGGGGAATACCTAACGCAAGCATGTGAAGACTTCCCCTGGTGGAATGGGTGGAGGAAAACAATTTGTCCCCATGGCTATGAAGGTACTGTGGAATGCTCAGAACTTGGTCAGACATTGAAGAACCAAAGTCATTCACTGTATCTTGGACCATCAACAGTCATCCTGACTTTTGTCTTGCCACTGGACTTCAATGACTCTGGAAAAGAGAGTGAAACCAACAACTTTGTGCAACTCTGCCTCACTTAAATTCAATTCACACAGGAGTCAAGACATCTCCCTGTGATATCATTAGTCCTCTTCAAAAACAAAGGACAAACAACTTAACATATTAGAAGTTTTCTGCTCCTTTAGTTAATGATAGTTTGACTGCTAAAGTGATCTTCAAGCAGGTTGCTCTCTGTTCTATCTCTCTCTTCAGACAAGACTGGCTAGACATGATCTGCCATGCACCATCATTTGGAGAGATTCAACTTCTAAACTTCAGAAGATGGAGAGAAAGGACAGGTAACATTTCATAAATTGTAATTCTACAGGAGAATTCAATTCCAAGAATGTAGGATTAAAAACCTTCAAGCATGAAATGTGAAAGCCACAATAGGAAATAATTCCAATTGAAAGGAAACATACAAGTTGTCTGAAAAGACTAATGTGGATACAGAGGGATCTCACCAACCAGTTAGTCGGTGAATGAGGATTTATTAAGAGCTTATTATATAGTAGACATTGTGCTAAGCATTCAGCATAGCAATAACAATAGACCTTTTGGGGGGAAGAGATGTATACAATATGGAAGTGTGAGTAGATAATGGTGGATGAAGAAATGAGCGTGGTATGATCCTATAAAATTGTGTGAGTTGTATCAGATCTTGATCAGGCATGGTGTCCCAGAGCCTATAATCCTAGCTAATGAGGGGACCAAGGCTAGTGGATCTCTGTATATCAGGACTTCTGAGCTAAAGGATCTCGAAAGCCTATCAGGTATCCATACCACATCTGACACTAATGTGGTAGCCCACATGAATTGGGGCTGCCTAAGAAGAGGAAAACTAGCCCATCTCAGAAATGGAGCAGATCTTTACCATCCCAGTTACTCCCCTATGGACTCCATTTTATCGATGTCCTTCTTAAACTATAGTACCCAGAGTTGAACACAACATATAATGTGATCTGAGGAGAGCAGAGAACAGAGGGACTAGCGCCTTCATGCTTCCCCTACACTTCTCTTTGTATCTTGGGCTGTTTCTACAACACCCAACACCTGGAACATAGTAGGTGCTTGGAAAATTCCAGGTGGTTGACTTTCTATTCTTGGACGCTATGCTTACAGATTGCATTGGCTCTTGGCTAACTGTCACAATGTTGGCTCATACTGACTCTGCTGTCCCCTAAGAAACCCACATCTTTCTTCAGACTAATTTCCACTTATGCCTCTTCCATCCTATACTTGTGAAATTTATTTTTGAAACCAGGTATAAGACTTGATATTGAGCCATGTTGATCTTTAGTATAATAGATTCAGCAGAATACTTTTGCTTCTCCAGTCATTTTTGGATTTTGATTCTCTCAACTAGTGTGTTACATTCCCTCTCAGATCTGTGTTCTTTAAAAATTTGATGAGTGTGTCATCAAATAGTTTTTATCCAAGTCGTTGACAAAAATATTAACCTAGGGACAAACACAGATCTCACTAGTATTCTATTAAAAACTTCTTGCTTTATTAACATTGTACTCTGAATTTGGTCCATCAAACCGTCAAATTCATCCAATTGTACTACCATCTAGTCTACCTCTCCCTCATCTTTTACATAAAGATACCACGAAATTATTTGTCCAATGTTTGCTAAAATCTAAGTAAACCATATTTATGGCCTTCTCCTGACCTATCGGTTCAATATCCCTGTTACAAAAGAAAATAATTGTAGTCTGGCCTGACCTGACTTAGATGAATTCATACGGGCTCTTCATTATCATTGCTCTCTTTTTGAGATTTCACTGGCCCACCTTTCAATGATCTGTGATTGTATTTTACTAGGAATAGCAGTCAAGTTCAATGGCCCATACTTTTTAGACTCTATTCTTGCTCCTCATTTTTAAAAATTGGCACATTTGTCCTTTTAAAGTCTGACATTGCCTCTGCCATTTTCCGTGATCCAACATATCACTGACAGTACCTTAGTAGTTAAATCTTCCAGTTCTTTCAGGACATACAGGGGGCAGGAGGTATCCCATCTGGGACAGATGACTTGAATTTCATAATAATATAGACCTGCATTTCAGAGGGTACCTGGTATGAACACCTCATTTTATGGATTAGGAAACTAAGACTCTAGGAAGTTAAGTTATTTGCCCAAGGTTATGCACACAGATAACAATCATCAGACATGGAAATTTGAATGCAAGGTCTCTGCATTCAGGGCTCTTTTATGGCACTATTCTGTCTCTTTCCTCAAGGGCAATTAAATGCTCTCTTACTATGTCTCCCTTACTTATTCTAAGTATTAATTCTCTATTAGCCATTTTTGTTGTGTCACTTTCAATGTCAAGGTCAATTTCTTTGACAAAGAAAACAGAAACAAAATCGGGCTGAACTGCCTTGCCCTCTTTCTGTTGTTATCCTATCTACCCTAAGTAGTCTTTCCACCCCCTCTTTGATCCTCCTTTCCCCTAATAGCTAAAAAAAAACCAACCCATTTTTGTTGAGTTAGCCTTACCTTCCCTCACCGCCTTAAGCTTGTTCTGCCTTTTAACAATTCCCTCCCTACCTTTTTAAAGACAACATGTTGGGGCAGCTATGTGGCACAGTGAATAGAGCACTGGCCCTGAAGTCAAGAGGACCTGAGTTCAAATTCAGCCTCAGACATTTGACATTAACTAGTTGTGTGACCTTGGGCAAGTCACTTAGCCCCAACTGCCTTGCCTTCCGCAGTCCAAAAAAAAAAAAAAAAAACAAGACTACATGTCCATGTTTTCCCCAGTCGGGAAGTGCAGAAGCCATTCATAGGCCCAATCCCGCTGCTGACCACTAAGGACCTTTGATCTGCTCCATTTCTGAGCTGGGCAAGTTTTCCTCTTCTTAGGCAGCCCCAATTCATGTGGGCTACCACATCAGTGTCAGAAATCTTTGCTGTTCCCTATTCTTGGCTAATTCTCTTCCATCTTTGTGCCTTTGCTTACATGGACTCTCCATGTCTTTAATACATTCCCCAGCTTCTACCCTGCCAAGTTCCATATATTGGATCCCTCATCTTACTCAAAGAACCAACCAATCAAAAAATGTATATATTTGGTAAGCATCCACTATGTTTCAGGCAAAAGATAGTAATGAAATTCTTCATTTTCATAGAGAGTTGACATTCTATTTGAGGTGATAACATGAGATGCCACTAATTTCATGAACCTTCCCAGGACTGATATCTTCTCTCTCACTGCTCCCTAGAGCAAAATGATTTCTTCCTATCCTCAAATAATTCTCATGCCTGTTTCCTATCCTTATCATGCCTTCCCTCATTACAGAGTTATTTGGGGACATTTCTTTGTTTTTCAAAATATTTTATTTCATTTTTCTTAATTTCTTTACTTTTAGTTTTCAACATTCACTACCATAGGTTTTAAATTTTCTCCCCCTTCCTTCTCTTCTCCCTCCCCAAGATGGCAAGCTCTACATATACATTCTATACAGGCTCTACATATACATTTCTGTTAGACATTCCTATTTTCATATTAGTTATGTTGTATAGGAGAATTCAAATGAATGGGAGAAAACATGAAAAACAAAAAAAGAAAAACAAAAAGAAAGAAAACAATCTGCTTTGCTTTGCTTTGCATTCAGATTCCATACTTCTTTCTCTGGATGTGGATGGCATTTGCCATCATGAGTCCATTGGAATTGTTTTGGGTCCTTGCATTGCTACAAAGGGCTAAATCCATCAAAATCTGTCATCTCGGCTGTTACTCTATACAATGTTCTCCTGGTTCTGCTCACTTCACTCAGCATCAGTTCATGTAAATCTTTCCAGGCTTTTCTGAAGTATACCTGTTTGTCATTTCTTATAGCTCAATAGAATTTCATTACATTCATATACCACAACTTGTTCAGCCATTCCCCAATCAATGGGCATCCCCTCGATTTCCAGTTCTTGGCCACCACAAAAAGAGTTGCTATGAATATTTTTGTACACATGGGTCCTTTTCCCATTTTTATGATCTCTTTGGGATACAGGCCTAGAAGGGATATTGCTGGGGTCAAAGGGTATGCAAATTTTTATAGCCCTTTGGGCATAGTTCCAAATTGCTCTCCAGAATGGTTGAATCAGCTCACAGCTCCATCAGCAATGGATTAGTTTTCCAACTTTTCCTCATCTTTCCCAACATTTATCATTTTCATGTTTTGCCATGTTAGCCAATCTGATAGGTGTGATATAGTACCTCAGAGTAGTTTTGATTTGCATCTCTCTAATCAATAGTGATTTAGAGCATTTTTATATGACTATAGATAGTGTTCATTTCTTCTCTGAAAACTTCCCGTTCATATCCTTTGACCATTTATCAATTGGGGAATGACTTACATTCTTGTAAATTTCATTCAGTTCTCTATATATTTTAGAAATGAAGCCTTTATCAGAGATACTAGTTGTAAAAATTCTTTCCCAGTTTTCTGCTTCCCTCCTAATCTCGGTTGCATTGGCTTTGTTTGTGCAAAACTCTTCAATTTCATGTAACCAAAATTATCCATTTTGCATTTCATAACATTCTCTGTCTCTTGATTGGTTGTAAATTTCTCCATTCTTCATAAATCTGACAGATAAACTAGTCCTTGCTCCATTTGGGTAGATTTCTTTTCCCCTTCTTCCATCCCTATTCCATGAGGACATTGAAATCGAGGTCTAGGTCATATCTAGCTTTATAACCCTAGAGCTTGGCAGTACATTACACACAATTGACACCTAATAGGTATTCCTTGAAAGAGATGATAAATTCTGTCCTCATCTTTGAACTTCAAAACATTAGAAGCTCTTATAATAATATTGTTATTAGCAATAAGCCCAAATGTTATGAAGTTATTTTTATCTTTATGTTATAGATCTGGCGCTAAAAGGCAGTAAAGAGGCCATTCACAAAACTAGCCATGTGACCTTGGGCAAGTCACCTAACCCCAACTGCATGACCTTCCCTCAAAAAAAAAAGGCCATTTGGTACAACTCCCTCATTGTGCAAATGAGAAAACTGAATTTGAGAAGTGATAATAATAATAATAATAGTAATAATTATCACAATTAGCATTTATGGTTTTCAAAAAGCTTTCCAAATATATCATTTTATCATCACAATAATTCTGGAAGGGAGGAGCATTATTACTACCATTTTACAGAAGAGGAAACTGAGGTAAATAGAGATTTGTTTGCTTTTTTAGTATCCTTCCCAGGGTCACACAGCTAATATCTGAGGCAAGATTTAAATTCAGGTGTTCCTGACTCCAAGACCTGTATTCTATCTATTCATTTCCCCACCTAACTCCGGCCTAGCTAGTGATTTGTCCAAGGTCGCACAGGCAGTAAATGGTATAACTAGAATTTACATCAGGGCCAGGAGATATAGAGAAGGTTCTCTGACCCCAAACTCAGTATCCTTTCCACTTCACTTTGTTGTTGTTGACTTGTTTAGTTGTATCTTACTCTTCATGACCTCGTATAGGATTTTCTTGGCAGAGATAGTGGAATGGTTTGTCATTTCCTTCTCTGATGGATTAAGGCAAACAGAAGTTAAGTGACTTTACCAACATCAAAAAGCTAGTAAGTGTCTGAGGCCAGATTTGAACTCAGGTCTTCCTGATTCCAGACCCAGTGCTCTATTCATTGAACCACATAGCTGCCTCCTCACTTCTCTCTACTGTAATCCTGTATCTAGATAAGACTTTGACCTCTTTTTGCTGATGGACATAAAGAGATCATGTCTTTGTAATATGAAGATTCTTGAATAAATATATAATATAAATACATATTAAAAATAAATTAAAAAATAAATATCAAGACCCAGACTTTCTACTGTCTTACTCTCTAAACCTGAATAAGGCCTGAGTTCCCCACTCTATAGAATGAAGAAATTAGACCATAAGAATTCTGCTGTCTGTTGCAGCCTTGCCATGTTGTAATTCTATATAATAGACAACATGGTCCCATGAAGAGAGTGGTAGATTTGAAGTAAAATGACCTGGATTTGAACCCTATATTTCTCATCTGTGAAATGATGAAGTTGGACGGGGTGACCTCTATGACTCTAGTACAGGAGATTAAGTGCTGAATTTGAAATTGCAGGACCTGTGTTCAAATTTTACCTTGCTATTTATCACCTTTGTGACCTTGGCCAAATCATTTAAGCTCTCTCTGACTTCAGGTTTCTCATCTATAAAATTAAAGGATTGGTTTAATTCTGTAATCTTGTGGAAACTTCCACCTCTAGACTATGGGAAACAGGATGAGAACATGCAAGCAAAATACAGCTATTAGAGTCTAAGATTTGGGTGAAAATAATTGACAGGAATGAGAAAAGGAAGCCACTTTTCACCACCTCTCCAAAATAGCAGGTAAAAATCAATACCTTTCCATTCCATAGACCCTGAATTCTCATTTCATTCTGTCCTAAGGCAGGGAGAAGGGAGAAATTGTGACCTGGCCTAAATATGTCTTTGTCAGAGAGATTAAATAAAATCTAGAGTTAACAGCTATAAAGCTCCCAGCATCATTCCTCCCATTCACAGGGTTCTTTTACAAAGTGTGTTTAAGATCAAGACAGACCGTGGTGCTGGAAATGGTAATACAGAGAGGCTAACAAGCTAGGTGCTTCAGTGTGAAAGCAGCCCAGGTGCAGGGAGACATTCACGGGGCACAAAGAAAAACCAGTCCTGATCCCCTGTGTCAGCTCAGACAGTGAGCGAGACTAGAGACCTTCAAAATAGCAACATCCAACATCACTGAAAGCAATTTCTAAACAGTGAAAAGAAGGGAAGAAAGATAGAAAGGAAAGCCACACTATCTGTCAGCTCTGGGCATTTTCTCTGTATGTTTGCCCAGACACACCTCCCCCTCTTGGCTTTCCTGGCTTCTTTTGGTCCTATCTATGATCTTATCTTCTAAAGAAAGCAGTTCCCAAACCCCTCTTAATTCTAATATCTTTCCTCTTGATTTTCTCCCCGTTTATCCTATAAATAGCTTATTTGTACATATGTGTTTGCTTATTGTCTCCCATATTAGAGTATATAGAGTATGACAGTCCTTAAGGGCAAGGACTGTCTTTGGCCTCTTTTTGTATCCTCAGCACTTTGCAAAGTGCCTGGCATATAATAAACGCTTATTAAAGGTTTATTGACTGGATGTTGGTTAGTCCACTAGTTAAGCCCTTCCGGTCATTCTACCTGCAATATCCGTCACACAGAGAAATTGGTGGAATAATATATTATCCAATCTAATAGATGAAGATGTTATGGGCAAACTTTAGTGTTGGAATCTGACCTAAGACGCTACCTATTTGACCCTGGTCTTGTGACTTCACGTCTCTCAGGCAATTTCCTCATCTATAAAATGAGTATAATTCCAGCACCTACCTGATAAGGATGTAGTGAGATACATGTGGATACATGTGATTTTTCTTACCATCTATAAATGTAATTATTATTATCATTATTATTTTGTGTAAGGTTCCAGGATGGAATGAAGAAGAAGAATGTTCGCAGAACCACAGAGTTTGAGCGGTAGAACAAATCTCAGTAGCCAAAGAATGCAACCAAAGGAATCTCCTTTCTTACATATCTGACGAGAGATCACCCAGCAGCTACTTTCAGTCATTCTAAGTCGTGGCCAACAGGCCGTGACCCCATTTAGGGCTTTCTTGGCAATGATGCTGCAATGGTTTACCATTTACTTCTCCAACTCATTTTACCTCCACTTAAAGACCTTCAAGGAGGGGAAACCTCCACCTTTCCAGGCAGCTCTGTTTTGTATACATGTAATTACTGGGAAGAAGAATTGGGGAATATTAGGGAATCAGGCCCCATTCCTCATACTTCTGTCCATCAGAACCAAACAGAAAACATCTAATCCCTTCTCCACTTGATAGTCCTTCAAAAACTTTAGCACAGATCTTACATCCTTTCTGAATTTTCTCTTATCCAGTTTAAATATCCCCTGTTCCTTCAACCAGTCTTCATACAACCCCAACTAAAGTCCTTTGACCCTCTTCTGGACACGTCCTGCTTGTTCTGCTGGACCCAAAAGAGAAGAACTGGGAAAGATAATGAGAAGTTGCTTGAAATACAGTTTAGAAATTCAACTAAGACTGTGAATAACTTGGCTATTCTCAGCAATGCAAAGATCCAAGACAATTCCAAAGGACTTAGGATGAAAAATGGTATCCACCTCCAGAGAAGAACTGATGGAATCTGGATGCAGATTGAAACATGCTATTTTTACTTTATTTTCTTCATGGTTTTTTTGGTTGGTCTGTGTTTTCTTTCACAACATGACTAGAATGGAAATAAGTTTTGCATGACTGCATATGTATAACATATCAAATTGTTTGCCTTCTCAATGAGGTAGGAGAGAAGGAAGGGAGAGAATTTGGAACTCAGATCTAAAAGGAATAGAATGCTAAAAAAATTTTACATGTAATTGAAAAAATATTTTAAAAGAAGCTCAAATAAGGAAAAGTAAATTAGTTATTAATTATAGCTATCAAAAAGTGGATTGGGCTGTCTTGGGAGGTAGTAAGTACCACACCACTAGAGTATTTTTATCAGAGACTGGATGGCCATTGGTTAAGGGTTTATACAAGAGAATATCATTATATGTGTACAAAGCTAGGTGCCATTTGAAGTGACTTCTAGCTCTCATAAACTATGGGGATATGTGTGTGTGTGTGTCTGTGTCTGTGTCTGGGTGTGCATGTAAGAACTTTGGGATCTGTCAAGGATGATGCATATATGAAGAATTGGAAGTATTCCCTAATCATGGTGCTTGTTTGTCCGCTGGAGAATGAGCCAGGATATATATATATATATGTATATATTTAAAACAATTAGGGTTAAGTAACTTGCTTAAGGTTACAGGACCAGTTATTTCTGGGTGTGGTGCTAAGTATCTGAGTCCAGATTTGGTCCTAGGTCATCCCGACTCTGGGGCAGGTGCTCTTACTCAATGCACCACCTGGCCGCCCCTAAGCAATTGGGGTTAAGTAACTTGCTCAAGGTTACACAGCCAGGTGTTTCTGGGTGGGTGCTAAGTGTCTGAGACCAGATTCGATCCCCCAGGTCATCCCAACTCTGGGGCCAGTGCTCTTACTCGCTGTGCTACTTGGCCGCCCTGGATTTATATATTGTTACCAGGTACTCTGGAATCATAGTTGGTCATTGTATTGATCAGAGTTCTTAAGTCTTTCAAAGTGTTTCATTTTTACAGTATTTATTATTTCTTAATTCTGATCACTTTCCTCTGCCTCAGTTCATGCAAATCTTTTTAGTTTTCTCTGAAACCTTGTTTTTTTTAAATCATATCCAACTCTCTGTGGCCACATTTGGGGTTTTCTTGGCAAAAGATCATTTGCCATTTCCTTTTCCAGGTCATTTTATAGATGGGAAAACTGAGACAAACAGGGTTAAGTGACTTACCCAGGGTCACAGAGCTAGTAAGTGTCTGAGGCCAAATTTCATCTCAGGAAGAAGAGTCTTCCTGACTCCATATCCAGTACTCTATTCACTGCACCACCTGGCTGTCTCTCTGACACCATCCCCTTTGCATTCCTTACGACACAATGGTATTCAACATTCGTGTAATATAATTAGTACCTCCCGACAAAGAGATGATGGATTGAATAGGTAAAAGGAGACAAATGTTTTTAACATGGCTGATGTGGGAATTTTTTTTTTTTGCTTTGACTATGTATCATTCTTGCAAGGATTTTATTTTTCTCTTTTTTTCCATCAGAAGGATAGGTAATGGGAGGTAGATAAAATGCTTCTGAATTTTAAAAAATGATTAAAAATAAAATAAACTCTTATCAGTCATCGTGGTACAATAAAAGCCATTTCTCCAGACATTAGTCATCCAGATAATTGGGCATGGGACTGAGTATAAGGCCATAATACTAGCCACTTTCCTTATCAAGTCATTTTTGCCGATTATAGCATCACACCCAAACTTCAGGAGAGACAGCCCCTGCCCTTTACAAGTGAACTTTGATTTACTCTTTGTTGTCATCATCCCTGACATTTAGAGACTGTTTAGTTTTCCCAGTGTTTGTCACCTACATTTATCTCACGGGCTTCATTTATCTCATGAGCTTCACAGCAACTTTGGAAGACAGCAAAATCAACAGATCATAGATTTAGGACCAGCAGGGACCTTAAAGGTCATTTAGTATAAGTTCTTTAATTGAAAGATGAGGAAACTGGTGCCCAGGGAGTTACTCAGAGTCAAGAGGTAATGTGGTATAATGGAAAGATAAACAGATTTGGTAGCAGAAGACCTATGGTCAAATCCCACATCTATTTCTTACTACTAGCATGACCCTGGGCAAGTCCCAGATAAAATCCTACCTTTTTCAAAAGATATTCTATCCCACCTTAATTCTAATCCTTCCTTGGTGAGTTATCTCCAATTCAAAAGATATACATATATAGATATAGGTGTAGATGTAGATATATATATATATATATAGATGTGGATGTGGATATGAATACAGATGCAGATTACATAGATGTGTATATCTTCATGCATATACATATGTGTACATGCATATATGCATGTCTATACATGTGTATATATGTATATATGTGTGTATGTACATATATACATATATATTTTTTTTTACATCACGAGCGCAACCGTTTGGTGGCACTCCATTGGTGACTGGGAAAGAACAAGAATATTGTCCATTATCCAGAATCCATGTAAGTGTGCCATCATGAAACTGACATACAATATTGATGAACTTCTCTGGGCAACCAGATTTTGCCATGATCTTCCACAAGTCCTCATGACTGACAGTATCAAAGACCTTGGTCAGATATATGAATGTTGTATACATATCTCTGTTCTGCTCCTGCCATTTCTCTTGGAGTTGTTGGTCAGCAAACATCATGTCAATTGTTCCTTGGCCCTTTCTGAAGCCATGCTGGTTCTTAGATGATAATCATCTTCCAGGTAAAGATGTCTATTTAAGGAGGACTCTGGAAGGAATCTTGCTGTCAATGACTAAGAGAGAGAGCTCTCTCTGATTTTCACAGGAAAATCTATATCCTTTCTCTTTATAGAGACGGACAACAGAAGCATTCTTGAGCTCCAGGGGGATCATTTCCTCTTGCCATATAACATGGAAGATTTCAGTCAGCTTTTGTATAAGCATCTGGCTTATACAAAATACAGCATCAGGAACTTTGCTGCATGAGAGGAGCCTAATGGCATTCAATACCTCTTCTTCAGTTGGAAGTTCAGTTAGAGAGGGATTGACTTCAACCTGAGGTATATTATGGTCAATGACTTCAGCATTAGTGGATGATGGTCTTTTGAGAACACTATGGAAGTGTTCGGCCCATCTCTCCAAGAGTATGTTCTTATCACTGATCAGAATGGCTCCATCGGTGCTGAGGAGTCAATCAATAAACATTTATCATGTGCCTACTGTGTGCCAAGCACTGTGCAATGCTCTGGATGGTAAATCAATGAATTATCATTGATTAAACATCTGTCACAAGTCAGGAACTATGCTAGACTGCAGGATACAAGCACAGTGAATGGAACAATCATTACCTAGCAGGAAGGAGGGAGAGAGAGAGAGAATAAAGTTTCATGTATCCATATATGTGTGTGTGTGTAGACATATGCATGTGCATCATATATACACACATACAGATACACATTCATATACACATACAGATATAGATGTATATTTGAGAAGAGAGAACCAAAGCCACTCAGATAGTAAGTGGCAGAATAAGGGTTTCTGGCAGTCCAGGATTTCTGCCTCATTCCAGTACACTTTACATTCTCTTATGGCTCCTTTTTTGTGCTCCCAAAGAGAGCAAGGCCAGGTTAAAGAGCAGGATGAAACAACGCAAGGACTGAATGACCTTGGGAGAGAATGGAATACTCACTTGCTGGCCTGTATCCTGACTGGCCATGATCTTTAGAAGTCAATTTCTCCTTCCCAAATCCTTCCAGCTTAATTCATCCACAAGGTCATGATTTTGGAGCAAATAAGAGACATAATTTTTAAAGGAAAGAGGACTGGGAGGCAGACGTCCACTCAGAATGACACAAAATTAAATGCTTGACACTGAATGTTGCTTATCAAGCCACCTCAGGAAGGATTATATTTCTTATGATTATGTAAATATGAGTCAGATACATCCAAACCACAACCACTCATTTGGAAATGTGCCAGAGCTATAAACATCAGGAACTGAGTAATTGAGATCCATTCCCATGAATGAAAATAGAAACACACTCTTATAAGGCATTATGGATTATAATATAGAAGAAGCGTTTAAACCCACATCTGCACCTAATAGCAAAATCCTACCCCCAGGCATCAGCATCCAGGATGTCCCTGTCCTCTTTCCCTGTTCCTCTCTGCCTAGTACAAGTTCATTTCTCATTTCTGAAATATACTCTAAGTACAAAATTACATGATATGAGGGTTGGAAGGGGCCTCATCAGTCACCTAATCCGATCCACACACCAAAGTGATTCTCATTATGACATACCCAACAAGTCATGGTGCAGATTGGACTTGAAAATATCCAAGGCAGGGGAACTCATCCCCTCTTGAAGCAGTCCATTCCTCCCCCATTAAAGAAAGTATAGGCATTATTTTTAGAAGCCCGAGTTCTGTACAAGTTATCTCTAAAATGTACTTCCTGTGAATTGGGGTAATGACCATGTGCATAGACAGAAGGGGACTTATGCAAGAGATGAGTTGGAGGGAGAAATGACCAAGTTATATTCTCTGCATAGCTGTCAATTTTCTTCCCTAAATTACAGATTGGACTGTGATACTGGAGAGAGGGACAAGATAAAGGACAGGAACATCCTTGACACTGATTCCTGAGAATAGGAAAAGAAAAAAAAAGAAAGGAATGATATCCTGGAGAAGAAAAGATTTAAGAGGGACAGAGGCATCTAAATGGTGTACTAGACTTAGAATCAGGAAGATCTATGTTCTATTCTGATTGTGAGACCCTGGACAAGTCACTTAACTTCAGTCCACCTCAGTTTTCTTCTCTGTAAAATGAGGATCATTACAGCACCTAGCTCCCAGGTCGTTTTGAGAATATTTGTAAAGTACTTTCCAAACCTCCAAGTGCCATATATATTCAAGTTATTATTATTCCATGACAGCTGTGTTCATTTATTCAAAATATCTTGATGTAGAACAGAGGGTAAACTTGCTCTGCTTAATACAAGAAAAGTAGAGTTCGTAGCAAGGGTAAAAATCCAGGAAAAACTTTCTAATAATATTAAGGGCTAACTAAAAGTGGAATGGGCTGATGGATGGTTACTCCTCAGAAGGAGTCATCAAGCAGATGTTAGATGGTGTCTTGTAGGGTAGATTATCAATGGGAGTCTTTTTTTGCCTAAGAATAAGTTAGACTGAGTGGTCCTAGATGTCTCTTCCAATTCTGAAATTTTGAGATTTTCATGAATTGGTGGGAGTTGGAAATGGTCTTCAAGGATTTAAGGGGCTCTCCTATGAAAGAGGGATTGGATTTGGTGTTTTTAATGCCAGAAGGCAAATTAGAGACCATAGGCTTATGAGAAACAGATTGAGTTTGAAGTAAATAAATTCATCTTTATAATTACATCTGTCTTGAAATGCAAAGTCCTGCCCTAAGGAATAGGGTATCAGCCTTGTTGGGGTGATTGTGGGAAAGGATTCAGATTCACAGGCTCACAGATGCAGAGCTGGAAGGGACCTTAACAGACTGTGAGATCCAACCACCTTTTTCTATAGATGGGGAAGATGAGGCACAGAGCAGAGCTGGCTGGCTGTGGAGTATCTCACTTGAGCAATAAAGGCAGGAAATGAGAAGATAGCTTTGGATTTTAAATGATTACTCTTGTTTATTCTATGTTTACCTTAGCTGTTTTTTTTTTCCCATGTCTTATCAGCATCTTGTAAATTTCAGCAACCTGGGAATAGGCTCAGGTCCCCCTACTCTACTTATGGCTCTGGATACATTAAATAAAGCCACTACATGCTTTAACCCTTTACTAACTTCCCTTTCTTTGCCAACCTTCTAGGGACAATGAGATAAAACCCAGGTGGTGACATGGGAGTGAGCAAGTGTCTTTCCTTTTCTGTGCCTCAGTTTCACCACCTGGAAAGTGAGATTAGCCTTACTGTCTTCTAAGGAAATAACCTCACTTATTCTAATGGTATTGATCATTTTCAACATAATAGACGTTGAAACTACCTTAATAGCCAACTTACCGGTCACATAGGAAAAGTAATTTCCTTACTCCATAATCATTGCTGGCGATGTTTTGGGGGCGAGTTTTGTTGTTTCCTCTGGTAATCTGTCCTGGGTCAGCTGAGAACACAGGAAGAAACATGACTAAGCATTTGTATGCCATAGGCAAGGTTTGAAATCTGTCCCATTGAATTTAATTACTATTGTCTTTGACTGCCCAGGAAGGTTTTAAGACTTCAAGGTAATATGTGTGCCTGACTCACGATGTTCAGGCTTCAAGGTAACATGAGTGCCTGACTCATGATGTTCAGGCTTCAAGGTAACATGGCTGCTTGACTCATGATGAAACCAAGAAGCCTTGGTAAAAGACTGTAAACTCAACAAAAGTCAACAATAGAACATGCCAGCAGAGAAGGCCAGTGTGATCTTAGACTGCATTGAGAGATATAGCTAGCTGCCTTCCTACACCCTACTATCTACCTGAAACCAACATGTACTCTGTGAACTGGTGACACTGTTTTTGCTGCTCCTCACATAAGATACTCCATCTCCAGGCTTCTAAACAGTGACTCATCTCTAGGCCCTGGACATTTTCACCAGGATCATGTCCCCAATGCCTAAAATACTCTCCCTTCTCATCTCCACCTCCTGGCTTCCTTCAAGTTTTAGCTAAACCCCACCTTCAATAAAAAGCCTTTCCAAACTCCACTGAATGGTAAGGTCCTCCCACTGTAAATTAAGTTATCCTTCCTATATCTTGTTTGTACATAGTCGTTGGCTTGTTGTCTCCTCCACTGGACTGTGAACTCCTTGAGAATGCTTTAATCCCAGTGCTTACCATGCCCAGCACACAGTAGGCACTTAATAATTGCTTGTTGACTAACAGACTAGGGAAGTGAGAATCACTCTTGCCCCTTGCTCTGCTCAGACCACATTTGGAAGCATTGTTTCAGTCTCTTTTGAGAGGGTCACTGAGAAACTAAAGCAGGGTGAAAAGAAGGTGAGGGGTTGGTTGAAAGAAGGAGGGATGCTTAGCCCAGGGAAGATTATAAGAACACATTTTCAAGTACTTGAAGGGTAATCAAAGGAAAAGGGGATTCGGTTCTTTCTTTTTAATCCCAGGGGGAAGAAGGAAGGGAAATTTGCATAAAACACAGAAAGTCACATTTAGATTTTACCTGAGAGAATAAAAGAATTCTAATAGAGATATGCAGTGTGGAATGAGGCACCATGGGAGGTGGTGAGTTCTCCATTACTGTAGGTCTCCAAGCCCATGGAGAGTAAAATTCTATAAGATGACAAAAATATTCATTTATTTTTTAAACAATATTTTTAAAATCCCTTACTACCTTCTGCCCCTCATCTGTCTTGATTATATTTAGTCTGATGTCTAAGTTTGAGGGAAAAACTTAGTTCCCTCATGAGAAAGCCAGATTATTCGTAGGCCAGAGAGATT
The DNA here is from genome assembly GCF_028583685.1 of Petaurus breviceps papuanus. Taxonomy (NCBI): domain Eukaryota; kingdom Metazoa; phylum Chordata; class Mammalia; order Diprotodontia; family Petauridae; genus Petaurus; species Petaurus breviceps. The sequence goes on along the minus strand of NW_027185573.1, from coordinate 1,951,193 downwards.
CAGGTGATATGTTTCTTTTAGAATTTTTTTTGAGCAAAGTTAAGTGACCTGGCCAGGGTCACACAGCTAGTAAATAATCTGAGGCTGAATTTGAACTCAGGTCCTCCTGACTCTGGGGCAGATCCTCTATCCACTTTGGCACCTAACTGCCCCTAGGTGACATGTTTTAAGGAATGCCTGGAATGGATTCCCTCACTCAAATATTCCTACTCTCCTATCACTGTTTCTGAAATTCCACCATTAGAGATTCATTCTTTTGACAATGTTTCTAGAAATCTATTGTTGTTGTTGCTATTGTTAAATATGATATCTTAACTCTCCAAATAATATTCTTGATGTTGAAAAGGAATGAAACTTGAAACTCATTCCAGAGACTTATTAATTGTGTCACCAGTCACTTAATGTGCCTGAATCTCAGTTTCCTCATTTGTAAAATGGAGATTAAAAATATAGCATCTACCTTCATGGAGGTTATTATGGGCGAATCAAATTAAAGATGTAAGCACTTTTTAAACCTTAAAGCACTAAATAAATATCATCTGTTATCATTTTTATTACAGTGAGATGTTAGATCTAGACCTGGAATGGATATTCAAAACCACTTAATTCAACTCCCTCATTTTAGAGATAGGAAAACAGAGGTGACATGAACTACACAAAGTAACATGAGTAGTAAATAGGAGAGGCAAGATTAGAACTCAAGTCCCATGTCTCCAGCTGAGATCATGAGATGGTAGGTGAGGGTCGTTAGGTGGTACAGTGGATAGAGCACCGGCTTAGAATCAGGAGGAACTGAGTTCAAATTCATCTTTTATATAGTATACTAGCTGCATAATCCTAGGCAAGTCACTTAACTTTGATTGCTGAGAATGAGACAGACAGACAGAGAAAGAGAGAGAGAGAGAGAGAGAGAGAGAGAGAAATTGAGAGAGGATAGTGTCTCCTTCATGATTACAAAGATGGAAGGGGCAGAAATAGGATTTGGACTCAGCTTCTCTGACTCTAAAGCTGGGTGTGAGGAAGGTGCTTTGTAAATCCTAAAGGTCTTTAAAAATATAGTCTATTGCCTCCTCTAAGTACACTTGCCAAAAAGACTGTTTTATGGAAAACTCACACAGGACAAGCATTTACACGGTGGTCAGAAAAAGTGATACAAGGATAGTCAGGTCTCTCTCAAGAACTTTAGAATTGATTGTGTGACATGGGAGACACTGGCACAGGACCACTTAGCATGGCATGCTTCTCTCTCAGAGAAGGTGCTGTGCTCTGTGAGCAAAGGAGAATTGAAATAACTCAAAGGAAACACAGGACGCACACATTTGGAGAATCCACCCCGCAGTGTTCACATGGACTATTTGTGCCTGACCTGTGGTGGATCCTTCCGAGGGTATATTGGTCTGATCAGCCAATGAGACACACTGAAACTTGACTGTAGCCTAGTGATGTCATTTTGGTCCTCTTCCAGAACAATGGACAACAGCTATTGACCCCCATCACTTTTTCCTCTCTACCACACTGAGTGCAAGGCTGCTGTCCTCTTTTGGTCCTGAAGACCAGGACTGTGTCTTCCTAAGAGTTATAACAGTATCTAGGCTTTGACCTAGAGCACCAAACTTAGAGAGGGCTGATAACCCTTGCATTGCTCAACAGAGCAGAAAGAACAGAAATTAAGACCTAGTTACAAGAAAAATTAATTACAGTAAGAAGTCACCAGATGGTAGGCTGGAAAGAGCTTTTCTCCTGCCCAATAATATTCTCTCCCTTTCTATTCCTCAGGGCCATGTTCAGGGCCTCTGTTTACATTTCATGGTGAGGATCTCATTCATTATTCTGCCCTGTTACTATGTCTCAGTGCTTCATGATCAGAGTGGTTTGTGATGCTTGCCTTTGACACAAAACAATGATTCAAGAAAAAGAAATGAGATCCCTGCTCTCAAGGATGTTACAGTCATTTTTTAAATTTCTTACTATAGAGAAATTAACAACCACCAAAACATGCAAACATTCCAGTATATAAAGAAAAGTGAATGTTATAAAAGTTCTATGATGAGTTATAACTTGAGTCTTAATCATTCTACATTTGCTCACAAATAGGCAGTGTTTTGCATATTAACGGTGCTGAAAAATGATTGATTGAAAATAGAAATCCCCCTGCATGGGTAAACCATCAAGCTTCTGCATCAGTCATAGAATCATAGGAACTCAGATGAGAAAAGACCTTGCAAATCTTCATGTCCAACCAACATGAGGGGAGTAACAATCCCTACCTCAACATCTCCAAGTGGTGGCCATTCAGTCTCTCTGTAGGCAGAAAGAAAAAGACACACAGATATACACACACAGAGTCAGAGACAAAGACAGACAGATAGATACAGAGAGAGACAGAGAAAGTCATAGAGAGAAATATACACAGAGACAGAGACAAAGGGACAGAGAGAAGAGACCCTTCTGAGAGGAATGGTCTTAACAGAACGGGTAGTTTCTGGAAATAGTGGTTTCTCTTTCTCTTGCTTTCACTCTAGCTCTCTCTTTGATTTTCTCTGTCTCTTTCTCTGTATCTGTCTGTCTGTCTGTCTCTCTCTCTTTCTCTGACTCTGGCTCTGTGACTCTCTGTCTCTGACTTTTTGTCTCTGTCTCTCTTTGTGTCTATCTCTCTCTATGTCTCTCTGTATCTATGACTCTCTCTCCATATCTCTGATTCTCTGTCTCCCTCTGTCTCTCTCTCTCTCTGTCTCTCTCTGTCTCTCTGTCTCTCTCTCTCTCTGTCTCTCTCTGTCTCTCTCTCTCTCTGTCTCTCTCTCTCTTTCTCTCTCTCTCTCTCTCTGTCTCTCTCTTTCTCTCTGTCAGTATTAGTTTTTCAGACTGTTAGTAACTGCTAGAAAATGGGATCTAAGACAGGGAACTTTGAGTGATCACGGATAAAACACCTAATCCCTCTGGGCCCTAGTTTCCACATCTATAAAATGTGGGGGCCAGATGAGGTCATCTCCAAGGCACTAACCACTCTAAATCTGTAAACTTTTGATCCTTCAAAGCTTACCTCAGGTACCATTTCCTATGCTAAGTCTTTTTTCATTACTTCCAGCTGCTAGTGCCTTCCCACTAGAGAAACCATTTCATCAGTGTTTTGTATTTTTAAATAAAAAATGGCACATTGTCTTCCCCTATGGAATCCAGACTGCTTGGAGACAGGACACTTTTCTTTTTGTCTTGCATATCTAAGACCTAGCATAGTGGTTAGCACAGAGTAGGGGCTTAATCAATGCTTGATGCTTGACTGAGTGATGTTCAATCTCTTTCCCAATTCTCTTTAGATTAGGTTTAGCAATCTTCATGAAGATGTCAGCTGGAAAGGAGTGCACACAATCAGGATCACAGTTACAGAATGTAATAGCATAAAATGTTAAACACTAGTGCATTAACCAAAATGCTTGCAAAGGCCATGAAAACTATTGGGTAAATGCACCACTCTCTTATTGCATACACTATTAGGTGTTAAAATATTTGCATATTTAAACTCTTTCTCTTGAAAGGAAATCTTTCCTTTATTCTTTATGGGTCATTTACTTTACTGCAAGTTGAGCTAACAAGAGGGGGAAAAGATCTGACATTTTCTCTAATATGTTACTTATTATAAATATGTATGAGTTTTTAGCACACTGGTCCTTTAAGCAAGCCCAAGATGCCTAAAGACCAAAATGGGTCTCTCCTTGAAAGTCTACGAAAGGGTCAATTAGGAGGTTCTTGTAAAACCTTCCTGGAAATGCACTTTCTGCATCAGTTGCTTTCTCTAATGTTTATCTCCTGCCACCCAGAAAAATCATGAAGAAGTATCTATAGTTTTCAAGGGGCAGTTGGGTGGTGCACTGGGTAGAGTGTTGGGTATGTAATCAGAAAGACTTGAATTCAAATCTGTCCACAGACACTTACTAACTGTGTGACCCTGGGCAAGTCCCTTAACCCTGTTTGCCTCAGTTTCCTTATCTATAAAATGGGCTGGAGAAGGAAATGACAAATCCATACTCCAGTATCTGCCAAAAAAAAACCAAATGGAGTAAGAAAGAATCTGAAACAGCTGAACTACAACAATTTTCAAAGATCACTCTTTATGGAGTATCATAGGATGATATATTTAGAGGATTAAGTCCAAATCCTTCATTTGATTAAACAAAGGTCCAGATCATGCAAATGATTTGCTCCGGTTCACACAAAGAAAACTGGCCAGCAAAACTGGTGTTCAAATCCAGGCCCCTTGACTCCAAATCCAATCTTCTTCCCACCATACCACAGCATTTTTCTAAACCGAGAATTTGGGGGTAATCTTGAAAAGAGCTGAATCAGATTTTCCTCATTCACCTTGATTCTTTGATTTGCCTTCCTTGGCATGATGCCCTAGCCCCAACTTAACAACTTGAAACTGTGATTTGAAATGAAGACTTCAAGAAAATTCTACTTGAAGTCAAGTTAGCTACAAGAAAGAGAAGGGAGTCATTCAGGTGACCTGAGTTTCCAGGGGGGGAAAAGGCAGGAATCTTTTTAAAAGTATCAAAGTCAAGGTCACTATAACACAGAACTTTTTTGTTTCTTTCCTTCTTCCTTTATTTCTTTCCCTACCTCCTTCCTTTTTTCTCCATCCTTTCTTCCTTTTCTCTCCCTCCTTTCTCTCCTTTCTACCTTTCATCATTTCTTTTTTCCATGTCTTTTTTCCCTTTCTTTCTTCTCCTTCCTTTCTTCTACATTTTTTCATCCTTTCATTTTTCCTCTCCTTTCTTCTTTCTTTTACTTTCTTCTTTTCTTCTACCTTTCTTCCTTCCACTCTTTCTCTCTTTTCTTTTCTTCTTCCTTTCAATCTTTCTTCCATTTTCATTGTTTTTTTCTGGGGACTGGGAGTCCCCATTTCCTACAACTCATTGGCACAAAAGCTTTGACATGCTCCATTTCCAACCATTTGCCTCTCCTTAGGCAACCCATTAGCCCCCCATTCTTGAAGACTCCCCATATTTGTAGAAGACTTATTGCAGACACATGGTTACCTAGTATCTTGCAACTCAAAACTTCTAAGCACCAACCTAAGGTTCCCCAGGAGCAGGGGTTAGAGATATGTGCTACCATGTCCAATAACATCACTGAATTTCATAGCTAAAAGGGACCTCAGTGGTCATTGGAATTCAATCTACCCTATCCTCAAAAAATGGTCATTGCTAATTTTTACTAAAAGTTGGGGGGAATCCATTACCTCCCAAGGCAGCCCACTCCTCTGAGTTAGCTCTATGTGGTAGGAAGCTCCTCCTGATATCAAGCCTAAATTTGATCCTTTGAAATGTCTACCAGATCCTCCTAAATTTTCCCTCTGGGGCCAAGCAAAACAAGTGTGATCCCTCTTCTAGGGGACTGACTGTGAAATACTTGAACATAATCCTACCTCTTCATTCCCTCTACCCTGTCCAAGTCTTCTCTTCTCTAATTTCCAGTCCTTTCAACCAATCCTCCTATAGCATATTTTTTATACCCTTCATCACTCTGGTTCATCATTCTGATCTCCTCTGGGATTCTCTCCAACTGATTGATGTTCTTCCCAGAATCGGTTTTCTAGAAGTGAATACTATAGTCCAGATGTGGTCTGACCAGACCTGAGAATAGCAAGCAGAGCCCCCTTCTAATAATAGATAGTATCCACATAGTGTAAACTAGAAGTATGGACTAGAGGTCATGGGATCAAGAAGATGGATATAAATGCTGCCTCTCACCAGGTGTATGATCATGGCAAGTTAAGGAACCTCTCATTTTCCACATCTTCAAAATGCAAATAATAGCACCCATGGCATCCACCTCCACTGGGATTTAGTGAGGATCAAATGAGAAAATGTCTTCAAAGTGTTTTGGAGCATTTAAAGTGTGACCATTAGGCTATCTATTCCTTTTGGCGGAGGACTATCCTACAAACTCCCAGTCTCTGGTTATGTTCAGTTGAAGAAGCACTGGATGCAGAGTCAGGGACCTAGGTTCAAACCCATTTCTGCTGCTACTATTACTATGCTTCTACTATTAATACTATAATTATATTATGTACAATTACATTTTATTATTTTCTAAATAATTATATAATTACATCAATCAACAAACATTTATTAAGAACCTACCATGTGCCAGATACTATGCTAATAATATAAATGTATTTATATCTTGCTTTGAGGTTGGCAAAAAGCTTTATAAATATTATCTTATTTTTAGACATGTGACTTAGATGTGTGGCCATTTTTATCTTCCTGGGGCTAAATTTCCTCATTTGTGAAATGAGGTTGTGGGACTAAACCAGGGGTTTTTTACTTGGAGTCCATGGACTGCCAAAGGATAGGGGTAAAATACATCTTTATTTTTGCTCACTTCTAACTGAAATTTCTCATTTCCTTCAATTATGAATTTTAAAAGACAGGATGCTAAAAAGCATCCTGAGAAGCCTAAGAACTTCACTAGTACCAAAGAGAATGACAATATAAAAAAGGTTGAGAACCCCCCCAAACCATAGGAATACTTAAGTGACTTAGCTTTGGACATAATAAATGAGTTCAAATCTCACCTCTTATACTAACAATTGTGTGACACTAGGCAAATAACTTAACCTCTCTGTGCCTCAGTTTCCTCACCTGTAAAATCTGAGGATTAAACTAGATGGCCTCTGGGGATTATGTTTTTAATCTATGTTCTGAATCTTCCTACTCTAAATCTACGTTCTTAATCTCCCTGGGCCTCAGTTTCCTCACCTGTAAAATAAGGGGATTAGACTAGAGAGCCTCTAAGGTCCCTTCCAGTTCTAGATCTGTGTTCCTAACCTCTCTGGGTCTCAGTTTCTTCAGCTGAAAAATGAAGGGGTAGCCTCTGGGGACCCCTATGAGTCTAGAGCTAGAACCTGACACAGCTTCTGTAGTCAGTTATTCAGTCCAACTCTGATGGTGTTTGAGGTCCACAGAATTCTCATCTTCCAAGTTTCCTTCTTAATGAAAAAAAAAAACTGATTATGGAGACATACTTTAGCAGCACCACCTCCAGTCACTACTGGCCCCCAATCACTTAGATATTCTTAGAAGAATTTCTAAACCATGACTAGAAGAAGTATGTATGGAGAAAAGGTGGTAACCACACTATTTTCAGATTCCAATTTTGCCCCTTTTCAAGTTGATTCACCATTGAGAAGCTGGTCCCAAATTGGAAGGGTTTTATAGGGCAGGGTCAAGCCAGGGGTCGGAGTAACAGAAGGTTGGGATGTCATCTTCTGATCTTTTCATTGCTTGGCCTCCTGAGGATCTATTTCACCTCTGCTCTGATGGTCGTTTTGTTTTCATCTTCTGAAACCTCCAAAAGAATGAGTTGGCCCCTTTACCCCCTGTGATATCCTCTTCCTCTTGGACACAACCTGCTGCTTCTGAAACTCTTTAAACTCAGCTCTTGAATTTTATGCCCTTCAAAAGTGGGTTTTCAGGGAACATGTGAAGGGAAAAATGCTTCCAAGAGGTAGCTGGAGATTTAGCTATGTAACTTAATGGGGATCCTGGCTCTCTGGTTTTGCACCCCCCCACACAAACCCTACTGCCCATTTTTCAAAGCCTAAGGGCCAAAGGAACCAACTAGATTTACTTCTGCCCTCTGGGGCCAAGCAGAAGAAAGCTAATCCTATCTCACCAAGACAACCACTTCAAATACTTGAACTTAACTATCATGTCCTTGTCATGGTTCACTCTTCTCAAGTAATTATCATTTCTATAATGGACAGGATTAAAAAGAATTGTACCTACATTATCTCATCCCATACTCCCAAAAACCCTTTAGAAAGGATGTCCTAGATATATTTTTTTTTCTTTTTTGATCTGGCACAGTGACTTTATCTGTGTGTGAAATTCTTGATGGAGGAATTCTTGTGTAGAAACTCCCTGGATCAATGCAAATAAGCAACTCATTCAACTGCGTTAATTCTAATAACTTCTTATTATCCACTATGTCAGACAGTGGGCTAAGTGCTAAGATTACAAAGACCAAAGTCCCTGCCCTCAAGGTGCTTACAGTCTATTGGTTCTCCTCCTGCCTTGTCTAATTGCTCCTTCTCTGTTTCCTTTGTTGGATACTCATCCAGATTGTACCCTTTAACCATAGGTGCCCCTCAGGATTTGATCCTGGGCTTTCTTATCTTCTCCCTCTAAATGACTTCACCTGGAGATCTCATCATCTCCCACAGATTTAATTACCATCTCTCTTGCCAACAATTTACACATCTACCTTTCTGGTCCCAATTTCTCTGTTGACCTCCAATCTCACATCTCCAATTGCCTTTCAGACATCTCAAACTGGATTCCAGTAGACATCTTTCCAAAACAGAACTCATTATATTTCCCCCCTAAACCCTCCCCCCACCCACTTTTCTAACTTTGCCAGTACTTTCAAGGACAATATTATCCTCCCAATCCCTCAGGTTCCCAACCCAGAAGTCACCCTGGATTCCTCATTAACTCTCACTACCATCCCCACATCTAAGCTGTTGTCAAGGCCTATAGATTCCATCTCTGCAGTATCTCTCAAATACACCCCCTTCTCTCTGACATTTCCACACCCTGGTGCAGACCCTTATCCTCTCACATATAGATTATTGCAATAACCTGGGGGTAGATCTGCCTGCCTCTGGTCTCTCTACTCCAATCCATCCTCCATTCAGCCACTAAAATGATTTTCCTATGGCACAGGTCCTACCATGTCACCGTTCCCCCTCCCTTTAATAAACTCCAGTAGCTTCCTGTCACCTCCAGGCTCAAAGACAAAATGCTCTGTTTGGCATTCAAAGTCCTTTCATAACTGAGCCCCCTCCCACCTTTCCATTACCCCTCATCACATACTCTTTGATCTAGTGACATTGGCCTCCTGGATCTTCCACAATCAAGACACTCACTTTCTCAGGTCTGGGCATTTGCTCTGACTTTCCCATGCCTGGAAGGCTCTCATTCCTCTACTCCAATTATTGACCTCTCTGACTTCCGTTTAAGTTCCAACTAAAACCCCACCTTCGATAGGAAGCCTTCCTCAACTCTCTTAATTCTAGTGCCTTCCCTTTGCTATTTCCTATTTATCCTATATAGTGATTGTTTCTAGATATTTGCTCCCTCATTGTCCTTCCCATTAGATTGTAAGCTCCTTGAGGGCACAGCACATCTTTTTCCTCTTTTTGTATCCCCAGTGTTTAGCACAGTGCCTGGCACATAGTCCCTTAAAATGTTTATTAACTGATTGAATGATATGTATGTATTTGGAAAGGCACCATGATATCATAGAGGCAGTGGATGAAATGCTGGGCCTGGAGTCAGGAAAACCTGAGTTCAAAGTTGGTTTCAGATACTCATTAGCTGTGTGACCTTGGCCAAGTCACTTAACCTCTATTTGTTTCAATTTCTTCAACTATCAAATGGGAATGATAGTACCTACCTCCCAGGGTTATTATGACTATCAGACAAGATGATATTTTGGCACATAATACATGCTTAATAAATTCTTGTTCCATTCTTCCTCTACAGCAGAAAGAGCATGGCCTCTCCCATCAAAGGAAGTGGGCTTAAATCTTAGCTTTGGAGGGAAGGGAGTAAAGGGAGGCATGGGGGGGGATATATGAGAGGGAAGACTGGGGGAAGGAGTAATAAGTATGCTTTCCATCTTGGGGTAGAGATCAGGGAGAGATGGGGAAAAATTTGGAATTCAAAATCTTGTGTAAATGAATATTGAAAACTAAAAATAAATAAATAAATAAATTTTGAATATTCAAGAAAAAAAAAGAATTAGGTGACCAAGAAAAAAATAATCTTAGCTTTGTTAATTACTATTTAACTTTTACCTGCTCTGGGTCTTAATTTCTTTATCTGTAACATAAAGGAATTGAACTAGATAAACTCTAAGTTTCCTTTAAGGTCTAGATTTATGATTTGTGCAGTTGTTTCAGTCATGTCTGACTCTTTGTGGCACAATTTGGATCTTTCTGGGCAGAGATACCAGAGTGGTTTGACATTTCCTTCTCCAGTTCATTTTATAGATGAGGAAACTGAGGCAAACAAGGTGAGGTGACTCTTCCAGGATCACACAGTCAAAAAAGAGTTTCCAGTTTCTCTGCCATAACTCTCAAGTACAAGGCCCTTCCCATTGGCCACACGGCCTCTCATGATGAATGATTAGGGTCATACTCATATATCCAGAGCTGGACAGGACCTTAGAGCCATTCCCACCTCTTCGTTTTATAGATGAAGAAATTCATGAAGGTGAAGTGACATAGCCAGGGTCACATTCCTAATAAGTGATGAAAGAATCAGGATTTGAACTCAGGGCTTCTGACTCCAAGGCCGATGTTCTGTCCACTGTTCTGCCCCATACTGCTAGCTCTAAAAAAGGAACACCATTAATCAATGTCCCTGCTGATGAAGGCTCAAGAAGAAATTTACTGTTAGTCTGATCATTTTTTTTTGAAATGGGTGTCACTACATTTTCCATTTAGTACATGCCTTGGCCATTCAGGAAATTATTTCAGGCAATGTCGTCTAATGAACCTTATGATATAATTAAGTTGCAGTAACATCTCTCCTCGCCCAATCTTCCCCGCTGTGAGTTAATGCCAATTTGGAACTTAAATCAGTCAGGAGAGACTAATGACCAAACACCTCTCAAATACCACTTTTTTATGACTTCACCCACCAGCGCATCAAGAAAAATCCATACCGAACCACTGGGCACCTGAGCAGACACAGGAGCTCCACCTTACTAGGCAATCACTTGCCTGGGTCACTGGTACTTCATTTAGAATCACTGAGGTAGGTATTTATTGGATTGTTTTATAGCCCTTGGTATTCTCTCTCCATCTGAAACAAAAGCTAATACCAATGCTGCAGACGAAGTTAAACTAGATTAGACTACTGAGTTGGAAATCATTGAAAATTACATCTCCCAGAGAATTAGTACCTTTTGGTGAAACCTCTAGCCAGGCATGCTTGTGGAATCTTTTAGCTTTGGGGTTTTGGTTTATTTTGTTGTGTGCTTTGTTCTGTTTTTCTTCAACGTACTCAAGTTGGCTCATCTCCAAGAGATTCAGCATCTATTCCTGAATTCCACAGAGGGCAGGTAGAAAGAAGATGAAGACTTCCTAAAAGGAAAGAATCCACCAGCTTCTCAAAGGCCACTAGGTGACACAGTGGAGTGCCAGGAACTTGGAGTCAGCAAGATCTGAGTTTGAATCTTGTCTTAGATACATATTTAGACATTGTACTTAGATACAAAAGATGGGACTCTGGGAAAGTCACTTAAAGTCTCTGTTTCAGTTTCCTCATCTGTAAAATGAGGTAATAAGATCACCTATCTCTGAGTTGTTTAAAAAAATCAGATGAGATAGATATAAAGAGCTTTGCAACCTTAAAGTGCTATATACATACAACATTATATTAATAATGATGGGGCATAAAGGTGACATAGTGGATAAAGTACCTGTCCCAGAGTCAGAAAGTCTCATCTACATGAGACTTAGACACTTACTAGTGGTGTAACCTTAGTCAAGTCACTTAACCCAGAGAAGGAGGAGGAGGAGGAGGAGGAGGAGGAGAAGGAGGAGGAGGGGGAGGAGGAGAGAAAGATGGACAGGAAAATAGAGAAGGGAAGAGAAGGAAAGAAGGAATGGAAGGAAAGAGGGAAGGAAATGAAAGAGGCAAGGGAAGTAAAAAAAGCAAGGGATGGAAAAGAACACATATGCAGACAGAACAGATTTTCCTAAAGCACTTTGTCTGATTCTCCTCTTTGCCCCATTGCATTCTACCTTATTTTTTATTTATTAGAGTATCTGTTTTTATACTGCATGAAATTTCAATCAGCTCCTTATGGGCAGGACTTTCTCATTTTAAAAATATTTTCCCAGTGCCTTACGTCAATCAATCAACATTTGTTAAGCCCCTACTATGTAATGGACACTGTGCTAAATGCTGAGGATACACAGAGACAAAAAACTGTCTCTTCTCTCAAGGAGCTTACCATCTAACAAGGGAGGCAACTGGAAAACAAAAATATACCATCATACCCTGTATATTGTGCATTTGGTTCCAGACCACTGAAATAAAGCAAATATCACAATAAAGCAAGTCACACAGGTTTTTTTTGGTTTCCTAATACATATAAAAGTCATGTTTACAATATAATATAATCCATTAAGTGTACAATGATATTATTCTTAAAAACAATGTGCATACTTTAATTAAAAATACTTTATTGCAAAAAAAATGTTAACCAACATGTGAGCCTTCAGTGATTTGTAATCTTTTGAAGTGTCTTGCCTCAGTACTGGTGGCTGCTGCCTCATCAGGGTGGGTGTTGCTGAAGGTTAGGGTGGCCGTGACAATCTTTTAAAATAAGACAACACTGAAGTTTGATGCATAAATTGACTCTTCCTTTCACTTGAACACTTAGAGGCCATTGCAGGGTGATTTATTGACCTAATTTCAATATTGTTGTGTCTCAGGGAATAGGGAGGACCAAGTAGAGGGAGAGAGATGGGGGATTGGTGGTAAGTGGAGCAGTCAGAACACACACAACATTTATCAATTACGTTTGCCATCTTACATGGGCACAGTTCGTGGTGCCTCAAAATAATTGCAACAGCAACATCAAAGATCACTGATCACAGATCACCATAACAGATGTAATAATAATAATAATAATAATAAAGTTTGAAATATTATAAAATTGCCAAAATGTGACACAGAGACATGATATGAGCATATGCTGTTGGAAAAATGGTACCCATAGACTTGCCCAGCACAGGGTTGCCACAAACCTTCAATTTGTTTTCAAAAAATACAATATTTACAAAGCGAAATAAAGTGAAACACAATAAAATGAGGTATACCTGTATAAAGTAAGCTCTATACAGGATAAATAAGAAATAATTAACAGGGAGTATTAAGAGAGGTCGGGGAAAGTTTTCTGTAGGTATTTAATAAATCTCTATTGAGTTGAATTAAATTGTTTTTATCTTTTCCATCGTAACTTTGAATTACTCCCAAGAATATTTAGTTAATCAGCAGACCCAAATTCCTTAGCCATCTTGAATTTGTAGGAAGCAAATAAAAAGCTAGTGTTATCTCCAACTTCCTGACTTTTTCAAACATCATTAGGCCAAATTCATGACATCATCTCTGGCTTTAAAGCATCCTTCATGAGCTTTGATGACTTTTGGAAATAACCTCAACCAGTCAACCAATGAGTAAGACTTGTTTAAAAATTAATAATTTGAAGGTCTAGCAGATACCATCAATGTGGTACTCATTACAGAAATCAGTGTGGTATTCCCTTTAGAGATGCACATCACAATCTATCTACATCTGCCCATCCTGTGGCACTCCCATCCATGTCTGGCATTGGGAGTCTTCTGAATGTATCAGGGGGCAAAACCCCTAATCCCAAATCTCATCATGGTATAGAGGAGATCCTGAGTTGTCAAGGCTATTCCAATGGCCACAAACTCTGGTAGGCTCTGCAATGATGGAATGCCTTCAGTATGGGGAATCATGATGGACTGTGGTCATTCAGCCTGTAGGTCAACAAGCTATCTGCCATTTATTAAGTGTTTACTATGTGCCAAACATCAAAACAGAAAAAGGTTAAAATAGTCTCTGTCCTCAGGGAAATTACATGCAAATAAGGGTGACAACATGTAAATAATTAAGCACAATCAAGCTATATAGAGAATATATGGAAGGTAAATTCAGATGGGAAGGAGCTAGCAGCTGGGGAATTCAGAAATGCAGGAAAATAGGATGTGAGTTTAGTCTATTTAGCGTGTTTGTTGGCTTTTATATTTTTCAATTACATGTAAAAAGCAATTTTTAACAATTGTATTTTAAAATTTTGAGTTTCAAATACTTTTCCCTCCCTGCTCTCCCCATCATTGAGAAAGCAATCAACTTGATAAAGTTTATATATGTGCAGTTATGCAAATCATATTTTTAATATTAGTCATGTTGTGAAAGAAAACACAGACCAAATTTTTTTTTGAAAAAGTAAAAAAAAATATTATTCTTTGATCCGCATTCAGACTCCATCAGTTCTTTCTCTGGCAGTGGATAGTATTTTTCATCATGAATCTTCATAGTTTTCTTGGATCATTATACTACTGAGAAGAGCTAAATCATTCACAATTCATCATTGTTACTGTGTTGCCATGTACAAGGTTCTTCTGGTTCTGCTCACTTCACTTTGCATCAGTGCATGTAAGTCTTTCCAGGTTTTTCTGAAAGCACTCTTCTCACCATTTCCCACAGCACAGTATTCTGTTATAACATATGCTACAACTTGTTCAGTGACTCCTCAATTGTAAAGCCAAGCATGAGCAGCTCTCCTGAAGACTTCTGCTGTGAATAGCTATAAGATTCTGAACATATAGTATAGTGAACTCTCTATTTATTCAACAATAAACTAAGGCAAAACATTCACAAAAACCAAAGTACAATATTCACAGCAATATAACACAACCACTTACTACTAAAGTGGCCACATAGTCTTAAACAAAGATATTCACTAAGTCACAATCTTAATCAATCAATGTAAAGTACCCATCTAAAGTCTTCTTTCATCTTGACTGGAGACTAGCTTCTAATCATCCTTAACTCAATCATCCTTAAGGAGTGCAAAATACAAAGTACAAAGGTCTCCCACCCCTAGGTCACAGTAAATCATGGTCTTGTCAGCCCTAAGTACCCAAGGAAAAGTCCTTTCATCTTGACTTGAGGCTGACTCCCACACTCCATGGTTCCTCTTCTATGCTCCCAGTTCTTGTCTGAATTCACCAAACCGTCACCTGGATTACAGTTCCTGGTCCAGCTCCACACATCAAGCTTAGCAGGGTTACCATAATATTCACACACATTGCCAGTATTATCTTCATTTCACTTTCTGCCTGTGAAATCAACAGAGATAAGCAGACAGGGTTTCTGTCTGAGAAATCAACACAAATCATCAGTAATGTCCCAGGATCTCTGAAAACACCAGTAAAACCCTCCTTCAGGACTTATGTAAACAGACAACAAGAGAGTCCTCTTTTAGCACTTCTGAACCATCAGTAAGGTCCCAGGGCTTCTGTAACAGCAGCAACATCCTCTATCAGGAGACAGATGTAACGTCAACACAGACAGACAAAGTGAAGGCATCACAACCATCCCTCTTCCCAGTTCTGCTTGGTCCCAGCTGGTCGAGCTTTTATATCATCATCTGCTTCCTATTCCACCCACCTCTTACATCCTTCCTGTTCCAGTCTTTGTTTCCACAGGTTCTGTTTCTAACAGACTTGATATAATCACAGGTGAGTTTCAAAGGCACTTGAAGAGCTGAAACAAGGAGCTAAGTGCTTGAACAGCTAAAACAAGGAGCTAAGTACTCCTTTGCTTTCCATTACAACAACTGATGGACATCAGTTTTAAATTTCCAATTTCCAATTCTTTACCACCACAAAAAGAGCCATTGAACTGTGTCTTGAAGGAAACCAGTTTAATTATTTTGGGGTAAAGACTCATTTCTTTTATTTGGGGGGAGGGGAAGGCACATAGCAATTGTTCAGGGCCATTATCTAGGTCATTGAGAGGCAATAGCCTATATCAGTAAAGGAAGAATCCCACCAATGAGATCACATGTCACTGAAATATTGATATATAAAAGGAAAGAGGAAGAAAATAAAAACATGAAGGACTCAGGCTATGTCTGCTTTCAGAGGCTCCATTTAGCTAAGTACAGAGAAAAACTCATTGCCTGTAGGTTGGCCACTAGGGGAGGATTCCTTTACCATGGCAACCCTTGAAACAAAACAAATTTAAAAAAAAACTGAAAACACTCAGAACCCATTATTTTGTTGAGCAGTCAGTATTTCAGAGCAAGGGGGCTATGCACTAGAAGACCACCTTTAGTATTTGGGGGAAGTGCATTAACATGATGAGAAGCAAATTCAGCAGTGACCTGGAATGGATAGCCCACACTTCCTCCCACAGATGCAGATGTTCGAATGCCAGCAGGCAGCAGAAAAGAGGACCAAGCGGGAAGCATGGCCTCATCAGCAGCAGTTGAGAGAGATGAAAAGTACTGAGATAAACACCTGGGGGAGGCTGCCAGATTCCAATCAGCAGGCTCTGACAGTCAGTCCAGCTGCAGCAAAGGAAGATACTGCCTCTGATTTACTATTCAGGGGGCACTCTGGAAGACAGACTGCAGGATCGATGGAGAATATAATCCCAAAATAGAAAAGATTATTGGAACAAGCCATGCTTTGGAGTCTACAGGGTGTTATCTTTTCAGGGAACTTTAGAAATGAGTCTCTCCCTAAAGCAAGAAAACCTTACAAGAAACCAAAGGATAGGAAAAAGGCAGGATAAAAAGAACTGATAGGGAAAGATCCTGGTATAGTAGATTAATAGGTATAGAAGAAGAAGAGAGGGATACACTACTTGATATCTGTGTGACCTTGGGCAAATCACATAACTTCTCTAGGTCTCAGTTTCCTAAAATTATGTAGCATCTCGGAGTTTAAAGGAAGCTCAGTGACCATTAATGCCAACCTGAACCTTATAAAGAATCTTCTCTCTGACACACTGGACAAGTGGTCAGGGAGTCAGCCTCTGCTTGAAGTTGTCCCAAAAGATGGAGCCTATAAGATTGTGAGGCAACCCGTTCTACTTCCTAATTGTTGGGGAATTCCTCCTTACATCAAATCTTCATCTGCAAAGTAATAGGCTTTGACTATATGACTTCTAAAATTCTTTCCAATAGGAAATCTATAATCCTATGGTCTATAAACCTGGATATAACTCAATCAATTTGCAAGCATTTCCTAAGCACTTACTAGGCATCAAGCACTGTCCTAGGTACTACCAATATAAAGATGAAAAATAGAAATAATCCCTGCCCCAAATGGAAAAAGAAAATTCTGCAAAAATAAAAATGTTTAAAAATGGATCCCCTTTCTAACTGGCCTCAATATATATTCTTTATATTATTTTTATTTTTTCCCTTAATATATATTCTAAGGGAAAGTAAATATGAGTGAGGAAATGTTGCATTGTAAACAGATAACAGAGACTTCCTTTGGCAGTGTGGCAGAGTCCAAAGGTCAAGATTGTCTGTTTCTCACAAATCCCTGAATCTTTCCCCATGGGATTAACTGAGAAAAGATATTTTAGCTTGCAAAGGGCACCAGGCTACACAAATAGAGGCTGAGAGAAGAATTCAATATAAATTATGTTGAGTTTTGGAAATTATCAGAATCTCCTTTTTCTTGTGCCAGAGAACTTGTAGAAAATTAGAATGAAGAATTCATCTTACAAAATGGAAGACTACCAAAGGCCAAAGAGGAAAACCTGCCTCTAGATTCTAAAAAAAGAAGAGAAAATGAGCAAGCTCAAAATGTGGAGCTCTGGGGTGTGTGTGTGTGTGTGTGTGTGTGTGTGTGTGTGTCTGTGTCTGTGTCTGTGTGTGTCTGTGTGGGTGTGAGAGAGACAGAGACAGAGAGAGAATGAGAGAGAGAGAAAGAATAAGAGAGAGAGAGAGAGAGAGAGAATAAAATAGAATTTTACAATTATCAGAGTTTTTTTTTCCAAAAAGTCTTCCTTCTAGCCAGATACCTCCTGGCTCCCTGGGAAGAGAGGTTTTTACAAATACACTCAAGTTGGTTGAGTTCTTCATAAATTAAAAGCCTCTTAATCCTGTCTACCCAAAAAGTTCCTCTACCCCTATATATCTATGGCAACAAGAATCCATTGTGCAAACCCATTATATGCTGCTGGGGCCAAAAAGATAATCATCTCAGTTTGATAGAGTTAGATGCAATGATAGATGAAGCTCCAAAGGGTTGACAGAACAATTCTGCTCAGATAAGCATCCCAGAGTTCAAATGTTTAACTGAATTCCAGGACCTATGGAGGCTCTCTTCTGCCCATCATCCTGTCAGGGAACACTTTTGTTGCTTTATGGTACTATTGCAGTAATACATTACTGTCTCCAAGGATGCAAGTCAGTTAGCAGGAAATGGGAAAAGCAAAGGGCTATGAGCAACTTTAAAGGACTTTTTCTTCCTCACCAGGGTCTACACATAAGAGGCTGTTGGGAATCAGAGCATGGGACTGTAGGTTTATAGAATGGGATATAGGAGGTGTTCAGTAGGAAAAGTATTAGATTTTAATTAGAGGACCTGGTTTTGAATCCTAGCTTTGCCCCTCATGAACTTTGTGACTTTAGTCAAGTTGCCTTCCTCAAACTGGACCTCAGTTTCCTGATCTGAAAAATGAAGGAATGGAAATAAGTTATTTGTAAAATTATTCTAATTCTAAGTCAATAAATCTATGAATCCATGAATTGGACTCAAGAGATATAGATTTGACAACCTTCTCGGATGAATGACCCAGAAAATGTTATTTAGGCCAACTCTAGGTTTGATTATCTATAAATGTGGATAATAATAGCACCTATCCCCACAGGGTTATTGTATAGCTCAAAAAAAGGTTTTATATATGTTAAGTGTTTTGTAAGTTGCAAGTGCTATGAAAATGTCAGCCATTACCATCAAAATATGCTTTCTTTGAAAAACTTGCCCTCAAGATGCTCCATAGGAAGCACCTTCCTCCTTCTGGTACTGAAGTGAGAGAATGCAGGTACAGACTCCTGCATGTGTTGTCAGACTGGATCACTGTTACTTGGTTCTGCTTAACTGTCTGTTAGAAGAAAGGATTCATTTTTGTTTTAAGGAAATAGGGAATGTCAAAAATCATCTCTAATGTAAAGACAAAAGGCATCAGTAAAAACGACTTTAAAAAATTAAGAAGCTCCATCAATTCTAGTCCCCAAAAAGTAGCTAGGAGACTCTTCACAGACAAGCCATCCAGTCCATAAGTAAACATCACTAACTCTCAGCAAATTCATTCACTGAGATGGGTACAGTAAAGTTGTATTCTTTAGGGTATCATAATGTGATGATAAGCACTATAGTGACATGGGAAGAGGGCTAGTTTGGGAAGCATCAAATCCAGATCCTAAACCTGACTCCAATTTATCAGCTCTCTGACTTTAGGCAAGCCCCTACCCCTCTCTGATTCTTCTTCATTTGTAAAATGTGTACTCTCATTTGCTAAACCCGTTATGCAGTTTTCTTGGCCCACTGATCTTTCATACTTTAATCAGTCACTTGGATAGATCACCTTTTTAAAGCATAGATCACCAGATTTTCCAGATATGTAACCCACTGGATGACACTGTTAAAAGCCAAAGGGATCTTGACAGATGATAGAGCATTGAGTTGGTTCTAATAAGATGAAATTCAATAGGGATAAGTGTAATATCTTGCACTTGGGTACAAAAAACTCAACTCCACAAATATGAAATAAGAGGCATCAATAGAGTGCAACTGTTTTGACCAGGATCTCAGGGGCTGGGAATCAGTGTGGCTAGTGTACTACAAACTCAATATTGATCAGCAGTATGATGTAGATGTCCAAAAATCTACTTCAATCTTGGCTTTCATTGGGAAGGAACAAACTTCACTGTACTCTGTCTTATCATATCACATCTGAAGTATTATTGTATTCTTTTCTGGGCACCATTGAATAAGAATTACATTGATAAACTTGGGGGTTGGGTATGAAGTGAGAAAAAGAGAACTATGATGGTGAAGGGCCCTGAAAGACTTACTTTTTTGATTTACCCTTCACTCTTTTATTTAATTTTTCATTTCCCAAAACAATCTAAATCCAGTATGTAAATTATATAAGAAAATGTCCTAAGGAAAGCAACAAGGCTAGAAAAGGTCCTGGAGTACATGCCATATAAGAACTGGTTATCAGTCAATCAACAAACATATATTAAGCTTTTACTGGTCATTTTTATGCTTTAGGGAAATCAATATGGTAGCTGAGTGGAGGATGAACTAAATGGAAGAGAGGCTTGATTCAAGGACCCACCAGAAAGTTCATATAACAGTCCATATTGGAGATGGAGTCAAGATGGTGGATTAAAAGCAGGAATTTGCTGGAGCTTGCACCCCAACCACCTCCAATACCTATAAAATGACTCTAAACAAATTTTAGAGCTACAGAACCCACAAAATGACAAAGTGAAATATACCTCCAGTTGAAGTCAGCCTGGCAAGCTGAAAGAAAGGGTCTATCACACCAAACTAGGAGTGAAGCGCAATCCCTTGTGGGCTGTACCAGCACAGACTGGCCATAGCAGACCCCAGGGAACTGAATCACTGGCTGCTGTGGTGGTTTCCAGACTTTTCAACCCATAAACACCAAACAGAAAGTAAAAGGTCAGTGGGGAATCTCTGTTGCACCTGGGGGGAGAGAAGAGTAGGTCCAGCCCCTGGCCCCAGTGCAGCAGAGTTGGTGGCAGCTGCAGCAGTGGGGCAGCTGCTTCTGGAGCTTTAGGCCCAAAGATGGTGGGGTGAACAAATGACTGATCAGAGGACAAATGCAGGAATCTCTGCTGGTGCTGAGGCAGGATTCTCTTGCTTTGCTCTGCTTGGATCTGGGTCTCAGTCTTGGGTGGTGATTGATCCTGAGGTGAGGAGAAGTGCTGGTGTGGCAGAGCTTGTGATGTCTGTAGAGCGGGAATCCTTCTCACAGTTCTGAGGCAGATGCCTAGAAGTATCTCTGACAACAGCTGCACAAAACCCCACAAATTTGGGAAACAGCACTATTCACTATGAAAGCAGAGTTCTACCATGGCAAAGAGCTCAAAAGTCAAGTAATTGGCTGGAAAAATGAGCAAACAGAGGAAGAGAAATAAGACTACAGAATCTTTCTTTTGTGACAAAGAAGATAAAAACATACAGCCAGAAGAAGACAACAAAGACAAAACTTGTGCACCAAAAGTCTCCAAGAAAAATATGAATTGATTGCAGGACATGGAGGAGTTCAAGAAGGATTGAGAAAATCAAGTAAGAGAAGTAGAGGAAAAATTGGGAAGAGAAATGAGAGTGATGCAAAAAAATCATGAAAAATGAGTCAATAGTGTGACTGAAGAAAATAGCACCTTAAAAATAGACTAACTCAAATGGCAAAAGAGGTCCAAAAAGCCAATGAGGAGAAGAATGCCTTAAAAAGCATTGGCCAAATGGAAAAGGACATCTAAAACCTCACTGAAGAAAATAAATCCTTCAGAATTAGAATGGAGCAAATGGAAGCTAATGACTTTATGAGAAATCAAGATACTATTAAACAGATCCAAACACATGAAAAAATGGAAGACAGTGTAAAATATCTCATTAGAAAAACAACTGACCTAGAAAACAGATCCAGGAGGAATAATATCAAAATTATTGGACTACCTGAAAGCCATGATCAAAAAAAGAGCCTAGACATCATCTCTCAAGAAATTATCAAGGAAAACTGCCCTGATATTCCAAAACCAGAGGATGAAATAGAAATTGAAAGAACATACTGTTC
Source organism: Petaurus breviceps papuanus (assembly GCF_028583685.1). Taxonomy (NCBI): domain Eukaryota; kingdom Metazoa; phylum Chordata; class Mammalia; order Diprotodontia; family Petauridae; genus Petaurus; species Petaurus breviceps. The sequence goes on along the minus strand of NW_027185573.1, from coordinate 1,929,717 downwards.
ATCTCTTGGAAAAGATCCCCTAAAGAAAACTCCTAGGAAGATTAGAGTCAAATTCCAGAGTTGCAAGGTTAAGGAGAAAATATTACAAGTAGTCAGGAAGAAACAATTTGAATATTGTGGAAACACAGTCTGTATGAGACAATATTTAACAGCTTCTACATTAAGGGATTGAAGGGCTGAAATACAATATTCCAGAGGTCAATGGAGCTAGGATTAAAACCGAGAATCAGCTACCCAGCAAAACTGGGGACAATAATTCAGGGAAAAATATGGGCATTCAATGAAATAGAGGACTTTCAAGCATTCTTGATGAAAAGACCAGAGCTGAACAGAAAATTAACTTTCAAATACAAGAATCAAGATAAACATGAAAAGGTACACAGAAAAGAAAAATCATAAGGAACTTATTAAAGATGATCTGTTTACATTCCTACATAGAAAGACAATATTTGTAACTCATGAGACTTTTTCAGTATTAGGATAGTTGAAGGGAAAATAATTATACATAGGTGTGTATGTATATGTGTATGCATATGTATATGTATATGTATGTGTATATGTCTATGTATGTGTATGTGTATACATAGACAAAGGGTACAGGGTGAGTTGAATATTAAGGTATTATATCTAAAAAATAATATTAAGAGGTAATAGAGGAATAGGGGAGAAGGAGAAGGGGAGAGATAAAATAGGATAAATTTTCTTACATAAAAGAAGCAAAAGAAAGCTGTTACAATGGAGGGGAAGAGAAGGGAGGTGACAGAAAATGACTCAACCTTACTCTCATTGGATTTGACTTAAAGAGGAAATAACATCCACACTCAATTGGGCATCTTATCTTACAGGAAAATGCTGTGGGGGAAGCGTATAATAGGAGAGAGGATAAAAGGGAGGGCAGATTGGAGAAGGGGTAGTCAGAAGCAAACACTTTCGAAAAGGGACAAGGTCAAAGGAGAAAATGGAATAACTTGGGGAAGAAATAAGATGGAGGGAAATGGTTAGTCTTTCACAATATAACTAATATGGAAATTTTTTGAATAACTACACACGTATAACCTATATTGAATTGCTTGTCTTCTCAATGGGGATGGATAAGGAGGAAAGATGAGAGAAAATATGGAACTCAAAGTTTTAAAAACAAATGTTGAAAATGTGTCTCTACATGCAACCAGGAAACAAGATAGAGAGGCAATGGGATATAGAAATCTATCTTGCCTTACAAGAAAGTAAGTGGCAAAGGGTAAGGGGGGATAAGGGAGGATAGAAGAGAGGGAAGACTGAGGGAAGGGGTAATCAATGTGCTTGCCATCTTGGGATGGGGGGGGTAGGTGAGATATAGGGAGAAAATTTGGACTCAAAATCTTGTGGAAATGAATATTGAAAACTAAAATAAACAAAGTTTAAATATTACCAAAAAAAAAAGTCCATATGAAATGTGATGAGAGCTTGCATTAGGGTTGTGGCAATGCCAGAGGAGAGGACAGAGATTTTATGAAAGAAGTTACAAAGGGAGAAGTGACAAGGCTTACCAACAGAATGACTATGTCGGGTGAGTATGACCAAAGAGTCACAGATAATGCTTAGGCTTTGTGCCTAAGGAAAAGGCTTTGGGCCTTTGGAAAGACAGTGGTATCCTTTACAGTAATAGGGAAGTTTAGGAGGAAGTCTTTGAAGTAATTTGGGATGTTTATCCTGGGAAAGATTAAATTACTGGTAGGGGAGGAGGGAACAGTTTTGTTTAAGTATTTGAAAAACTCTCATATGAAAGGAAGGTTAAATTTGTCCTCTTTGGCCCCAGAAGACAGAGCCAGGGGCAATGAGTAGAAACTGAAACACACACACACTACGCACACACACACACACTTTAGACTTGATGTCAGGAGAGGGGAAGACAACTTCCTAACAATGAGAAGTATTCCAAACTGGAAGGACCTACCTTGAGAGGTGATAGCTTCCTCCCCATTAGAAATTTTCAGGTTGTGGCTAGACAACCATTTGTCAGGTATAAAAGAATTGGGATTCTTTTTCTTGTATGGATTGAACCAAATGGTCATTGAGGTCCCTTCCAAATCATAGATAATGTTAAGTTATGGTGTTCTAAGCCAACATTTGACCTGAAGGGATCTCTTTCTATTTGAGTTTGATACTACTGCACTATACAATAATGTGTCCTATTGCAATCACCTTTTATGAGTCTCAGATGAGGTGATGAATGTGAGAGCTCTTTGTAAACCCTAAAGTGTCAAACCAAACTGAGTTTGATAATGATGAGAATGAGGATGTTCATGATGCTTATCATAATATTCTTCTGCCTTCAACTCTCCCAATAAAGCCACCCCTCTTCATTTTTGGTGTATAGGACTGTAATGGAAATGAGAATTTGAAGATCTTCCCTGCAGTGGGAGGAGTTTTGCTGAAGTGAAACAGAGCCCATAGGAAGCTGGTTCAGAGCTAGCCAGATTCTGGGGGCAGAAGATGCTCATTAAGGAGATAGAGAGGTTTGTGAGTAAATATTTATCTCATATTGGTTTGTGGGAAGGCTGAAGGATGCTGTGGCTCTCAGTGTTATTATGGATTCTGAATATCTTTGGTACCATGATGGAATTGGCTTTCTGGTTTGAGTATTTGATTTTCTGGTGTCTAAATAAATCCTTCAGTTCTTTCCTCTATCTGTAGAGTTTGGTATATTTAGAGATAGAACATCATGCGCTACTTACAGTCACGGTCTTTATCATGATCATGGGCGCTGTAAATATTTCATTGGCACTACAAGGACCCAGAATGCCATCTTGAAAATTAGTTTTCCATAATGACCCAACATCTGTTTAAAAGACCCAGTAAGGCTCATTTGTGGAGCAGGGGGGGGAGATTTATAGCAACAACAATCTTTCACTTTATGGTTCAATTTTTTGTTTTTGAGAGATGTTTCATGTCTTTTAAATGTTTTATTTTTCCCAATAACATGTAAAAACAATTTTAACATTGATTTTTAAGAAATTTGAATTCCAAATCCTCTCCATCCCCCCTCTTAGATATGAGAAGCAATTTGATATAGGTTATACTTATGAAATCATGCAAAGCATATTTCCATATTAGTCATGTTGTGAAAGAAAACACCGGCCAAAAAACCCACCAAAAATAAAGTGAAAAATAGTGTGCTTCAATCTGCATTTAGATTCCATCAATTCTTTCTCTAGAGGAGGATAACTATTTTAATCATGAGATCTTTGGAACAGTCTTATATGATTGTATTGCTGAGAATAGCTAAGTCATTCACAGTTGACCTTCATACAATATTGCAATTACTGTGTTCATTATTCTTCTGATTCTGCTCACTTCAGTCTGCATCAGTTCATGTAAGTCTTCCCAGGTTTTTCTGAAATCACCGTACTTGTCATTTCTTATAGCACAATAGTATTCCACAATAGTTATAAGCTACAACTTGTTCAGCTGTTTCCCAATTAATGAACATCTCAATTTCCAATTCTTTGTGCCACAAAAAGAAATGCTATAAATATCTTTTTGTACAAATAGGTCCCTTTTCCCTTTTTTATCTCTTTGGGGTACAGATCTAGTATTGGTAATTCTAGATCAAAAGGGATGCACAATTTAATAGCCCTCTAATCATAGCTCTAAATTGCTCACCAGAATGGTTGGATCAGTTCACAACTCCTCCAAAAATCCATTAGTGCCCCAATTTCCCCACATCTCCTCCAACATTTATCATTTTGCTTTTCCATCTTATTAGACAATCTGAAATGTGTGGGATAGTTATTTTAAATTGCATTTCTCTAATCAAAAATTATTTGGAGCATTTTTTTCATCACTATATATAACTTTGATTTCTTCATCTAAAAACTGCCTTTTCATAACCTTTAATTATTTATCAATTGGGGAATGACTTGCATTTTGATACATTTAATTCAGTTCTCTATATATTTGAGCAATGAAACCTTTATCTGATAGGTATTTCTCTAGGTTTTGTGAATTTTCCTTTTTTAATGTCTCTTCTCTCCACTCCCAGAAGTTCAACAATATATCTAACCTGAGTTTCTGAGGAAAAAACAATGACTTACGCTATTTTACACTTCCTCCTAGCTCTTCAAACTTCTTTACCTCTACCTTGTGTTTAGTATAGTGCCTCACTGTAATCCATGAATGAATGAATGATCTAATGAAAGAAAAGTGAAGAGCTGCTGGACAAAGCATAAATATTTGTTGGGCCAAGCCAATAGAGTAAAAATGACAATACTACCTAAATTAGTTTGCAAATGCAGTGCCATTCCAAGCAAACTACTCACGTTCATTGATAAAAATCATAATGCATTTTACCTAAAGGAACAAAACGTCAATGATGTTAAGGGGAAAAAATATTACAGTATAAAAAGAGGGTCCTAGCATTAAAAAAATCTCAAAACGTTCTCTGAAGTAGTCATCATCAAAAAACACTCTGATACTGCTTAAGGAATAGAAAAATTGATCTATGGGACAGACTGGTAAGTGAGACCAGAAGCAATCAAACAGAGCAGTCAAGTATTCAATAAACACACGAATACAAACTACTGGGGTAAGAATGCCTTATTTGACAAAAGCTTTTGTAAAAACTAAAAGGAGTTTGGCAGAAAATAGATTTAGAACAGCTTGTGTCATTACCGATTAATCACTGAACAAATAATTATTAAGGTCTATTACGTGTCAAGCATTATGCTAGGGGCTGGATATAGAAAGAGGAAAAATAGTCCCTGACCTCAAGGGGATTACAGTCAAAGTTGTAGAACATGTACATACATCTGAGACAACATGTGTATAAATGGGTGCATGCCAGATGCAAACAGCATAGATGATGGAACTGGGAAAGGTTTCCTTTAGGAAGTATTGTTGCAGATGAGGGTTTAAAGGAAGGTAGAGATTCTACAAGGTAAGAATTTAAGAAGGAGGGAACTGAAGGTATTGTCAAATTCACATGGTATCTGAGCAATAAGTTTAGACTATGAAGTACAAGAGGGGAAACAATGTGCTAAAAGTCTGTAAGAACCAGGCTGTGAAGACCTTTGAATACCAAACAGAGGAGAATTTATTTGATCTGAGAGGCACTGGAGTTTATAAAGTAAGGGAATAATATAGTCAGACTTCTGTTTTAGGAAAACTTCCTCATGGACTAGAGCAGGGACAGGCCTTTTGCAGGCAATCAAATTAGAACATTATTGCAACATTCCAGTTAACAGGTGATGAGGGCCTGAACTAGGGTGATATATATTTGGATCCTATAACCATTCGAATTTAAGGTCCTTAAGGACAGGAATTGTTTCATTCTTTCCATTTGTATTCTCAGTGCCTAGCAGAGTATTTTACACACAGCAGGTTCTTGATAAATACCACTGTTCTGGACCAGAAGTCAAAAAGACCTGAGTTCAAATCCAGTCTCAGAAGCTTACTAGCTGATTTATGCTGAGCAAATCACTTAATCTCAGTTTCCTTCATTTTCTTTATCTGTAAAATGGGAATAATAATAGCGCCTACCTCCCTGGGTTGTTGTGAGGATCAAATGAGATGATGATTTTAAAGTGCTTTGAAAACCTTAAAGTACTATATAAAAGTTAGATATTGTTATGATGATGATAAAATCTAAAGAGAGAAGGGAATCCTTAAAGAAGAAATACCTGGAATAACAAATTATTAAAATGACATAATTACACAAATTTCTAAATTTTTTGCATGAACAGATTCAATACAGCTTGAATAAGGAAATAAGTGGTTAATTGAAGGGAGAAAACCTTCAAAATGAATATTTTTGATAAAAATAGGAAATTGATTTGAACATATGACAACATATTTCCCCAGTAGATAACTATTAAAGGATATGAAAGGGCAGTTTTCAAAAGAAGAAATAGAAAGTATCAACAACCATTTGAAAGGATGCTTCAATCCACTAACAATAAGAAATGCAAGCCAAAACAATTCTGAGATCTCCCTCAAACCCATCAGATTGAAAAAGATATCAAAAGACATAATGTTCATTTACATCCTGTATGACATGGCAAGGGATAATCTCACTGGGTCTCAGTTTCCAAAGCTACCATTCTGATGTAAAGCCAATTTAAAATTTTCACTTGGCAAGGCAGCCACCATAGGGAAATATTAAAGCAAAAATCTCTTTGATGAAAAGATTTCCAAGTTCTAGAAAAAGGTTTATTGGTATCATGAAATATGTAAAAGAATTATTCGAAGTGAGAATGTATTGTATTACTTTATTATTTATATACACACATGTGCATGTGTACATATCTATATCTATATATTTCTTTCTATATAAAAATCAATTTACCAATATCTACGCTGATATTGATATCAACATGTAGATATAGCTATCTGTATAGAAACAGCTATCAATATAGTATATATGCCAATATCAACACTGATATAGATAACTATATCTATGTAGATGATAGATCTACACATAGATATAAACATAGACATAGACCAAGAAATCCTGGAAATTCAAAGAGACAAGTTGGTGGAGTAGCTAGAAAGCCAAACTCAAAGGCAGGAAGACCTGTGTTCAAATTTTACTCCTAACACCCACTGACTGTGTGATCTGGACAAGTCTCTAAGACTCTAAGTCACAGAGAAAGGAACTGTATCCTTATGTATTGGTAGAAGCAATTCCTCACCCAGAAGCTCAGAAGTTCCCAATGAAATTACAGGTCCAGTACACATCACTGTATGTCCTATATTCCTATATGTCCTGTATTCCTATATGTCTTTATCCAGATGAGATCACAGCTCCAGTAACTATTTTTATATGTCTATGCCCATGTTATTTTCTTCCTCTCCCTCCCACAATATAATATAGGTTCTTTGAGAGCAAGAAATGTTTCAAATTTTTTTAGTATCACCAATGCGAAGCATAGTGCTATGCCAACAGTAAGAGATCAATAATTTTTTAAATCAAATTGAAATGAATCAGACAGTTTTTGAGAGGTGACCATGATGGGATTAGACCTAGAAAGTGTACATTAGACCTGAGCTTTCAATTGTGAACAATATTCCACTTCCCTTTTCCATTCAAGTAAAAAGATTGTATATGGAACAGATTTGGAATTTTACTTTTTCAAACAACTAGTTGCTTGGTTTTTCATACAAAGCCATTATCTCTCCTATAGATTTGCTTTCAACCACCAGAAACACCTGTACTACTACAAATTTATCATTTGTTATGCCCTATCAAACATTCATAAACAGTTAAACTTAATGTTCCCCAAACATATTATACTTTCCAGCCTCCACACATTTGTTCATGTTTTTCCCTTTGCCTGGAAGGTCCTCCTTTCTCAGTCTCTACAGTTCTAAATTCCATCCATCTTTCAAGGCACACATAATATGTCATCACAACGAGAAAAGAAGCTTTTCCTGAGCTATAAATCACTTGTGTTATCTACCCAAATAGAAGTGAATTCTTCTTCATGTGTCATTCTTATAATGTTCAAAGATCATGCCTCCCTTATGTCACTTATCACTTCTGATGTGTTATAATTATCTCACAGAATCTTAAAGTTGTACAGGACCATGGAGGCCATTTCTAGATTAATAATAGGGTTGTAGGATCAGGACTTGAGAGATGTAAGGGACCTTAGAAGTCAAATGGTCCAGCCAGTTCATGATAAAAAATGAAGAAAAGGATGGTAGGCAAGTAAAATGATTTGCCCAAAGTCACACAAGTAGTAAGTGGGAAAAAAACAGATGATGAAATTGTCTCATATCCCTAACTTGGCTGTGAGACCCTTGACAAAAGGAATCCCCAAAATCACAGAATTCCAGAGTTGGAAGGAACCTTGGAGATCTCACTCTCCTCATCAACAAATCTGATGTTTTTTTTCCTCAATCATCATTTTTCATCACCCAATTGTAGCATTTTATACCGTCCACAACCCTTCTTCTGAACCTGAACACCCCTTTGACTCAGCAGCCTTCTCCCTCTGTCCCTGAAGTTGCCTTCTTTCTCCCATTGGTGAAGTCTTCCCAGAACCTTCATGTTCAGTAATGGCCTTGACAAGCCATCCTTCATTCTCTGGATTTCACAACTATTATCTCATGTGAGCACAGCACACACACACACACACACACACACACACACACACACTTTCAGTTCCCTTTTATATGTTTTCTTCTCCCTTTGGAGTGTAAGCTCCGTAAAGGCAGAGATTACCTTCCTTTTTCCTTTTATTTGTATGCCCAGGAGGTGCTGTGGAGCATTAAGGGCTTGGTGAGACATGGAAGACAACAAGAGTAGCCGCTGCATCTTGGGCCATTACCAGTCATCCTGACTTATGGCTTATCACTGGACTTCAACTACTCTGGAACACAGAGTGAGGCTTATGACTTTACCCAATTCTCCCTCACTTAAATCCAACTCCTGCTCAAGTCATGACATCACTGAGATGTCATTGGTCTTCAAAAACAAAGGACAAACAACAACATATATCCTGGACTTGGCATAGTATCTAGTACATAGCAAACACATAAATGCTTGCTGACTCATTCACTTGACTCCCTTCATGGATACTCTCTCTTCTTGGGATTTTCATGATGCTATTTTCTTCTTGTTTTTCTCTTAACTATGTAACTACTTCGTAGTCTCATTTACTGGCTTATCATCCATACCATGACTCTTAACTATGAGTGTTATCGAAGAGTCCTCCCAAGGCTCCCTGAATCCCTTTCTATTTTCTCTTCACTCTCTTTTGGTGACCTCATCAGCTGTCATCACAATACTGACGCCCATCTTTCCAACCTCATTAGCACTCAGTGATCCAGTCAAACTAGCCTTCTCTCTGTTTCTTACACATAGAACTTCATCTTCTGTCTCCATGCCTTTGCAATGACATCCCCAGTCCCTGGAATGTACTCTGTCTCCACATCATAGAATCCCTCTCTTCCTTCAAGATGCGGTACAAGTGCAATCTTCCATACCCTTTCCTAAACCTCTGCTTCCCCAATCACCAATTGCTAATGACCTCCCTTTCTGACTTCCTTGTATTTATTTATTCTTCTCTTTAGAGTTATTCTCTTTGTACTGTATACACACATGTATGCATATATATGCATATATGTACACATGTAAGTGGATGTGTGGATGTATGTATAACCTTTGCCTCACCTATAAGAATGTAAACTCCCTCAAGGCATTCTTTTATTTTTATTCTCAGCATCTAGCATAGTCTCTGGCATATACTAAACATCTAACAAATGTTTATTAATCAATTGATGGTTTTTGTCAATCTGGTTCATCCAACAAATAATAACAACAGCTTGCATTTACATAATGCTTTAGTTAAGCTTTGCAAAACATTTTGCATATATTATCTCATTTGACCCCCACAACAACCCTGTGAGGTAGGTACTATTCTTATCCTCATTTTACAGATGAGGAAACTAAGGCAGACAGAAGCCAAGCAACTTGCTCAGAGTCGGAAAGCTAGCAGGTATCTGAAGCAGAATATAAACTCAGGCATTTCCTACGACAAGTTCAGCATTCTATACATTGTGCCATCTAACTGCCTCATAACTGGGGAGAAAATTCTTTCTACAACCTATCCAGGAAATGGTTGTCCAATTTACAGAGGAAGTCCATTGCATTTTGAGATAGCTTTCATAGGTAAGAATTATGTCCATCAAACCTAAATCTGTCTCTTGGTAACTTCCGCCTATTTCTCTTGTGTGGCATGATGGAAAGTGTGATGGAGTTGGCATGCAAGAACATGGATTTAAATCTTGGCTTAACCACCTACATTATGTCTATGTGACTTTGAGCAAGTAATTGAATGTCTAAACATCATTATCTTCAGCTGAGAAATTGGGGGGATCTGATTCTAAGTCTTCGTCTTCTACATAACTTCGCAAATGCTTGAAGTCAGCTGTCATGCCACCCCAGCCCTCTTATTCTTTCAGCAAAATACCCCCAGTCTCTTCAAGCAAGAAAATTTTATACTATATAAGCTGGGGACCTTTCCCCATTCAGGTTACCTTCCTCTGCATATTCTCTAATTTATCAGTAGTCTTCCCCCATATCCACCCTTCCCAAAGGAATGAAAAGCTCCTTGAGGGCAAGGATTATTGTTTTTGTATCTGTGTCCCTAAAACCCAGAACAGTTCCTGCTATAAAAGGAGGGACTTAATAAGTACTTGCTGATTGAATTACCCAAAACTGTACTCATTGCTCTAGATGTACTATACAACAATAGTCCTGTCATTTCCAAATTCACAGAAGCTGTGGCCCTTGGAATTCAACCCAAATAAGCTCTTTTTGGCTACCATATCACATTATCGACTCCTATTGAATTTGAGGACCACATCATTTTCATCTTTGTCTGACTTCCAATGCCCAAGAGTTTGCACATAGTAGGACTCAGCAAATGTTTATCAAATAACTGGATGAACTAAGTTTTTTTCAACCCCCTCAATCTCCTTCACGGGTCATATTTATGCATTGTGAGATGAAACTTATAATACTTTAATGGATTTGTTAGTAGCAATTTGGCACAAGAATGAAGAACAGCACTTTAATTACTGTGAAAATGCTTTTGTAACCATTACTGACTGTAATTGATGTCAAGTTTAACTGTGTCTTAAAACTCAAATTGCTTATCCTCAGAGACACTAAGTAATAGCCCTAGTCCCTGACTGTCAGCCAGCTTGCTCCCCAAAATGACAACATCTTTCTTTCAAGATGAAAAAAAAAGTATTTCACAAATCGTATGTCCTACATAGAACTCACAAAAGACAAAATTGTGTTTCTCCAAAGTGAGAAAGATTCCAATTAAAATCATTTTCCAAATCTATGCTACTTCACTCTATTCAATATTAAATGTGGCAGGCACTGTACTAGGCACTGGGGATACACAGAATAAAATGAAATTGCCTGTGTCCTCAAGGAGGTTAACTGGTTGGGGGAGAGAAGTAGAGAGAGAAGGAAAGAATGCATAGTTAAGTGTCTTGTCAGTGTTCAATCATTTTCAGTGATGTCTAACTCAATGTGACCTCATTTGGGGGTTTTTTGGGGCAGAGATATTGTAGGTGTTTGCCTTTTCCTCCTCCAGTTCATTTTATACATGAGGAAACTGAGGAAAACAAGGCTAAGTGACTTGCCCAGGGTAACACAGCTAGTATCTGAAACTAGATTTGAAGTGGCATCCTCCAGAGTTCAGGACCAGTGCTCTATCCACTGGACCACCTAGCTGCCCAGTTGACTGTTGCCCAGTCCAACAATCAATCAATATACATATATTAATTAATTACTACGTATCAGGCATTGTGCTAGCCTCTAGGGACAAAATACCCAGAATCCCCCTCTTCATTACCTTCAAGGTTCAGTTCAAGTGCCCCCATCTACATGAATCTTTGCTTGGTCCCTGAAGATAGAGCCCTCTCCCCTTCAAAATATAATGCTTTGTATATATTTTGTTTATAATTTATATTCAGTTCTATATGTACCTGTTTTCTTTCTGAGTGAAAAATAAACTTTTTAAGGGCAGGAGCGGTCTAATTCCTATCTTTGTAATTCCAGTCCCTAGCACAGTTCCTAGAAAGTAATAGCTGACCAAAACTACTAGATAGGAATTGGTCACACAGAGAATGTCAGAATTGAAAGGGTCCCCAGAGGTCATCTTGTCAGAAGCCAAGTAAGATTCCCCTCTACAATGTCCCTGACATGTGCTAATCCACTCATTACAGATGTAAAATATTGTACTTTTGTTACGTGGACATTTTATTTGCTGAAAAAGAGCAGAAAAAAAAACATTTTTTTTATAAAATACAGACAAAATATCTTTTTTTCAAATGCTTTGTTAACTTCTGATTTACAACATTTGTTTCTGCCAGATTTTGAGTTACAAATTTTCTCCCTGTTTTTCCCCTACCCCCTGCACCAAAATAGCAGTCCCATAGGATATCCCCTCCTCCAATCTGCTCTCTCCCATATTTTCTCCCATACCCTTTCGACTTTTCCAGTGGATCTCCATTCCCCAGTGCCTGTGTATCTTATTTCCCAATTACATGTAAAATAGTATTAATAATAGTGTGTGTATATATATATATATTTAAACGTTTTATTTTAAAACTTTGAATTCCAGATTCATTCCCTTCCTCCCTTGTCTCCCACCCTTACTGGGAAGATAAGCAGTTCAGTATAGGATGGACATGTGTAGCTAATGCAAAACAATAACATAGTAGATATATTGTAAAAGACTGGCTATATTTCTCTCCCTCCTATCCCACCTCTCCCTTGTTCTATTCTCTACTTTGATCCCATCCCTTTTCAAAAGTGGGTGCTTCCAACTTCCCTCCCCCCAGCCTCCCCTCCCTTCCATTATCCCCCCCTCTCATCCCCTTCCCCCCTACTCTCCTGTAGGGTGAGATACCCTATTTAGTGTGTATTTCATTCCCTCCTCAAACCAAATTCAATGGGAATAAGGTTGACCCATTGCTTTTTGCCTTCCTATTCTTCCCCTCCATTGTAACCATTATCCCTTTCCTCTTCTATATGAGATAATTTACCCCATTGTGTCTCACCCATCTCCTCTCATTACATTCTTCTCTCACTCTTAATTTCACCTTTTAAGTATCATCCCTTCCTGTTAAATTGGTCCTGTGACCTCTATCTATGTATACCTGTAAACATATATACACACATTCACATATGTATTCATATGCCAATATACCCTCATATATAGACATATATATATGTATATATATATGTATATATATATATATATATATATTCCCTTCAATTATTTTCATACTGAGAAAAGTTTCATCAGTTAAAATTATTGTTTTTCCATGGAGGACTGTTAATAGTTCAACTTTGATAAGTTCCTTATGACTTCTTTTCCCTGTTTACTTTCTCATGATTCTCTTCCTTCTTGTATCTGAATGTCAAATTATCTATTCAACCCTGGTTTTTTTAACAAGAATGCTTGAAATTCCTCTATTCCACTGAATGACCATATTTTCCCCTGAAACATGATACTCAGTTTTGCTGGGTAGGTGACTCTTGGTTTTAATCCCAGCTCCTTGGACCTCTGGAATATCATATTCCAAGCCCTTCGATCCCTCAGTGTAGAAGCTTCCAGATCCTGGGGTATCCTGATTGTGTTTCCACAATATTCAAATTGTTTCTTCCTGGATGCTTGTAATATTCTCTCCTTAATCTGGGAATTCCAGAACCTGGCTATAATATTCCTAGGAGTTTTCTTTTGGGATCTTTTTCAGGAGGTAATTGGTGGCTTTTTTTCAAGGTCTATTTTGCCCTCTTGTTCTAAAACATTAGGGCAGTTTTCTTTGAGAACTTCCTGGAGGATGATTTCTAGGTTCTTACTTTGATCATGGCTTTCAGGGGGTCCAACAATTTTTAAATGATCTCTCCTGGATCTATTTTCCAGGTCAGTGGTTTTTCCCATGAGCTATTTCACATTGCCTTCTATTCTTTCATTTGTTTGGATCTGTTTAACAGCATCTTGATTTCTCATAAAGTCATTAGCTTCCATTTGCTCCAATATAATTCTGAAGCAGATTTTCCTCAGTGAGATTTTGAGATTCTTTTTCCATCTGGAAAATTTGGCTTTTTTTAAGGCATTCTTCTCCTCATTGCCTTTTTGAGCCTCTTTTGCCATTTGAGTTAGTCTATTTTTAAGGTGTGATTTTCCTTAGTCAGGTTGTTGACTCTCATTTTGTAATTTTCTTGCATTGTTCTCATTTTTCTTCCCAATTTTTCCTCCACTTCTCTTATCTGCTTCTTAAGATCCTCTATGGCCTGTAACCAGCCTATATTTTCCTTTGAAGCTTTGAAGCTTTTGGTGCAGGAGTTCTGACTTCACTGTCTTCCTCCTGTTCAATGCTTTGCTCCTTTTTGTTCCCAAAATAGTAGTCTAATGTTGGAATCTTCTATTTGCTTTGTTTCCTTTGCCTGGTCATGTCATCCCTCAGTCATTTGATCCTTGGGCTTTTTGCCACAGTGGGACTCTGCCACCAGACAGGGGAGCTTCAGTCCCAAATGCTGGGGTTTTCTCAGCTGCTGAAGGTATTAGATGGGTGCCCTCTCTGAGGCCTCCACATGCTCTCACAAGCTGGACACATACCCCAGGACCTCCACCCTAGACTGCAATCCAGATCCAAGCAGTTTAAAGCAAGAGTGATTACCCCTCATACTGGTGGCTTGGTCCCCCTACACTCTGCAGGCCAGGAGCTGAAGCTGCCATGTGGCACTGGCTGTCTGTGCCAGCATCTCAGCGGCTTCTTGTCCTGGGGGCAAAAGCCAAGCACTCCCACTTACTGGGTCCTAAAGTCTGCACTGACCTCTCACTCTGTCCTTCACATCTATGTGTTGATAATTCTGGAAATGGCCACAGCTGTTGCTGATCTGGAATCCCTCTGGCCTGAGGCTGGTAAGGCCCACCCTGGAACTACAGCCTAGGTGTGGGGCTGGGTTTGGCTCCCAAATTGCTGCGCTGGCCAATTCCTGCCGAGTTGTCCTCAGTGGGATGTTAGCTTCTCTGTGTCATTTTGTGGGTTTTACAGCTCCAAAGTTGGTTCAGAGTCCCCTTTTTACATGGATTGGGGAAGGCGGAAGCCAAAGCAGTGGGGTTCTACTTGCTTCTACTCTGCCATCTTGACTCTGTGCCCAACAAAATATTTTAAGAAGAAAGACAGACAATTCTGTAGGAACCTGAAAGAAAAGCCGCCTCTCAGATAAAAATGCTTGTGGTTAGATACAAAACATTCTGGAAGGAACAGAGTGAAAGCATTCCTGTCAGAGGCAAAACTACTGACTGATTGTAAAGATGGCTGCAGTGGATTGTTTCCTAGAAGCTAATGTGAATTTCTTTTCTGGCCTCTGGAGTTTATTAGTGGAAAACTCTCCATCAAAGAACTGTCTGGAGATTGTGGGACTTTTGTTCAATAATTACATATTGCGATATCTGGGAGAAATAGGAGTTTTGAGTTGACTCAGACTAATTTAAAGATGGGTCACTCTAGATGAGGAGGCCCTGATTTGAAAGAGAAGAAGCCATATTAGAAGCCACAGAGACCAAGAGTAAGAAAACAGGAGTCAGAAAATACAGAAGAGAGACTGGAGAAGCTGCTAAGAGATGTTGCTTACAGAAGAGGTTGTATTAAATTATAAAATGTAGAACACAAAACCTAATAAAAGCAGAACTGAGAGGCAGACAGCAACTGAGAAGTGTTGACAGAGAGACTGTGCTGTTGAGGAGGGATGAAGAGAGCTGCTCTGATTGGAAGGAAGCTCTGCTTTTTGAAAGGGTTGACTAGAGGAAAGGAGAGAACTTTTCTTTGGGTGCCAGTGAAGAGTTGTCTGGGGGAAAGACTAATTTGCACTCCAGTGCAATTTATACCTTGAGGAACTGTACAAAGGTTTGCCTACATTTCCCTTTACTTTATTCTGTTGCTCAGATGGGGAAAACCCCTCAAAGCTTTAGAGTACAAGACCTACATAGTTTTGCAGATGTAAGGATTAAAGGGAACATCTTTTCACTGAAATATTGTCATGATGCCACAAGTCATAGTCTAGGGAACAGACCTGAGAAGCTCTATGGACTTTATGCTTCAAATCATTATTGTCTAAAAACAGCTTATTCTTTCTTTAGCAGTGCAAGAGGAGCAAAGAAGTAGTTTCATCCAGGGGTAAAAAGTGGATAGACTAAAATGTGTAACAGCAAATACATGAGTCATACTATTATTTCAAATAGGCCACTAACATTCAGGCCTGATTTTTAGAGTTGTGAGCTGCACAAAAAACATGTGTTTCTCTACTCATGTACCCAATTTCCAGGGTTTTTTAAGTTTGTTGTCATTCTCCATCTGGATACTATGTGCATTGGTGGGACAGAGTGAGTTAAGTTTGTAGGTGGAATCTTATGTTTTTACTTTTCCTACTTTCTGTCTTCTAATAGTAAATATCATGTTGTAATTATTCTTGTTTTTGCAAGAATTGTTTAATAAATGTTTCATGTTTTACATTTAATGGTATTATCATGCTCTGATTTGTATAAATGGTCGATGAGTGGGGGCTCAGGGACTACATTTCTGCATGCAATAATGTCCTCTATACCAGGCTTAGTCTAGAACTCTGAGAGTAAGCTGATGGTGACCATAACTGGTACCCCTTTTTGTAGAACTAGCCTAATATATCAGTGAGGGTAGAACTAGAGTGAGTAAGCCAGCCCCAGCACATAGGGAGATAAGAGGGGCCACACTAGGAGCATACCCCTCCTATATGTTTACTATAGTTGCATATCCCTGTTGAAGGCAAATTAGAAGGATCTTCCCAAGAAAACCTATTTTACGTTAGGATGACTCTTATTATTACAATTTTCCCCCTCTTAATCAAGCCTAAATCTTCTCTTTTGCAATTCCTCCCATTTGCTTTATTTTTTTAAGAGAAGTAATTTTATTTTTATTTATTTTTATTTTTGCTTTTTGGAGGGGGAAGGGCAAGGCAATTGGGGTTAACTGACTTGCCCAAGTTCACATGACTAGTAAGCGTTAAGTGTCTGAGGTCACATTTGAACTCAGGTCCTCCTGACTCCAGGGCCTGTGTTCTAGTCACTGCACCACCACCCCCATTTGCTTTTCTAAGTTCTAATTTATGTGGCCAAACAGAACAAGACTAACCTTTCTTTCATGATAAAAACCTTCAGATACTTCAAGATGGTTATCATGTTCTTTCTAAACTTTTCTCTTTTCCAGTCTAGGAATCCCATTTCTTCCAACCAATCCTCATATGCCATCAACTCAAGGTCCTTCTTCATTCTTATTTCCTCCACTGGTTTGTTCTCCACCTTATCAATGGCCTTCCTTTCTCTGGAAACTAGAACTGGACACAACACTCTAGATGGGGTCTGGCCATGGCAGACGACCACCAAGCTCTCACATTTGGATGCTTTAGCCTCAATGCAGTCTAAGATACTATTAGTTTCGTGGCTTCTATAGCACACTTGACTTAAATTAAATGTGTCATCTACTCTAACCTCCAGATCTTCTTCAGACAAATTGCGATCTACCTTTTCCTTCCACATTCTTGTATTAACTTAGCCCCAACTCCACCTTCTGCAGGAGGCCTTTCCCAGTCTCCCACGTCCTCCACTGATAGCGCTTTCCTTCTGAGACTATCTTATGTGTATCCTGCTGTTTAGATGCTGACATTCCCATTAGAATTTAAGCTCCTTGAGGGCAGGTGAAGTGTTTTTGGATTTTTTTTGTATCTTAAGCATCTAGCTCAGTGCCTGGCACATAGGAAGCACATAATAAGAATAACCATCAAAAAAAAAACCCACCTGAATGTGTCAGAAATTTATATAGTATCTCTGTTCTTAGTCAAGGAGCTTTTATTAATCAAATTACTAATTTTATTAATTGAACACATTATTAATTAAAATTTATAAATATCATTTTATTAGTTACACTTAGCAAAAAGCCAAGCATCTTTTAAGCCAATCATTGAACTAATCACTGCATGATCTGGAGATGCAAAAGCAAAGGGGAGAAATAATTTCAATGCTCAACGTACTTATATTCTGAGGGGGGGAAAGGAAGGGAAGGGAAGGGAAGGGAAGGGAAGGGAAGGGAAGGGAAGGGAAGGGAAGGGGAGGGAGTGCAGAGTATTTGAGGAAGGAATCCAGGAGCCATTGAGGGATCAAGAAAGGCTGTAAGTTGGAGAGAAGCTATGACCTTAATTTTGAAGGAAGCCACAGAAACTAGGAGTCAGAGATGAGTATACAAAGCATTTTGAGCACAGGGGACAGCCAGAATGAAGGCACAGAAATGGAAGATGGAGTATAATATATGAAGAATAGGGGATTCCTTCCCCTCCCTTTCCTTCCCTTCCCTTCTTTGATGATCAAGTAAATGTAGTCAACAATGTATAAATAACATAAAAGGGTAGAGAGTCCTCAGATGGTGAACAACTGTAAAATCTAAATAGAAGTTTATATTTTGAGAGGTAAGAGGAATATGCCAACCAAAGGGTGCATACACTGACAAATAAAGTCTCTGGATCGGTATGTGTGTGTGTGTGTGTGTGTGTGTGTGTGTGTGTGTATTTCTCAATGATTTTCTTTGTTATAAGAGAGGGTTCCACTCCAGACAGGGAACAGTTTGGAGTTCAAGTCCAAGAATGACTGTGATGTCAAAACAAAGGCATCAATAAAATTCAATTTTCAAAAACAACTCACAACATGAATTCACACACATTCACCACATCATTCATCCTTTTGATCATCCTACTTTTGACTCAAAGCACACTACCCTGAGAGATGCATATCATTCCAGATCAAAATTCCCCCTCAAATAAAAGGCCTTCATACCATCACAAAGCTGCCAAAAATCCTGCCAGGCTCTTCTGTGGCCATTGAGGCTAAATGAGAACAATTAGAAACACTTGGAGATTGGGAGGGAGGGGGAAGCTGTGGTGAATGGCACACACAGTTGAGCACTGAAGAGTGGGAAAACAAAGTTGAACATCTGTCCAATTTACCTAATTGTGTAATAAAAGGAAAAAGAATTACATTTATAGGCAGTGGTGCTGAAGGTTCATAGGGAATGTCTCCAGCCTTGGGTTCTAAGCAGGGGAAGAAGAAGGCTGGTGAACACTCCCTGTGCCCGAGACATCATCTCTAGATTTAAAAAATGTACATGTGTCATTTGGAATATATCGCAAGAGTCAAAAGACAGCATGTCTTTTTTGGATGACTTAGCTTCTGAATCATAAGGATTCACTTACCAGCCAGAAAGGCAATGGTGCTGAATCTAGTAAGCTCTGAGAGGGAGAAAACCCTTGAAGAACTCCAAATCTAAGTAGGCAAAGAAATTGTCCAGGATAATAACTCTTAGAAAAGGTCATGACTAGGCTTGGGCATCCAACAAGATGTGGAGGAGGGGAAATAATCACAATACCTACTGTTTTAATAGTGCCACAAAATTTACACAACATTTGATTTTTTCACTTATTTTTATAAACATTTATTATGTCTCCTCCTCATTGCACTCCAATAAAAAAATTTGAAAGCTCCCAATAACAGCAACAAACTGGCATTTTAGCTATGTCCGGATATTCCTTTCTCATTCTGGATTAAGTCCATCACAGCTGTGGAAAATGGCAGGTAACTATGTAACAATTTATATGGTAGTGGATAGAGTCCTGGATTTAGAGGCAGGAAGATTTGAGTTCAAATCTGGCCTTTGACACCAGATGGATGACACTGGGAAAGGCATTGATCTTCTATCTACCTCAATTTCTTCATTTGCAAAATGGAGATAATAATAGTACCTACTTCACAGGGTTGTTGTGAGGATCAAAGGAGATAAAATTTTTAAAGAACATTACAAACCTTAAAGCAGTGTGTAAAAGCTAGGTTTTATTATCTTATAACAATACCCTGGAAGGTCAAACAAAAGCCATCTAAGTAGAAGAGGAGGAGGAAAAGGAGATAGAGATGGAGAAGGAGAAGGAGAAAGAGGAGGAGGAGGGGAAGGAAGAAGAAGAAGAAGAAGAAGAAGAAGAAGAAGAAGAAGAAGAAGA
>NW_027185573.1:1898697-1910116 GCF_028583685.1 Petaurus breviceps papuanus | reverse complement strand
GAAGAAGAAGAAGAAGAAGAAGAAGAAGAAGAAGAAGAAGAAGAAGAAGAAGAAGAAGAAGAAGAAGAAGAAGAAGAAGAAGAAGGAGGAGGAGGAGGAGGACGAGGAGGAGGACGAGGAGGAGGACGAGGAGGAGGACGAGGAGGAGGAGGGAAAGAAATTTCTACATTTATGTAGAGCTTTAAGGTATACAAAGCACTTTACAAATATTTGATCCTCACAACCCTGGAAGTCAGGTACTATTATGATCCCCATTGTACAGATGAGGTAACTGAAGCAGATAGAGGTTAAGTGACTTGCCCAGGGTCACACAGCAAGTAAATGTCTGAAGTCAGAAATAAATTCAAGTCTTCCTGATTCCAGCTGCAGTACTCTATCCACTGAGCCACCTAATGCCTCAGGATAGAGTGCCTGATCTAAGAGTCAATCCTACCTCAGACCCTTAGTAACTATGTGACATTGAGCAAGTCACTTAACTTTTGTCTGCCTCAATTTTCTCATTTGTGAAAAGGGGGTACAATAGCATCTGTACTTCAAAGACTCCTTAGGAGGAGCTTATGAAATATTCAAATCATGTAAAGCAAACTTTAAAGCATAAATGTATTAGCTATTATTATTATGTAGCTACAACAGGTATTATTATCCCCATTTAGAGATAAGAAAACAGATTCTTGAAAGCAATGGATTTCCATAGTCATCTAATCCGATTCATACCTGAAAAGGAATTCCTTGTTTACTGTGCCTAAATGGTCATGTAGACAATGCTTGAGTCCCTTGGCACTTTTTTTCCAGGCAAACTCAGTTCTTCCTGAGGGAACCCATTCAGTATATTATTATTTAGTATGTCCAAGCATAAAGCCTAAATCTACTTCTTTGCAACTTTGAAAATTTCTTTATTCCATCATCTGTAATTAAGCAAAAAATTCTAAAGTCTTCTCTTCTCCAAACTAAATAAAATCCCATCCCCAATTCTTTTTTTCCCTATTAAACCTATTTTAACATTAGTCATGTTGTATAGAAGAAATAGAACTAATGGGAGTAAACATGAAAAAGAAAAACATAAAACAAAACAACAACAAAAAATAAAATGGTCTGCTTCAATCTGTATTCAGACTCCATAGTTCTTTTTCTGAATGTGGATGACATTTTCCAGCATGAGTCTTTGGGAATTGTTTTAGGTCCTTGCATAGCTGAGAAAAGCTAAGTTTATTGAAGTCAGTGATTACACACTGACTGTTACTATGCACAATATTCTCCTAGTTCTGCTCACTTCACTCAGCATCAGTTCACATAAGTATTTCCAGGTTTTTCTGAAGTACACTTGTTCATCATTTCTTATAGCAAAATAGTATTCCATTACATTAATATACCACAATTTGTTCAGTAATTCCCCAATTGATGGACATCCCTTCAATTTCTAGTTATTGGTCACCACAAAAAAAAACTGCTGTAAAATTTTTTGTATATGTGAGTGCTTGGGATATAGCCTTAGAAGTGGCATTGCTAGGCTAAAAGGGAATGTAAAATGTTTTTTTTTAAAGCCAATTGGGGTTAACTAACTTGCTCAAGGTTACATGGCCAGTTACTTCTGGGTGTGGTGCTAAGTATCTGAGCCTGAATTCGATCCCCAGGTCATCCCGACACTGGGGCCAGTGCTCTTACTCGCTGTGCCACCTGGCCGTCCCAGGAATACACATTTTTATAGCCCTTTGAGAATAGTTCCAAATTACTCTCTAGAATGGTTGGCTCAGTTCACAACTCCATTAACAATGAATTGGTGTTCCAACTTCCCCACATCTTCTCCAACATTTATCATTTTCCTGTTTCTCATGTTAGGCAATTTGATAGTTGTGATATGGTACCTCAGAGTTGTTTTGGTTTGCATCTCTCTAATCAATAGTAATTTAGAGCATTTTTATATGACTATAGATAGCTTTAATTTCTTCCCCTGAAAACTGCCTGTTCATATCCTTTGACCATTTATCTATTGGGGAATGACTTGTATTCTTTTAAATTTGACTCAGTTCTCTATATATGTTAGAAATGAGACCTTTGTCAGAGACATTCATTTTCTGCTTCCTTCCTAATCTTGGTTGCATTGGTTATACCTGTGCAAAAACTTTTCAATTAGATTGGGCTTGGGGAGGAGGCAAGACGGTGTAGTAAAAACAAAAACTTGACATGGGCTCCTGCTCCAATCACTTCTAATATATGTAAAAATGATTCTAAACAAACTTTAGAGCTACAGAACCCACAAAGTGACATGGAGAAACAAATCTCCTGCTGTAGGCAGCCTGGCAGGCTGATAGTAAGGGTCTGTCACATAACACTGGGAGCTGAGTGCAGTCTGTCAAGAACCACAGGGTTCCAGCCCCAGGGTGGTTCCCAACCAGCAGCTCCCAGAGCACACTTCAGGAGATTGAATCATTAGTAGCTGTGGAGGTTTCCAGACTTCTCAACCCATAAATGCCAAAGACAAAGTAAAAGGTCAGTGTGGAACTCTGTTGGAATGGGGGAAATGAAGAGTGCAGTTTGGCCCCTGCCATTGGGGTGAGAAGCAGTGGAGACATAGCAGCTGCAGCTGCCACTGAGTGGCTGCTTCCAGAGCTCCTGCCTGCAGATGGTAGGGGGACAAAGCAACCATTCAGAGGATAATCACTCTGGCTTTGACCTGCTTCGATCTGGATCTTGGTTTTGGGTGGTGGCCCTGGGGTGTGTGACCAGTGAGCCAGAGCTTGTGGGGGCTGGAGATAGGGCACCCTCCTAATAGGTCCAGCAGCTGTGAAAATCCCAGTGATTTGGGACATAGCTTTCTCTATTCTGGAAGCAGAGTTTTACCATGGCAAAGAGATCAAAAGTCAAGTAATGGCTGCCAAGGAGTAAGCAACAGGACTACAAACAGACCATAGAATCCTTTTGGGGGGCCACAAAGGATCAAGTCATGGAGTGGGAGAAAGACAGTGAAGTAAGAACTCCTGCATCACAAGCCTTCAATAAAAATATGAATTGGTTATAGGCCATGGAGGAGCTCAAGAAGAATTTGAAAATCAAGTAAGAGAAGTGGAGGAAAAATTGGGAAGAGAAATGAAAATGATGCAAGAAAATCATAAAAAATGAGTCAACAGCCTGCTAAAGGAGACCCAAAAATACATAGAAGAAAATAGCACCTTAAAAAGTAAACTAACTCAAATGGCAAAGGATTCCCCCAAAAACAGTGAGGAATAGAATGCCTTAAAAAACCCAATTTGCCAGATGGAAAAGGAATTTCAAAAACTCACTGAGGATAATAACTTCTTCAAATTAAAATTGGGGCAATTGGAAACTAGGGACTTTATGAGAAATCAAGATACTATAAAACAGATTCAAATAAATGAAAAAAATATAAGGCAATGTGAAATATCTCATTGGAAAAAAAACACTGACCTGAAAAACAGATTTAGAAGAGATCATTTAAAAATTATTGGACTACCTGAAAGCCATGATAAAAAAAAAGCCTGGACACCATCTTTTTTGCTCTCTTTTTAATTTTTTAGTTTACATCATTTATTTCCACAAGATTTTGAGTTATAAATTTTCTCCCCATTTTTCCCCTACCCACCACCCCAAACCATTGATCCCACTAAATATCTGCTCCCCCAATCTTGTCTTTCCCATATCTTCCCCCATCCCCTCTTCGACTTTCCAGTAGAGCACAGTGTATCTCTATACAACAGTGCCTGTATATCTTATTTCCCAGTTACATGTAAAATTTCATATATATATATATCACATTTGATTTTAAAATGTTGACTTCCAGATTCTTTCCCTTCCTCCATTGACACCCACTCTCACTGGGAAGATAAGCAATTCAATATAGGTTTTACATGTGTAGCTATGCAAAACATTTCCATAATGGATATATTGCGAAAGACTGATTATATTTCCCTCCATCTTATCCCACCTCCCACTTGTTCTATTCTCTACTTTTATCCTGTCCCTTTTCAAAAGTGGGTGTTTCCAACTTCCCTCCCCACCCAGCCTGCCCTCCCTTCCATTATCCCCCTTCTCATCCCCTTCCCCCTGCTCTCCTGTAAGGTGAGATATCCTATTTAGTGTCAATGTCATTCCCTCCCTAAGCCAAATTCAATGAGAAAAAGTGTAATTCATTCCCTTTTGCTTTCCTGTTCTTCCTCTTCATTGTAATAATTTTCCCTTGCCCCTTCCATATGAAATTTACCCCATTCTGCCTCTCCCCATTTTCTCTCATTATATTCCTCTCTCACCACTTAATTTCACCTTTTATGTATCATCCATTCCTATTCAATTGGTCCTATGCCCTCTGTCTACATATGCCTGTACACATATATACACACACTAACATATGTATTCATAGGCCCTTATACCCTATATGTATACATATATATATCTATGTGTATGTGTATATGTGTGTGTGTGTATATATATATATATACACATTTCTATTCCCTTCAACTATTCTCATACTGAGAAAAATTTCATAAGTTACAATTATTGTTTTTTCCTGTAGCAATGTAAATAGTTCAACTTTGATAAGTTCCTTATGATTTCTTTTCCCTGTTTTCCTTCTCATACTTCTCTTGCTTATGTATCTGAAAATCAAATTTTCTATTAAACTCTGTTTTTTTCATCAAGAATACTTGAAAGTCCTTTATTCCATTGAATAACCACATTTTCCCCTGAAACATGATACTCAGTTTTGCTGGGTAAGTGATTCTTGGTTTTAATCCCAGCTCCTTTGAGCTCCAGAATATCATATTCCAAGCCCTTAATAAACTTATGAGGTGAGAGAGGAATTTATTGGGAGAAGGAGAAATGGTGAGATAGTTTCCCTCCTTAAGCCAAATTCAATGAAAATCAGGTTGTCCTATTCCCTTTCACTTTTCTGCTTTTCCCTTCCATTGTAACAGTTCTCTCTTGACTCTTTTATATGACATAATTTACCCTAATCTCTCCCTTTTTCATTTTAGCTTTACCCTGTGTGTATCCCCCTGTTTCAATATGTTTCTTGTAAATAGCATATTGTAGGATTGTGGTTTTTAATCCATTCTGCTATCTACTTCTGTTTTATGGGAAAGTTCATCCCATTCACATTCACAGTTGTGATACTATCTGTGTCTTTCTCTCCATCCTATTTCTCCCCCTGTTTATGCTTTTGTTTTCCCTTCTCCCATTCCCTCCTCAAAAAAAGTTTTACTTTTGACCACCACCTCCCTCAATCTTCCCTCCCTTTTATCTACCCCCTCCCTTTTCATTCCCTTAGTATTTCTTCCCTCCTTTCTAACCTTTTCTTTTCTTTCCCCATTCCCCTCCTACTGCCTGTAGGGCAAGTTAGATTTCTATATTTAGCTGAGTATGTTATTCCCTCCTCGAACCAGATCAGATGAGAGTAAAGTTCAAACAACGCTCATCTCTCTCCCTTCTTTATCTCTACTACAATATGGTTTTATCCTTCTTCAAGTTATTTAATTTACCATTTTCTGCCTCCTCCTTTCCTCTTTTCCCATTACAATTGCTTTGCACTCCTTAATTAAGTTTTTTATCATCACATCAGTTAATTTATATTCACAGCCCCTGTCTATGTATATCCCTTTTAAACATCTTAATAAAGATACAATTGTCAAGATTTACACATATCATCTTTCCATGTAGGAATGCAATCAGTTTGCCCTTTTTAATAACATGATTTTCCCCCTTTTTTTCCATTTACCTTTTTATGCCTCTCTTGAGTTTGTATTTGAAGATCAAATTTCTCATTGAATTCTGACCTTTTCATCAGTAAAGTCTGGAAGTCCCTTATTTCATTGAATGTCCATCTCCTTGCCTGAAAGATTATGCTCAATTCTCTGGGTAGCTGATCCTTGGTTGTAAACCAAGCTCCTTTGTCATATGAAATATTATATTCTAATGCCTCTGATCTTTTAACGTAGAAGCTGCAAGGTCCTGAGCGATCCTTACTGTAGTTCCATGCTATTTGGATTGTTTCTTTCTGGCTAATTGTAGTATTTTTCTCCTTGACCTGATAATTCTGGAATTTGACTACAAAATATTCGTTGGCATTTTCAATTCGATATCTCTTTTAGGAAGTCATCAGGAGATTTTTTTGATGATTATTTTACCCTCTGGTTCTAGGATCTTGGGGGAATTTTCCTTGATGACTTCTTGGACAATACTGTCCAGGCTCTTATTTTCACCATGGCTTTCTGGTAGATCAATAATTTTAAATTATCTCTCCTGGATCTATTTTCCAGGTCAGTTGTTTTTCCAATGAGAAATTTTACATTTTCTTCTATTTTTTCATTCTTTGGATTTTGTCTGACTCATTCCTGATGCCTCATAGAATCATTAGCTTCTACTTGACCAATTCTAGGTTTTAACAAATTGTTTCCTTCAGTTAGCTTTTGTACCTGCTTTTCTGTTTGGCAAATTTTCCTTTCTAAGTTTTCTTCAGTGATTTTTTTTGTCATTTTGTCAATTGTATTTTTAAGGGAATTGATCGATTTTTCTTCTGCCTCTCTAATTTTACTTTTAAAATCTTTCTTGAGCTCTTCCGAGAATGCTTTTTGGGCTTGAGACCAGTTCATATTCTCTTTTGAGTTTTCAGACGTGGGTATAGTGTCAATACTGTCCTTTTCTGAATTTGTATTTTGATCTTTCCTGTTTCCATAGTAAGAATCTATGGTCTTTGCTTTTCTAAGTTGGGTTTTTCTCATTGTGATTGGCTTTTTCCTGGCTTTTGTAGTGGATCTCTGCTTCTGGGGCACAGGGGACTCCATTCCATGCTTCTTGTGCTGTCGGTAGGGGCCTGGTTAGTGGCTTTGTGTACTGTTGTCTCTGGTTCTGGCAGCTGGAAGCTATATACTGCTGTAACTTAACTGGTGCTAAGCTGGAGCTGGCTGGTGTGTGCCAAGACTAGGTGAGGTCTTTCTGTGTTTCCCCAGGGTTACACTGAAGCTCACAGCGTGAGGTGTGGGAGTGGGTAGTCTGGCCGGTGGAGGTCTTCTCCTCCCCTAGGGCTGTGCTAGAGCACAAGTTGGCTCAGCTGCTGGTGGACAACTGTCCACACTGGTGTCTGCCAATTCCCCTGGCTGTGCAAAAGCACACAGGGGGTCCTGGTGTTGGCATTTTCTGGCTCTACCACTTTGGAGCTCAGGATCTCCCACTACTCTGCTGAGGTAGAACTTGTTGCTGGCTTTCTGGAGCACCTTCCATCCTGTACTGTTTCCCTTCAGCCACAGCAAAAGGGACCTTTCCTGTAAATTCTCCTAGGCTCCTGAGATAAAAAGAAACTGCTGCACCCCATCTTTCTGCTGGCTCCACTGTTCCAGGATTTTTCCTGGAGCTGTATTTTCTGGATTTTTCAAGGTCAGTAAGTTAGAGTGAGAGTGAATTAATGCTTACTCCACCATCTTGGTTCCCAGAAGCCCCGATTCTTTCTACAACCCCATAAGGCATCATCTTCTTCAACATTATGGTCACTTTCAGTTTTTCAATGCCCTTTTTGTCAATGCCCTTTTCATTCATACTCAGTGATTCTTTTTTTATTCTCCTTTCATCTCAGAATAATAGCATTTAGATGACACAGCAGATAGAGAGATAGAGCTCCAAACCTGGAGTCAGGAATACTTATCTTTATGAATTCAAATCTGACGTCAGACACTTATTAGCTGTGTGACTCTGAGCAAGTCACTTAAACCTGTCTGCTTTGGTTCCCTCATGTAAGATGAACTGGATTAGGAAATAGCAAAACACTTGAGTATCTTTGCCAAGAAGCCACCAAATAGGGTCATGAAGAGTCAGACTTAACTGAAAAGCAACTGAACAATAATCATGGAATCAGAATTTAGAGGCCAAAAGACTCTTTCAGGACGTTTTGTCATAGCATCATAGGTTATTATAACTGGAAGGGACATGAGGGATCATCTAGTCCAATCCCCTCTTTTGATCAGTGTAGAAACTGAGGCCAAAGTGTTTAAGTGTCTTACCTAAGGTGCACAGGAAGTAAGTGTCAGAGAAGGGATTTAAACCAAGGTCGAGAATCTATGTTTGTCCCACTAGCCCATGCAGCCTCAAAATAATTGTGACCCAAAATAAAAGAGATGATAGATATGATCTAGTTTAACACCCTAATTTTATAGAAGAGGAAACAGGCCCAGAGACATAAGGTGATTTGCCTAAAATCATACCATGAGTAAGGTGGAAACATTAGGATTTCAACCCTTATCTTCTAACTCCAATTCCCTTTCTGTTGTACCTCAGGTTTGCCAATTGGTTTGTCAGTTCCTTTTCTGCTGTCCTTCATCTTCCAAAAGGACCAATGGCATCACGGGTAATATCTTGGCTTGTAAATGAATTGAATTTAAACAAGGTAGAATTGCAAAAGTTATCAGCCTCCCTCTCTTCCAGAGACATCAAAGTCTGGTGACAGGACAAAAGCCAAGATGACTGATGATGGCCAAGGATGCAGTAGATGACCCTGGCGTCTTTGTTTACCCAAGCTCTAAGCACTCCATGGCAGCTGCTTTAGCCACCTTCTTGGACATTAGAACAGATTATTCTCATCTGCCCATTCTACTGGGGGAATCTTCACATGCTTGGGCAGCCATCCACCTAACCCACCAACAGGTTTGAGGCCCATCAGTTTCCCTCAACCTGGTTTAGTCTGTCTGTTGAGAAGGCTTTACTGAGGTATGGTCACTACACATGCTACAGCTTCCTGGAGCCACAGGTGAGAGTTGGGAGACAGGTAGACACCAAAGGTAGATGAACAGCCGTGGAAAAGAGCTCGAAAAGCCTTCATACCAGAGGTGCTAGCCCTCCCTGAACACTCCATACACCCCTCATTTACAACAAAAGCAAAATTAAGGCATGTCCCTGCCCTCACATAGAATACATTTTAATGAACAAAGACAACACATAAATAAAGGGCAGAATTCGAGGCATCAGACAAATGCAGGATGGCCCTAAATGTCTATTCTTGGAGGAACTCACCAATGGATGAGGGATATCCAATGTCAAGGAGCCAAAGGCAATGGAAGAATTTCCAGAGTGCCAAGGCAATTGAACAATAGTGACAAAGCTCAGAGCCAAAAAATAGAGCAGAGAGAGGAAACTGAGACCAGGCCACAAAGGGCCAAGTCAAAATTGGAAGAGTCAAGATGGGAAATTCCTCTTCTTCCCGTGAAATTTTGGGACAAAGGTCATGGACATTTTGTTTTGTTTTGTTTCCACTTACATTTTTGTTGTTACAAAATCATTCATTGTTCTGAAAGTTTCTCCTCTTGTAATTTTTATAGAGTAAGAATCTTATTCAGAAAATCTGATGCTGCATCAAAGCTCCCAACCACACAAAGGTAATGCTTGGACTTTTGTTAGGCTTTTCCCTGAATCCACATTCAAATCATGTTTTGATCTGAAGTCAAAGAACCTGGCTTCTCATACAGATTTTGCTACTTTCTGACTTTGTAGAAATTGTTTTCCCCTCTCTGAGATCCAGTTTCCTTATCTATAAAAAGGAAAAGCATTGTAATAGATGACTTTCTGGTTCTAGTGCTCTGATCCAATGATGAGTCAATCATTGATCAGACCTACTATATGTTAAGAGGTAGCTAGATGGCACTATAGTGCAGAGCACTGGGCCTAGAATCAGGAAGACCTGAGTTCAAATCCAGCCTCAGACACTCACTGCTTGTATGACCCTGGGCAAGTCACTTAACACTGTTTGCCTTAGTTTTCTAACCTGTAAAGTGAGGGGGAGAAAGAAATGGCAAACCCCTCCAGTATCTTTGCCAAAAAAAGAAAAAAATGGAGTCACAAAGAGTCAGACACAACAACTACTATGTGTCAAGCACTAGGGATTCAAACACAAAAATTCCTGTTCCTGCCCTCAAAGAACTTATACTCTATCAGGAAATGGATAACTGATATCTAAGGGAGCCAAGTCATAATATTAACAGCTTCCTAGTTCTAAAAACCCAGTATACACAGATTCCCCTTTGCTCTTTCTTTTGGTTCACTTTTACATTTTTAATGGAAATCTATGTTTCTTTAAAACACCTTAAGAACCCCTGGCATTTGCCCAAATCATAATTAATGTGCCACGTGCAGCCAAGGGCAGAATTCACCTGTTTGGGGGGGGGGAGGGTGCATGTGCTGAAATAACGGAAGATAATGAAGGACTGAAGCTCCAGTGAAGAAAAAATGGATTTTGACAATTCCCCAGAAACAAAGTCAGGAAATGTGCACACAAAGCCTCAGACACTGCACTCTCTGAGCAAGATGTGAGAGGGGGAGAAGGGAAAGTCACACTACAATAAATAGAGAATGTAATGTAATAGGCTGATTTTTTCCCCTAGAGCAAAAGCCTCAGTTGAAAGAGCTCTAATTAATTTTGAGGAAATGACAAATGGTCAAGGCAAAGCTGATGGCAGTGGCCCTGATGCTTGACACTCTAATGCGACTTAGGGAAAGCTTGTCAAACCAAGGTTGGGCTCATTTATTTGGCTTGTACACTTGCCTAAATGGGATAAAAATAGAAGTTTCTAGAAATACAGAAGGGCCATAAGAAAAAAGGGAAGGGGAATGGATTATAAACTAGTGATTCCCATTCTGAGAAGATTCAGTAAATTAACGGAAGATCTAACAATTCGATTGGATTTGAGAGCTATCCTACTAGATATATGACAACAGGCACAGATAGATCACAACTCCCAGGGTGTGGGCATTACCTTTGACCCTTCCCCTGAGGGAATTAGCACTGATCATTCTACTGAGAGGCAAGGGGGAAAAGGGAAAGTCAATAGGAATACTCAACCCAGGTTTACCCACACCACACATCAGACCAACCTATATACAGCCTTCAAAGGGAGGCAACACAGTGTAGTGCCTGGATTTGGAATCTGGAAGAACTGGGTTCAAAGGCCATCTCTGACTCTTTACCGGCTGTGTGACACTTTTTCTCTCTGAGCCTCAGTTTTCCAATACAAAAAATGGGGATAACTCCTAGAGTTCCCACCTCACAGAGTGATTTATACAGTTAAAAGGAGATAATGTTAAGCATGTTTTCAAGACAGAGGATATACAAATATATGCACGTATACATAGTAATTAGAATGAGTATGATCTCATTCTTTTCATCCTTTTTGACGATATTTAGATAGAAACAGATTTGGGATACATCCTGCTCTAATACTTTTCTAGTTCATGCTTTAGAAACAGGTATGCTATAGTGGATATTGAGCTGACTGCAGAATCAGGAAGACCTGAGTTCAAGTTCAGCCTCTGAAACATACTGACTTTGTGACTCTAGGCAAACAGTGCTACAGGTAATTCTCTAATATTATACATTTCAGAGAGAGGGATAGATGTGTGTTTATGTGTGTGTGTGTGTGTGTGTGTGTGTGTG
>NW_027185573.1:1842672-1898597 GCF_028583685.1 Petaurus breviceps papuanus | reverse complement strand
GAGAGAGAGAGAGAGAGAGAGAGAGAGAGAGAGAGTCAATACTGTATCCCTGAAGTAGGTGCTGGAAATATAAAAACAAAACAAGAAATTGCCCTTGTCTGCAAGCAGCTTATCCTTATGATAAATCTCCATGCTACAAGTAGACATCCAAACTAGTCTTGATTGTTTTCCCAGTTACCTGTGTTGAAATCAGTATATCATCAGAAATTTAAACTGAACAACAACAAGCTTGAGAACTGTTCTCATTTCTGTTGTTCATCCCTGGTTTTCAAAGAAGACCGAGGATCTCACAATAAAGTGAAATCTTGCCTTGCTCATTAATTGGATTTAAGAGGCAGATTTCCACAAAGTTGCCAGTTTCATTTCTAATATGAGGGGAATATTACCTGGAGTTATCTCACTAAGTTGTTCTGAGTCTCAAAGAAGCCACTGTAGGAAAAGTACAAAGTTAATTATTGTTATGTTAACTATTATTTCCTTCCTGGGGCATCAGGGAAGGTTTTCCATCAAGCAGTACAGTGCATAAAGTGTGACTGTAGGGAAATAAAGCATGATATTCCAATTCTGCATCTACTTAATACTTGATTATGTATTTTCCTTTTAGGATTTTGGCTAAATCACTATGACTGAATCCATTAGGTAAATGGGACAGCCTTTTATCTATAGTTTGCAATCTGGTGTGTGTGTGTGTGTGTGTGTGTGTGTGTGTGTGCGTGTGTGTTTAATCTTGAGCTGAAAGGGACCTTAGATATCACTGAGCCCCGTGACCCTGAATTGATGTTTCATACCACTGGAACCCAGAGAGGTGAAGTTGTTGAGGTATCTTTAGCTCCCAATTATCCCTTAAAATGTCAGATTTGACAATTGACATTCCCTTGCTGTGTGGATGAGCATGTTAAAAGAATCTATCTACAGTTATTAAGCATTTACTTTGTGCTCGACACTGGGATAGGTACTGGAAAAAAAATCCTTTCCCTCATGGAGTTTACCTTTTATCTGAGTAGAGAAAATGCACATAGTTGGGCATTCATGAAATCAATCTATAAATACCAGATAATTTTGGACAGAGGTACTTGCACCTGGGGGCAGAGGAATAAGATGATGTAGTAAGTGATATCTGAGACAAACTTTTAAAACTAGAGAATATTAAAGAACCATGCCCCTCAAACCTGTATCCACCTACCTTGACAGGAGAGGAAAGGTTCCCAAATGGATCATGAGACTAAGTGGAGTGATTTTTCATTTTCAAATGGGATAGAACCTTCTTGGCACGTGGTCCTTGAAGAGTCATGTAGACTAGATTGAGAGTGGAGTTTCTGTGCTTTTAGCAAGGCTTAGGCTCTCCTCATTGCTAACTGAATACATCTTCTGACAGAATTCCTTTTTTTTTTTGCTTTTTGGAGGGGGGAATGCAGGGCAATTGGGGTTAAGTGACTTGCCCAAGGTCACACAGCTAGTAAGTGTTAAGTGTCTGAGGTTGGATTTGAACTCACGTCCTCATGACTCCAGAGCCAGTGTTCTATCCAATGTGCCCCCTAAGCACCCAAACTGACAGAATTTCTAATGTAGATATGCATTGTCTTATCCTTAAGTGAAGAGATGTGGAACCCATGTGACTGGAAACATGAGATCTAGTCCGACCAGAAGCAAAGAGAAGGCTGTAAGTGCTTTTGGAATGTTTGCTTATGTTTTCCCCATTCCTAGAACATTCTTTTTTCTCCCTGCAAGAACTTGAGAAGTCCATGTAGTCCCACATTCAGAATCTCCAATTCGCCTATTTCCAGGCTATTCTCTTTCCAGAAATAATTGTTTTTCACATATGTGATCACAGTGAACATTATTTTCATTACATGGACATCATTTTTTTAAGCAATTGGGGTTAAATAACTTGCTCAAGGTTACACAGCCAGTTATTTCTGGGTGTGGTGCTAAGTATCGGAGCCCAGATTTGATCCCCAAGTCATCCCGACACTGGAGCCGGTACTCTTACTCGCTGTGCTACCTGGCCGCCCCCATGGACATCATTTTTGAAAGACTTGGAAATGTGTCATTGGATTAGTAGTTCATAACATAGTTCATGTGCTTCCTAGTTCAAATTAAATTAAATTGGTAAAATCATTACTGAGCTAAGAATCGTGGTTGGTTGATTGCTTTTCTTTGTTCCTGAAGAGGATGAGAATAACATCGCCATGTTGGAGTCAAGGTACATTGTGTCCAACTGTGGCTGATCAGACCAATGTGAGCTCAGAATGCTCTACCACAGGTCAGGAACAAGTAGTCCATATGAACATTTGGAGTAGAGACAACTCTACATTTGGGCATCACATGTTTCTTTTGAACTACTGCAATTCTGCTTCACTCATAGAGTTAAGAGCCTTCTTTGACGTACACCATGTGAAGCATTCCTTTGCCAGTGTCTCTCATGACATACTATCAGTTCCAAAGTTCTTCCCAAGAGAAGCCTTGAGAGTGTCCTTAATTGCTTCCTCTGACCATTTACATAGTCATGTATAACCATATAGGCTGATGGTCTTTGTGAAGGTTCTCTAGCAAAAAAGGGTAATCATTTTGTAGGGTTTCACTTTGCAAGTATATGTAACTAAAGATTCAAGGATTTCTGGTTCTTAATAAATTTTGAGGGGGTGGTGTAGAGCAATAGTGTCATTGGCTGGTGCAGGTTTGGGGTCTCCCCTATTCTACAAAGCTACTGAAGAAAGTAATTCACCCAAAGTTATCCATAGAGCAAATAGCGGAGTCAAACCTCCTTTTTCTAATCTCAAATCCCATGTTCTTTACTCCTTACCATGTTCTCCATATCTTTGAAAAGAAGATTATAACCGAGATGTTTCATTTAGCTGGTAACAGACCAAAGTTCTAAACCATCCTTGACAGTTGGATTCTCTTGGAGAAACATGTTGTTTCCCAGTGCCAAACTCTTTTTGTTGTTCAGTTGTGTTTGATATTTTATGACCCCATTTAGGGTTGTCTTGCCAAAGAAACTGGAGTGGTCTACCATTTCCTTCTCCAGCTCATTTTACAGATGAAGAAACTGAGGCAGACACAGTTAAATGGCTTGCCCAGGGTCACACAACTACTAAGCGTCTTTGGCTGGATTTGAACTCAGGGAGATGAGTTTTTCTGACTCTTCTTCAACTCTTCTATCAAACTCTGCTTTTCAGTCATATAACAAGGAGTCTTACTGAAAATATTTGGTTAATTCCATGTAACCCATTCTCAATACCAGGAAAAGAACTGAAAGTCCACACTCTACTGACAATGAAAGAGAAAATGTTTTTTTCTTTCCATTATGAAATAATTTTGATAGTTACTTCTAGCCTTCTGAGAAAATTCTGAAGCAGGTTTTTAAAGTGAAATACACCTTTAATTCTAAGACTACAGACCAAAACAAACAAATAAAAATGGTACCACAATTTTCTTTCTTAAAACAATTCTAATTTTAAATTCTAAATTAAATTCTAAAACAATTAGCAAAGCTAATGATAATTTTAAGGGTACCATTAACAGCATAGATCATAGATAGGTAGGTTTATAATTAGAAGAGATCTTACAGGTCATTGAATTCAAGCCCCTCATAGTACAGATCTAATATCCAATAAATAATTATTAAGCACAAACTATGTGTTAAGGCACTGTGCTAAACACTGGGGATAGAATTAATAATAAGAAAGTCCCTGACCTCAAGGAGTTTACAATCCAATGAAGGAGACAACACACAGAGGAAGGCAAGAAGGTAGTGGGGAAGACACCAAGGGGTACCCATTGAGCATCTCATTCTGTGGACTTGAAAGCAGGCAGAGCTGCTGATACAGAGGGGAACCCAAGGCGTATTTTCTATAAAGGAAGACATTAAAAGGAATTTGGTATTTCTCCCAGCAGGCCTCTAATATGAGGGGAGAGGAGGCTGAGGGAAGTGGTATCAATCAAGGTTTGCATTGGCATCTTGGTGGATGAGATCAGAGGTAATGAGCTTAACCTGGGAACAACTTCTTGTTCTGTGAAGTGAAAACTAGGCAATTGAAACCATATGAGGAAACTGAGAGGCTCAAACACTGTATCAAACACTTGCTAGCCCTTTGACACAGGACAGGTCACTGAACCTCCTGGTTCAGTTTCTTTATTCTTTAGCTTCTTCATTTATAAAATGAAGAGGCTGGATTTCATGGTCCCTTAGGCCCCTTTCTGTTGTGATTCTTTGATCCCATGATTCTCTGGTCTTCTACTACACCACAAGCTCTGCCATTGGGTATCTGCTAGCTCTACCCACACCCCAATGACAAGGGCCATGACAGATGGGCACACCGAATGGGCTCCATCTCATGTTCCAAGAACTTTTCTTTGAATGGAAACGCCATGCAGAATTGTCGCTGGCTGTTCGGTGCTCCGCTCTGGAAATGGGCACGTGGCTTTCGTTTATGTAACTCGAAGCTCAGCATAAAAGGGGTATAAAAAATAATGCCCATCTCTTATTGCACAATTACACTAAAACAGAGGCAATGCTTGTGGGGCCGGGAGCCTGGTGGAACACTCCAACTTCCTGCTGAGTCCACATGGAGCCTGGGATTGAAATGGCAGACAATGCGGAGAGATCTTGCTGCTTGTTATCCCTTTAAAATAGCCTACTTAGATGAAATGACTCTCCCCACCCATGCTTGAATGCCTAGATTCCCACTGACTTACTCAAAATACCAAATAAAAAATCTGAAATGACTGGTTAAAAATGGCAGCCACAGTAGCCACCCTTGATAAACAGTTTCAGCAATCCAAACTGGCACCTAACTCAATGGTGATGGCATGCCTTCTAAAAGAAGTTTACCTGCTAGGGGGGGTGGTTTTGGAGAACTATTTTAAGTTCTTCCAGTCTGTATCATAGGATTGGCTGCTAATCATAGATATCAGGACTTGGATTCAAGAAGAGTTTAGATATTGCCTCAGATACTTACGAGCTCTGGGATCTTGGGCAAGTTTCTTAGTTCTCTGAGCCTCAGTTTTCTTATTTCTAAAATGAAGGGACCATATTGAATGGCATGTAAGGGCCCTTCTGGCCACCAATCCGTAATCCTATAATTCGTGCCCTAGAGTGGAAGAATTATAGAGAGTAGACCTGACTTTGTAGTCAGTACTGAATGAACACTTCTCCTCTGTCACTAGCAATCAATCAACAACCATTTATTAGGCAAATGCTCAGTGTCAAGCACTGTGCTAAGTGGTAGGGGTACAAAGAAGAATCAAAGACAAGCCCACAAGAAGCTGATATTCTAATACTAACTGAGTGATTGAATAAATGGCCTCACTTTCCTGGGTTTCAAATTCTTCATCTGCAAAACATAAGGGCAGCTGAGTGGAGCCTGAGTAGATACTGCACCAGGTCTAGAGTCAGGAAGATTCATTTTCATTAGTTCAAATCCAGCCTCAGATGTTTGCTACCTGTGTGACCCTGGACAAGTCACTTAAGCCTCTGGCCTCATTTTCCTCATCTGTAAAATGAGCTGGAGAAGAAAATAGCAAATGACAGTATCTTTGCCAAAAAAAAATCCCAAACGGGGTCACAAAGAATTGGAAATTACTGAAAAACAAAGGGAGTTGATGTCTTATGTTCCTACCAAATTTAAATCTCTGATCCATCCTTTTATAAAGGAGGAGGTTGAGACCCTAGATAATTAAAGTGACTTGTCCAAGGTCACACAGGGAGTAAGCCAGTAGAAGTGGGATTTGAAGTGAGGTTCTCTGACTCCACAGCCCTCATTTTTTCTACTCTACCATAGGTCTTTGGCTTCAAAATAATCAATCACATTTTGATTTTCAAAGTGTTTTCTTTACCTCAAATGCCTATAATAATACTTGATACATACTAGGTGCTAAATAAATAGAAGTTGAATTGAATTGAGGAAATCTATAACAAAATTGGTCATGGGTCAATAAGTATATTGATATCAGAGATCGGTAGGTGATGCTGAAAATTTTGTATTTCAATACTACAAAAAAAAACGATTTCTCAACTCAATTGAGTCTAACTTCATTTTCTTTAAATAAATCAGTCAATCAAGAGGCATTTATTAAGTGCTTTCTGTGTACGAAGCACTGTGCTGGGTCCTGGGGATACAAAGATGATGTACCTATATAAGGACAGTCAGAAAAAAAATGTCAATTGAATTCTTACATGGTATTTAAAAGCATGGTATTGTTCAGTCATTTCAGTTGTGTCCAACTCTTCTGATTCCATTTAGGTTTTTCTCTGCAAAGACACTACAGTGTTTTGCTATTTCCTTCTCCAGATTATTTGACAGATGAAGAAACTGAGGCAAGCAAGGTTAAGTGACTTGCCCAGGGTCACAAAGCTAGTAAGTTTCAGAGGACAAATTTCAAATCATAAAGATGAGTCTTTCTGACCCCGGAGCCCAATGCTCTATCCACTGAACCTCCTAGCTGCAAGTCCATATAGAAATTCGAGCTTAGGCTGCATTTTGAAGGAAAAGAAAGAATCTGCAACCATGACCTATCTTATCTTTCCAGCCATATTACACTATCTGAGAGGGAGGGTGATTTGCCTGTGGTGACACAGATCTCTACAGTCTGAGTCAAATCCTCTATACCATGTTTTCTCACACTGCCACAAATGCCATTGCCTTCATAGATTTTAATAAGAAGATGACAATACCTATGTAAGAATAGACAGAAAAATATACATAGAAGTCATCCAGGTAGTTAAATGAATGGTAGTTGATAAAGAGAAGCACTAGTAGGTAAGTGAGTTCAGAAAAGTCCTCATGTAGAAGGTGGTGCTTGTACTGCATTTAAAAGGAAGAGGTGATGAGATGGGAAGGGAATGGGATGAGAAGAGAATACATTCTGGGCATGGGGACAGCTAGTGCAAAAACATAGAGATATATAAGAAGTAGAGAGAAGATCACAGGGGATGGATTGCAAAGATAGTATAATGAGTTGTGATAGTAATGGCATTTAAAGATTCCCCCTGTATTGGCTTGGTTTTCAAATTGATTGTGTTAAAACCCAGAGCTTGTTAATCCCACCTGTGGGATGGACTTGTTGATGTGAAAAGAAAGTCCTGAACTGGGAGGAGCTGGTGACGTAGTTTAGAGAGACAAGAGAGAGGCAGAAGAACCTTTTTGGAAGCAGCACCCACGTGGAGGCAGAGAGAGAGACTAAGAGAATTGCTGGTGGCCTTTGAATTGCCCTGGACTTTTGAGACCTGCCCCCTGAGCTGCCAAGGACTGAGGAGACATGGCTGTTTTGCTGGTACTTTGTCTGTCTGTTTTGATGTTGTTTTGCCAGATTTGTCCACTGGTGAAAGACAGTCCTGTTGTTGAAGAAGTCCTGGAACCTGGCTTTTGGTTAAGAAGCCCTGAGACTGTCCTGCAGACAGAGAGTGAATACTGTCCACTGGTGAAGGACAGTGCTGTTGTTGCAGGGGTCTGGGAACCTTTCTGTTGGTTCAGAAGCCCTGAAGAAGGATTTTCTTGTTGTATGTTTACAGAAATCCTAGGAGAGGGTTTTGTTAATGTTTTCAGGGGTTCTAGGACTGTTCTATAGACAAAGGATGAATTAATGAAGAGACTGGCAATTTATCTTGTGGCCTTGCTAAGCCTTGTCTCTCCAGGAACTAAGATTGCTGAGAACTTGCCTCGTGTCAAGATGAAGAAAAGACCTCCATTTGGGTATTAAGTGCTGTGCTTGGACTTGATGTAACTCTGGGGTAGATTCAATTGTGATCCAGGGGTGGGGAACTTTTGACCTTTTTGTGCTCTGTGATTGACAAATGAAGGTACTTTACTTATATTTGGAAACTAATCTCCATTTGAGAAGAGGGGCTTTGTGGTGGACCAAATGAAGGTACAGCCTAGGGGTGGAGCAGTATTTAGAACGGGGACTTTGTAATTGATTGAATGATTGGAAGGTCCTGGGGTGGGGTAGTCCTTGGAGTTTATTTAATCACATTTAGTAAATGCTGTATTTTGAATGATGTCATGTTTTAATCTTCTCTGTTCTTAATTTGACACTGAATAAAATGGAGAGCACCTATGCTGGTATTCTGAACCTTGGGAAGTTGTCTTTCCTTGGCATTACAGTACATGAGGCTGAAAAGATAGGATATGACATGGTTATGCAAGGTTTTTAAAGGAAACCAGGAGTTTATATTGATTCAGAGTTGATGGGGAAGAAGAAGAGAAAACTAGGGTTTATTGAGTAGGAGCATGATATGACCAGATTTTCACTTAGGAAAATTACTTTGGCAGCTATTTGAGGTAGGGAGACCAATTAGGAAACTGTTAAAATAATCTGTGCAAGAAGGTGATGAGGGCACAAACTAAGACAATAGCTTTTTGAGTGGAAAGAAAGAGGTTGCATGGAAGTTCTGTTGTAACTAGAGAAATGGGAAGACTTGGTAACTGGTTAGATATGTGAAGTATCAGGCATATCATCAAAGTTACAAAGCTCTTGGAATGGAAGGATGGTCATGTCTTTGACTGGAAGAAAAGGGATGGCTAGAGAGGACAATAATATTTCCAAGACTTATAGTTGGAAATGTCCCAAAGGCAACTGGTGATACAGGATTAATGTTCAGGGGAGATGATGAAGTTGGATATATAGATCTTTGAATCATCAGCCCAGATATGGTCATTTAGCCCATTCAAACAAATGAGGAAATAGAGTCTGAGAATGTGGAAATATTTTTTCTAGGAGTTTGAGAAAGTGAGGAATATGGCAATGGTTTGAGGGCATATTAGGGTCTAGGAAATATTTTTTAATATGGGGATCACTTGGGCATCTTTGAAGGCAGCAGGAAAAAGGAGAAGGTTTGGAAGTGAGATATGGAATCAATGAAGGAGGCTTAAAGAGATTATCTTGCTGCAGTGATGATTCAGTTGAAGCCATGAATTTCTATTAGACCCAATCAGCATAGCCATCTGATATCTTCCAGTTCTGTTCAACAGCATTTGAGTAGGAGTGTAGGAGCTGGATAATTAGAGTAACCCAGGGTTTAGTAGAGCATGATATACTGAATAGACTAACCATAGGGTCAACATGGAAGAGTGAGGGAAATGAAGTCTGTTCCATTGTCTGACAGAGTATTTTCAAATTTTTAACTTATGGAATAAAACAAGCATTTCCATAATGTCATATAATTTTAAAAGATGATTGATTACACATGAAACTGCAAATCTATTATATATAGTTTTTAAATATATAACAAAATTATCAAGTAAATTTCTTTTTTTTCCCTTTCCCCCTTTCTCTCCCCACCCTACAAATGGTTACCTTAGATGCACAAAACATACACATATATATATACAAATATATACACATATATACATAAACAAACACATAAATGTAAAATTATTCTATACATACTTCTATTTATCAGTTCTTTCTCTGGATGCAGAAAGTATGTTTCTTCATATTGTAATTTATTGTTAATTTTGGTATTAACAACCATCAAAAATGACTTATTCACTCAAGTTGTTCTTAAAAAATATTGTTACTGTATACAACATTCTCTTGGTTCTGCTCATCTCATAAAGTACTGGGGAACAGAAGGATAAGAGGGAGGTGTTGAGGGAGAAGAATGGTTTTAGGTGGGTGGAGGTGTAGGCAGAAGTAATACAATAGAAGGTTTTGGTCAGAGAGGAACATCAGAGTTTTTAATTAGGGAAGTGGAACACTTATGGGTGATGTTGAGATCCAATATGTGAATGACCATTTCTATTTGTTGCTGAGATTCAATGAAGGAATAGGTCATCAGATTTAAGGATTTTGAGGAATTAGATGGGTAGAGAACTTGAGGGAGAATCGAGGTAGATATTGAAGTCTCCTAGCATAATAGCAGGAGTTGGGGAAGAGAAGATGATGGTTAGTAGGGTGCTAAAATCCTTGAGAAAGGAAGGAAGATGTTCTAAAACCCAGTATAAAGCAACCATACAAACATAATCAAGAATTGGATGGAAAATTTTGATGCTATGAATGTAGAAGGAGATGTTGCTGAAGGAGATGTAGCCAAATAGATTTTAGGAATGGCAGTTGAGAGCAAGGAGTAACCCAATTCTTCTTACAGAGTCATTGTGTCAAGAGGTTTTGGTGAAGGTGTAGACATTGGTGGAGAGGGATAACAGGGATTTAGGATGGTCAGGGAGCAGCAAGGTCTCAGTGAGGACTAATGGACAAAATAAATATGAGAGAAGAAAGTTTTCCCTAGATCCTCTATCATTTTAGAAGGGCACTCAGTGCGAATAGCTCATAATTTCTCAAACAAAATCACTCCTCTCGATTTCCCCATGCCTTTGTTCCAGGTACATTCCCTATATTCCCCCTTTCAGCTTCTTTTTATATGTTTTCTCCCCCATTTGAATGTAAGCTTCTTGAGGGCAGGGCCTGTCTTTACCTTTCTTGGTATTCCCAATGTTTAGCACAATGCCTGGCACATAGCAGGTGATTAATAAATGTTTATTGAATGATTGAAAATGATCCAAGACAAAGGAAATTTGTTCACTATGGAACAGGAATTGAAGAGGGCACAATGGAAGTAATGGACATGGCTAAGACAGTCTTGAAGAGAGGAGAGATGAGAGATCAGAAAGTAGGAAATAGGGTAGTGTTCTCCTGTGTGGCCAGTACTTGATATATACAAGATTAAGGAAGAGAAAAAGGTAGTAAGGAATTACTTGTATTTGTATAAATATTTAATAAATAAATTTAAAATACTCAATATAAATATTTAGTAAATTCAATTTGTTAAGCACTTACTATGTGCCATAGAAGTGATAGTGGGTGACAGATAGACAATAAATTCACTGTCTCCAAGTGGTGTTTTGTTGAACAAAGGCCAGGAGTGTAGAGTCTTAGGCACTCTCACTGTCTGGTTCTAGGATGGGGGAATGGATGATGGATGGGGAGAGGTGCTACAGTAGGGTGAGTGGAGGACACAGGTACTAGACAGCTCATTCTGAAGTGAATCCTCCTCTGGGATGTGATAGGGACAGGGGGAGGAATGGCAGTTGGGAGGTACTATTAGTTCAGGGGTATCATCAGGCCAGTAGATGCTGCTGGGCTCAATCCAGATCTTGGGGAAAGCCCTGCTTGATGCTGTGGATACTTCTTCTCCCTCTACCATTGCTGTTACCCCTGCTGTAACCTGTTCTTCCTCTTCTAAAGTGACTACAGGAGGGACAAGGAAGGGCAATGGGCTAGGCATGCTGGGGCAAGAACAAAGAACAGGGGACTGAGCCTGGGTCTTAGAGCTTCTAGGCC
The DNA here is from genome assembly GCF_028583685.1 of Petaurus breviceps papuanus. NCBI lineage: Eukaryota > Metazoa > Chordata > Mammalia > Diprotodontia > Petauridae > Petaurus > Petaurus breviceps. The sequence continues at coordinate 1,887,314 of NW_027185573.1, read as the reverse complement.
TGGTACCATTCAGAAAGTTAACTTCTTAAGGCCTATGGTTCTTAGTTGCCATTGCTTGTTTATATTTTCAAGGTTTTGGGTTGCTTTTTTGAACTAAAAAAATCTCAGGTGGGCTATAAATTGTTATGCTCAGTCATCTCATAGCTTTGGAATTGTATTTAATTCAAGGGAAAATAAGTCCTGTAGGTGGCTCAGTGGATAGAGTATTAGACCTAGAGTCAGGAAAGGTTTGAATTCAAATTTAATCACACAAACTTGCTAGCTCTGGAACCCTGGGCAAGTCACTTCCCCCCTGTCTGCCTCAATGTCTTCAGTAAAATGGGGATAATAATACCCAAACCCCCTAGGGCTGTTGTGATGACAAAATGGGGTAATATTTGTAAAGCACTGTGCACACGCTGAAGTACTATATAGATTATGATTATTGTATTATTATTGTTATCTCCTTTCCATTTAATTAATCAACACAAATTAATTAAGTGCCTTTTATGGGCCAGGCACTATGCTAAGCTCTGTTTCCACCATCAAGGACCTTATATTCTACTAGTGGAGGGGGCTGAAGAGGAGGGAACAGAGGTACATAGATAAGTAAATACCAAATGTTGCCCATTCTTAGATCTTTGGTGAATACTCCAGAATCCCCTAGTCTGAGACAGCAGCTCCATGGACTGAGGCATCTTTGCCAATGAGCCCATGGCTGCATCAATATCAGCATCCACTATCTTTTTTTTTGTCTCCCACCATATCATCCTTCGGTGTTGCTGAGATAGAACATTTCCTCGCATCTTGACAATCCAGAGCTGCCTGTTAGAGGAATGTCACCACAGCAGATGCAGGAGCTTATCTCTAGATGGTTGTATTGTATTAGGTCTGTCATTCACAACCCACGTAAACACCATGTCACATGCCTTTACTTTATCTTCGGTACTGTTGGATGCCAGATGGTACAGTGGATACAACACCAGGCCCAGAGTCAGAAGAACCTGAGTTCAAGTCACTTAACCCTGTTTGCCTCAGTTTCCTCATATGCAAAATGATCTGGAGAAGGAAATGGCAAACTGCTTCATTATCTGTGCAAAGAAAACCCTAAATGGGGTCACAAAGAGTCAGACACGAATGAAATTACTGAACAATAACTGTCAGTTTCCTTGTGGAAGGGCTCCCTTTCCCTAGCTGAAGTTGCTATTTACTGGAGATAGAGATGAAACCCTTTGGGGGGGGGGTCATTCTTTTTTTAACAAAATAATAGCATTTACATCTAAAAGTGACCATAAAGATCATCTAGTCCTACTCCATTTGGAGTTAGGAAGGCCTGGCTTCAAATTCTGCCTTGAACATGTGCTAAGCTATGTGACCATATAGGCAAGCAAACCACTTAACATTACTTAATCTCAGTTTCTTCCTCCTTAAAATGAACATAAAAATACCAGGAGCCCCTGTCTCACTAGACTGTTTTGCAAGTCAAATGCAGATGATGTACATTAAACACTTTGCAAACTTTAAAGTATTATGCAAATTACAGATTATATTTTTGTAAATTCTGGCCCAGAACACCTCCAGAACTTTGGATTCTGGGTCTGCTCTTGTATCTGATCTTGGGGCTTTGATCTCAAAAGGGTCAGTATCCCTCTAGACTGTTGCCCCTACTGGAATTTGTTGTTTAGTTATTTTTCAATCATGTCCAACTCTTGGTGACCCCATTTGGGGTTTTCCTGGTAGAGATAGTGGTTTGTCATTTCCCATCTCTGGTTCATTTTACAGATAAGGAAACTGAGGTAAACAGAGTTAAGTGATTTTCCCAGAGCCATATAACTAACAAGTGTCTGATGGCACATTTATTTGAACGTAGAAAAATGAGTCTTCCTAACTCCAGGCGCAGCAGTCTATTCACTCTGCCACCTAACTGGAATTACTCTAAGAAAAAAAAAAACCTCTTTTATATATTCACCAATCACTAAGCATTTGTTAAGGACTTACTATGTACCACATACTGTGTAAGGCACTAGAAATACAAAGACAGGAAGAAATGAAAGCTTTGGCCACAGAGAGCCTAGAGTTTATACAGGGAAACAACATACATGCAAACAAGTTTATACAAAATAAGTACAAGACAGTTGGAGGTAGGCACTAGTATCTGGGGAGAGATCAGGAAAGAACTCATGGGAAAAAGGGCCTTTGAGCTGATGTTTGAATAACACTAGATTCTAAAAGGCAGAGGTGAGGAAAGAGTGCATTCCATAATGGAACAACCTATTCAAGGACATCAAAATAACTGTATCTAGGTTTCCCCACATGTGAGTAAAAGAATCTCTAGATTCAGTACAAGCACTTAGGGCATAATGTGGTTATCAAGTATAGGACAGCTTTTTTTTTTGGTCCCACAAAAAGGGAATGTATGCATAAAGGTCCTAAACTGAATCAGAAATACACAGATCACTCAACTTACCTTCAGTTCCATGCTCCCTATCCCTTTAACAAGGCAAACAAAATTTGACATTGCTATTATAGGAAAAGCCTAAATTATACTGGAGCTCCTCGCTCCTACAAATTCATACACAGTCCCTTTCAGAGTTGTAGTGGTAGGTACCTTATGGTTTGCACTCTCTCCTCCCCACCCCACCACCACTGAAAGATAGTCTGTAGGGACTGAACAAGCATTTGAGCAATTCCCTTTCCAAGAGCCCTCCCCTCAGGTCATATACAAAGATAAGTCTACCAGTGCCACTGGTTTCTACAACAAAGTGCTAACAATTGCTCTGGGGCAGAAAGGAGTAGGGAAGAGAAAGAAATCCTTTTTTGCCTCTCAACCACAACTGTTTTTATCCAGAAAGTATAAAGGGGAAAGACAGGAAATTCTTAAGGTAAAAGAGTAAGGAAGATCAACCAATTTACTTTTTCAGTCAGTCAATTATCAGGGAGGGGACCCCACTATCTAAAACCTAATTAGTCTCTGAAATACAATGGAACCACCGGGTATTCTCACACAACATTAGGAAACATCCTTCCAGATAATGATCCATTCTCTGTAATCTCATTTTGTTGATAAGAGAAACTGATTAGCTACATTAAATTATTATCATGATTGGTAAGAAATCATATGACAATATCATATAATAAAGTAGGATGCGATGCAATGCAACACATATAATAAAATAAAATATAACATGACATAGCATAGCACAATGTGATAGGATACGATATATACAGTATTATACAATATGACCTGTTATGTTATGATATAATTAATATAACAGATAATGATGGAGGTGGTAGTAGTGGTGGTCCTGGTGGTTGATGATAATGACAGTGATATAGGGTAGGAAATTAAAGACTAGAAAAAGGGAAGGATTTGTCCAAGGTCATACAGATCATAATCAGTAAAATCAAAATTCCAATCCACGGCCTCTACCTCAAATAATTTTACTGTGTGCAAAATCTGACATTACCTCCTTTCCCTATATTTTCTTTTAGCCCCTTATAGTAATCATAACCAATGCAAACTGAGGTTTCTTACTAGGTTACCCTGGGAACAGGTAGAAATAATCAGCCCTGTCATTCATACTGTCAATAAATATTCTTATTGAGAACTCAGATCAGCCCTCCAATCAACTCCAAATCCTACCTCCTTGCTTTAGGGGTTGTAATGTAATGCCAAGGAAAGGCAACTTCCCAGGTTCAAAATACCAGCATAGGTGCTCTCTATTTTATTCAGTAACAAACCCAGAACAGAGAAGATCAAAACATGACATCATTCAAAATACAGCATTTACTAAGTGTGATTAAATAATCTCCAAGGCCTACCCCACCCCAGGACTTTCCAATCATTCAATCAATTACAAAGTCTCTGTTCCAAATACTTCTCCACCCCTAGGCTATACCTTAATTAAGTCCACCACAAAGCCCCTCTTCTCAAATGGAGATTAGTTTCCAAACATAAGTAAAATACATTCATTTGCTCAACCATAGAACACAAAAAGGTCAAAAGTTCCCCACCCCTGGATCACAATTGAATCTACCCCAGAGTTACATCAAGTTTAAACACAGCACTTAATACCCAAATGGAGGTCTTTTCTTCATCTTGACACGAGGCAAGTTCTCAGCAATCTTAGTTCCTGGAGAGACAAGGCTTAGCAAGGCCATAAGATACATTGCCAGTCCCTTCATGAATTTATCCTCTGTCTGTAGAACAGCCCTAGAACCCCTGAACACATTAGCAAAGCCCTCTCCCAGGATTTCTGTAAACATACAACAAGAAAATCCTTCTTCAGGGCTTCTGAACCAACAGAAAGGCTCCCAGACCCCTGCAACAACAGTACTGTCCCTCACCAGTGGACAGTATTCATTCTGTCTGCAGGACAGTCTCCAGACCCCTGCAACAACAGTACTGTCCCTCACCAGTGGACAGTATTCACTCTCTGTCTGCAGGACAGTCTCAGGCCTTCTTAACCAAATGCCAGGTTCCAGGACTTCTTCAACAGGACAGTCTTTCACCAGTGGACAAATCTGGCAAAATAACATCAAAACAGACAGACAAAGTACCAGCAAAACAGCCATGTCTCCTCAGTCCTTGGCAGCTCAGGGGGCAGGTCTCAAAAGTCCAGGGCAATTCAAAGCAGCCACCAGCAATCCTCTTAGTCTCTCTCCCTCTCCACGAGGTGCTGCTTCCAAAAAAGATCTTCCGCCTCTCTCCAGTGTCTCTCCAAATCTACGTCACCAGCTCCTCCCACTTCAGGACTTTCTTTTCACATCAACAAGCCCATCCCACAGGTGGGATTAACAAACTCTGGGTTTTAATACAATCAATTTGAAAACCAAGCCAATACAGGGGAATCTTTAATTGCCATTACTATCACAGGGGTATACCACAGCAGTTGGGACATCACTTCTCCCTTCAGTGACCCATTCGTTCTGGGAGGTTATATTCCTCTCCAGCTAGATGGAAATGAATTGTGTAGCTGGCATTTTAGCCTGGAGCCCATGTGATAGAGAAGTTCCCATGACATGGTAAAATATAGCCCTGCCTTGAGATTCAGCATAGAGATTTTATCTCTACAAGGTAACATCTTCCCTTGTCCTTATACAGTGTACTTCAAAGGACAAGTCAGGAACTAGAGAAAGCTGATTCTAGAGAAACAGAAATGTACATTTCCAGGATGACTACTCTCCATGTTTTAGCTGAACTGCCCTATTTCTTGTTCTATTATGGGCAGCATGCCTTCTCTCACCTCTGTGAGAAGTTCTTAAGTTGCCTTCCACTACCTGCACCTCTTGGAACTCCTAGTGCCCTATGAGCCTGGGTTCAAAGTCCCCACCACCTTTAAGAATTCTTCTCTGATCCTCCCAGGGCTTCCCATGCCCTTTGTATCTATTTGGTATACAGAGTGTCTCAGGGTGCAAGCTTTAAGAGCTTAAATGAATAGATTTAATAGCTTTAAGCTGCACCAAGACTTTTGGCATGTAGTAGCTATCATAAATTTATTTCCCCTTGAACATGTTCTATTACTCCAGTAGAATGTAAGCTTTTTAAAAACAGGAACTATTTTGATTTTTACTTTTCTGGTCTGAGTACCTCACATGTAAAAAAAAATAGTGCTTAAAAATTCAACCAATTAATAGACCTTTATTAAGCATCTCCCATACCAGGATCTATGCCAAACCCTGAGCATACAAAGAAGAAAAAGAAAGTCTTCCTCAAGGCATTTATATTCTAATGAGGAAGATAATATATATGTGTATATATATATATATATACATATATATACCTATATATTATATATAGGAATAGACAAGATACATAGAAAGTAAATACAAGGTAGCCTTAGAGGGGAAGGCACTGGAAGCTGGAGGGACTGGGAAAGATGGAAAGTTGGTCCTGGAGGGGAAGAGAGAAAGTCAGAGATTCCAAGGGACAGAGATGAGACAGGAGAGCATTCCAAGCATGGGGAACAGCCCCCAAAAAAGAGAGGAAGAGACAGATTGCTCAATGGTAGGTGTGAGGAACAATTAAGAAGGCCAGTTTGGCAGCTAACATTTCCATAATTCTTTAGTTTTCAAAGCTCTTCACATATTATCTCATTTGATCCATACAACAACACTGGACAGCAAGGGCTTTACTTAGTGGAGAAGAGTAATGCATAGGAAGACTAGAAATGTAAGATAAGGTCAGATTTTTCAAAACTTTAAATAACAAAGTAATTTGTATTTGGTCCTGAAAGAGGGAGCCCCTATAATTTGAGTGGGGGTGTGATATAGTTAGACCTACACTTTTGGGAAAATTCCTTTGGCAGCTATATGAGAGATTCATTGGGGTTAGGGGGAGTTTTGAAGCAAGGACCCTAATTAGGAGACTACCACAATTGTCCAGGCAAGAGGTGATGAAATCCAGAACTAAAGTGGTGGTTGAGTGAGTGGAAAGAAGGAAATATATGTGAGCCATGATGTGTAGAAATAAATCACAAAGTTTGGCAACTTATTGAATATGTGGGGTAATTGAGAGTGAGAAGTCATATATAATACTGTTTAATTGTTTTTCAGTCATATCTGAATCTCCATGACCCCATTTGGGGTTTTCTTGGCAAAGGTACTGGAATGGTTTGCTATTTCCTTCTCCAGGTCATTTTACAGATGAGGAAACTGAGGCCAACAGGGTTAAGTGACTTGCCCATAGCTAGTAAGTGTTTGAGGTCAGATTTGAACTCCAGAAGAGTCTTCTGTCCACTATGGTGCCACTTAGCTGCCCAAGTATCAAGTATGATACCAAACATGGGTGACTAGGAGAGTAATACATGGAAAAAATAATAGGAAGTTTGAGGAACAGTTAGGGTTTGAGGGTAGAAGATAATGAGTTCTTTTCTGAACATTTTGAGTTTGAAATACCTATGAGGAATCTATTTCAAATGTCCAATAGGCACTTCATTATATGGGATTGTGGCTAGAAGATAGACTAGGTATCAAGACAACAGAGTCAAATGCTGCAGAGATGTCAAGAAGGATGAAGAGGAAGAAGATGAGTGAGAGAGTGGTGGTGGTCATTGTCCTTCATTCTCAAAGAGGACAAATTACCTCACTGTCAGGTCATTGTACAGTGTGTCTGGCTGTGGTTGATTAGACCAATATGAGCTTGGAATTCTCTATCACAAGTCAGGCACAAATAGTTCATATCAACATTTGGGGTGGAAATATCTCTAAATTTGTCCATGTTGTGTTTCTTTTAAGCTAATAAGCTGCTTCTCTCATAGAACATAGAGCCTTCTTTGATACAGGCACTCCATACTGGGTGGTCCTTTGCCAGCATCTTCCATATCACACAATTAATTTTCCATAGTTCTTCAGAATTTCAACTGAGTAATGAGATTGGAAACCAGTTTGCAGAGTGGTTAGAAGAGAAGCACCAAATGTAAATGGCTCATTTTAGAAATTTAACTGAGAGGGGCGGCTAGGCGGCACAGTGAATAGAGCACCAGCCTTGGAGTCAGAAGGACCTAAGTTCAAATCCAGCTTCAGACACACTTACTAGCCATGTGACTTTGGGCAAGTCACTTAACCCCAATTGCCCTACCTTCCCCTCCAAAAAAAAAGAAATTTAACTGAGAAAGGGAAGAAAAATATAGGATGATAACCCATCAGGGATGGTGAGGTCTACTGAGTATCATTTAAGGATGTGGCGAACTTGCGTGTGTTTGTAGACAGCCAAGAAGGAAAAGATAGTTAGAGACAGAAGACTGAAAGGCGGGGGCAGGGGGGGGGGACAGGTAGCGATGAGTCATAGATTTATTCAAATATAGACATCTAAGTACCAGTCTTTTTAGGCCAGGTTGAACTAGAACTACAGTAGAATATCAAAGGACCATAGAATGTAAGAATTAGATAAGACCTTAGAAGCCATGCTCTCATTTTACAGATGAAGCAATCAAGGCTCAGAGAGAGGCAGTGATTTATGCAAGTTCACACAGAGAGTAGAAGTTGAAATTAAAATTGAAACATGGGTGCTCTGCCTCCAAATTCAGCACACTCCACTCATCACTCTTCCTTCAGGTTTTACATAGGGAGTTGTAGAATACTGATACTCAGATTCTCAACTTATAATGGAAAGGTAACAATGCCTTCCATTTTTAAGCACTTTGCAAGCTTGCCAAACCTTCTTGCCTGTATCATCTTCTTTGAGCCTTACGACCGTCCCATGAAAAAGGCAAGAAAGAAGGTTCGAGTAAATCCCACAGACACTGTCCTATTGAAGCCACTGACTTTCCAGCAATGCAGAAGTTTCCAGTAATAGCACCCAAGATAATTTTGTTTCCAGCTACACCAACCTCCAATGACTTGGATGACTCCATTTCCAATAGTGTCACTTCTGATGAATTCATTTCCATTACTGTCTCAGACAACTTATAATTTATAACATGATTTTAAAATGTTTTCTCATGTTTTATGGATGTCTTCCATTTTGGTACAATTAAGCATGTGTCCCTTTCATTTGCTACTGGGCATTAAACCATTTCTTTAATGTTAGAAAAAGAGAAAAGAAAAGAATTACTACCTTCATTTTCCAAAAAATGTGAAGGCTAAGGCATCAAGTACCTTGATCTGCCCAAGGTCACACAGCTAGAAATTGGCATAGCTGGATTTAGGGAAAGAGGGCAGGAGAGAACTGAACTCTTGTGACTTCGATCCCAGCCTTCATCCCACCACCCCATGCTGTCTCATAATGGGAAGCAGAGACAGAAACCAAAAATAGGACCCTCCAAAGACGTTGCCCATTTTCCCAGTGGCTCCACACACACTGATTGAGCACAGATGCTTGTGTAATGATGATGAATTGAGCAGATTCGCAGTGCCTGTCATGGCAGTCAATCAACTGGTCTTTCATCAGCCCAGTGACTTCTCACATGCCAGCAGAAGCAGCAGAGGGCTTTCCCCTGCTCCAAGGAATTAAGTATGTTTCTTCATTAAAGCATGTAGAATATATTAAGGAGAAATAAATGCACTCTGATGGGATGTAGTTGTCCTTTCACCTATGAAACTCAATGGATCATTTACAAACACTCTATTTAGCCCCTTAGTGCCCTAAGAGGCTGGAATTATTATCTTCACTGTACATAAGGATGTAAACTGGGAGATTAAGTGTTTCTGCAGCCTCCTACTGTGAGTCAGTAATGGTCCTGACTCTTGCTAACCCCAGGTCCCTTGTTCTATGCAGTATAAAGAGCTGTTCTTTCTTGAACCATAAAATTCATACTTTAAAGCCAAGTTCATTGGCAGTTTGCCAGGCATGTGAATTTCTGTGTATCAACTTTCTGCAAAAAGTTGACATCCATAGTTGGGCTCATCTGCAATGTAAGAATGTACCAGGAGAGGGAAGGGGTGGTAGATAGAATTCAGGTCTTGAATATTTAATCCAAGCAGTTTCCTACTTGGCATGCTACCCTGTATTCCATAGGAGGTAGGAAAGTGAATGATTAAGCTGAGATTCCATAAGGACAGATGCTTATTAGCTAGGGCAAGGGCCAAGGCTGAAAGCTGGAGTGGCAAGGTGAGCAGGGGAAGATTTAGACCCTATATCTGGTCTTACTCTGTGCTCCTATGGTCCTGCCCTTGGCAGCCTAGAATATAGACCTGGATCAAGAGAGATGGATTTTAACTGAGAAATTTGAAACCTTACCCTTGAGTTCAGGAACTCCTAATAAAAGATAGGGAAGGCAACATTATGTATCAGTTTGTCTTTAAAGGATCTGGGGTTTTCATAAATATTTACAGAACCAGCCTCAGTCCCTTTCCTGAACTTGAGTGCCACACTGCCAATTGCCTATTGGAAATCTACAATTGTATTTCCATAGGTATCATAAACTCACACTCAAATCAGAGATCATCTTTTTTCTTCCAAATCTTCCCATCTTCCCAACTTCTCTATTTCTGTCAAGGACACCAATCAATCCATCAACAAGTATTTATTAAGCACTCACTAATGCCAACTATCATGCTCTTCTCTGGGGATACATAGACAAAAATGAAACAAAATGAAATGTAAGCCTTTTGAAGTTAGCCAATGAAATTGCTAATCTTAGAGTTATCTTTGATTTTTTCCACTTTTCCCATGTCCCATTTTCAATTAGTTGCAGTCTTGTCAGTTCTACCTTGACTATGCATCTCCCTTACATCCCCTTCCTACCACAGCTACCATTCTCATTCAAGTCCTCATCACCAAAGTCTGGACCATTATAATTGCCTCCTAATTCATCTCTCTATCTCTACTCTTTTCCCCCTCTTACTTATACACATTTGCCCAAAGCACAAATCTGATCGTCTCACTTTATAACTCATGAAACGCCTGTGGCTCCCTCTTGTCTCAAGAATGAAATACTAACTCATTTGGCTTGTAAAATCCTTTATAGTCTGGCTCCATCTTACCTTTTGAGGGTTACTGAATACTACTCTACATCAAATAACATTCTGTTCAAAATAGTATGTTTATGGTTTTCCTCAACATGATATTCTATTTCCAGTATCCTTGCCTTTGTATTGACTGTACCCCACACCTGGAATGCACTCTGTTCTCTTTTTCATGTCATTGAAACCTTCCATAAAATTCAGTTCAAATATCACCTCCTGCAAAAAGTATGTCTGTTAGTGCTCAGCACCCAAGAAATTATTCAGTCTATACTTTGCATTCAATTATCTATTAGCACATTGTTTCCCTAAGTTTTAATATGTGTTTCTTGGGGGCAGACAGTATTTCATTTTTATTTTTGTGTTTCCTTAAACAGACACAATGCCTAACACATAGTAGGCACTAAAATTATCGAAGTAAATGAGTCAATAGTTCCTCCAAAAATGTCAACCAAAAAATCTAGTGGCATTTGGAACTCTGTTAAAAGACACTCAGTGCCTAGACTAGGAAAGTCATGATCAAGCTTTACTCTTCCCTAGTCAGGTCACAGCTGTAGTGCTGTGATTGGCTCTTAAAGTACATTTTAGGAAACATATTGGCAAAAGGGAGAGTTTCCAGAGAAAGACAAGCAGAATGGTAAAGGACTTTCAATATATGACTTAGGAGAATCATTTGAAGGACCTGAGGTTGTTTAACCTAAATAATAGAAGAGTCAGGGTGGGTAGAGAGGCTTATTCATTTTTTCAAGTATCTGAAAGCATGTTCTATGCAGAACATGGTTTTCACTCCATCTCTAAATTCTAAGAACCAATTCTACCACTCCCTTCCTTGTTCTCCAGAAACTGCAAGCCCAGCACTCTATCCACTGTGCCACCTAACTACTTCAAGTTAGATCCCTTCCAGGCTATTAGCACATACCCAGTGATAGACTGTATGTATTATCAGCAGCCTAGATATATTCCCCAGGGATTCATCTTGGCTTGGCAAGGTGATACAGATACAAGTTGAACTAATTCAGTGATTTTTTTCCTGACCCTGGGTAAGTCTTAACTTACTTTGACTTGTCTCATTTTCCTCAATTGTGAAATGCAATAATAATTGGTAGGGTATTCCTTTTTTTTTTTTTTAACACTTAGCAAAGTGTCTGGCACATAGTAGGTACTATGTAAATCTTTATTCCCCTTCCTTTCCCTATTCTTCCCTGGTCAGACCACATCTAAAGTATTGCATTCAAATCTCTGCACCACAATTTAGCGAGTTCATTGATAGGAGTACATTGCCAAAAGGATGGGGAGGAACTTCTTGCCCAGACAGTGGTTGATGAGGATACCGCTCTACAATCCCTTCCTACTCCAGATCTGTGAATTCTGTGAGAGAGATTGAACTGTAAAAGACCACTAAAGTCCCCCTACTCTGAGATTCCTTTAGTCTATGATTTAGTTTCAAGCCGATACCTACCTCAAGGAATCTACAGAATGTCCATCTGATAAGAGAAGCAGCTGAAGGAATAGTTCTGATGACAGTAGCTTTCTCAAAGGAATGGAGACATTGGGAAAAGATCCATATTTTCTATGAGCCACGAGTAACTAATGAGGGCTCAAGTTGGATTCCTGGCTCTATGACTGTCCTAGTATGGATTCATTAAGAAAACTGAAAGATTATTTACATTACAAAGGGAATTTGCCACATAAAATCACAGAATTTCAGAGATGGAAGGGCCATCTGAGGCCATGTAGTTCAGCCTGTATCTGAACAAGTTGTCTTTCATCCTTTGTGTGAAGACCTTTAATGGGGGGGTGCCCTCTACTATTTAAGGCAGCTCATAACATTGTTGGGAGACCTAGTTTGGGGGATATTTCTCTTAAATATGACTTTCAAAAATTCACTTTATTTTATCACATTGCTTAAAATTCACCCATATCTTTCCCCTTTCCCCTTCTGAAATAGTCATCTCAGAATTATTTTTTAAATATTTAAAATATTTTTAAAGAAAGAGAAATTGGGAAAAGAGAAAAGATGTAAAATCTGAAAAATCATCAAAATACGTAAAGCAATGTTTTACCCCCATGGACTTCACACCTCTGCAAGAGGGTTAGGGGAGAGGAATCTTCTCTTTTTCTGGGGGTCACATTTGTTCTTCATAATGTTGTCACATTAGGGGCGGCCAGGTAGCACAGCGAGTAAGAGCACCGGCTCCAGTATTGAGAAGACCTGGAGATCAAATCCCGGGCTCAGACACTTAGCACCCACCCAGAAACACCTGGCCATGTAACCTTGAGCAAGTTACTTAACCTCAATTGCTTAGGGGCGGCCAGGTGGTTCAGCAAGTAAGAGCACCGGCTCCAGTGTCGGGATGACCTGGATCAAATCCGGGCTCATATACTCAGCACCACACCCAGAAATAATAACTGGCCATGTAACTTTGAGCAAGTTACTTAACCCTGATTGCTTTAAAAAAATAATAATAATGTTGTCACATTCATTTTCTCTTGTTACATTGTTGCTGTGCTTTCTGTTTACATTGTTGTAGACATTGTGTGTATTGTTTTCTTGACCCACCTTACTTCACTTTGCATCAGTTCATAAAAGTGTTGCCATGCTTCTCTATTCATCATGTTCATCATTTCTTCCAGCACAGCACTAGTCCATTACACTCATGTACTGCAATTTGTTTAGCCACTCTCTAATCAAAAGGTACCTCTTTTGTCTCCAATTCTTTATTACTATAAAAATGCCATTATAATATTTGGTATATATGAGAAATTTCTTCTTCTTTAGGATATATTCCTAGTGGTAGAAACTCTGAATCAAATGTTATGGAAATTTTCATCTATTTAATTGCATATATCTAAATTGCTTTCCAAAATGTTTATACCAATGGACAGCTCTCCAACAATACACTAGTAAGCCTATCTTCCTACATTTCTTCCAACATTGACCCTTGCCATCTTCTGTCATCTTTACCAATTTGCTGGTTGTAAAATGAAACCATATGTGTGTATAAACATATATGTGTGTACACATATATGTATAAAGACAAATACACATATATGCATGTACAGATCCAAACATAAATATATTAATACAAATTTAAGATAACATTATAAATACATATCAGCATATATAAATTAGTACAATCATTTTGGAAAGCAATCTGGATACATGCAAATGTATACATGAATAGACAGAATCTTAAATTTGTTTTTAAGCAGATTCCCCCTCCCCCATTTATTCTAGTTCTGGCCTCTGGGGCCAAGCATTATTTCTTATCTCTGTACAATTAAAAGAAAGTTGGATCTGAAGTCAAAATGCTTGAAATGGAATCTTGTCTCTGACGCTTGCTAACCTAAGTGACTTTGGGTGAGTCACTTAATACACTGCATCTCAGTGTTCTCATCTGTCAAATGAGGGGGTTGGAATGAATGACTTCAGAGGTCCTTTCCAGTTCTAAATCTGTGATCCTAAAATCCTATGATCATTCATGTAATAGCTCATCAAATACCTGAAAAGAACTACCATGCCCCACCCCTGGCCCAGCCTTCACTGCTTCAGGCTAAGCATTCTCACTTCAACTGATCTCCTGTCTATTCTTCTCTGGGCTTTGATCTACCTTATCCATGTCCTCCCTAAGCCCAGAACTGAATACAATACACCAGATGAGACCTAACCAGGGCAGAGAATATGGGTCTATTAACTCTTCCCTCCTGGACTCGATGCAACTCTTTATGTAACTCCTTTGGGATTTCTGAAAACTAATCACTATGCCCATGTATTCAGTTTCTATATATTACCATTAATGAAAATTCAGCAAAACTTTATTAAGTTCAAGTTTATTCATTTCAAACATGCAGCAGGTCAGCCTGCTCTGGGAATTCGTTTACTCTGGAAGACCCACAAAAGAAAGATTTGCTGAAGCAGGAATCGATTTTACTTTAAGGGGAGAACTCCCTAAATAACTATTGGACATGTCCAAAAGAGGGATGAACTGCCTCACTGGGTAATGGTTAATCCTTACTTCTTTGGTACTTAGTACCTGTATGTTCATATGAAATTTGTCAAACCTCAGTTTCCTCATCTGTAAAATGAGAGTTATACCAAATGACACTTAAAATCTTGAGAGAACTTGGCAAATAAGAACTGGACCTATGATTCATTAATATTAGGAACTCCCAAATGAGGAAATACCATCTACCAAAGTAGATCAGCACCTCATCTGCAACTTTTCATTGTATATGGCTGCTTAGAATACCCAGGTGACTTGTCCAAGGTCACACAGTCAGTATGTGCCAGAGACAAGACTATAAACAAGTCTGTAAGTTCGAAGCCAGCTCTCTATACACTAGGCTACACTGCTATGTACCTATTATATCATAAGGGTTTTCAAGCAGAGGTTGAATGAGTTCTTGTGAGGGATATTGTAAAAAGATTCCAGTTGACCTTAAGGACTTCTGATGCCCCTCCCAACTCTAAGTTTCTGCCAAATGAATTTAAGCAGCAAATATTTCTGAACTTCAATTTTTCTTTGGAGTACTAATTATAATACTCTGGGTGGGGAGAACAGAGTGGGGAGGACCTCTTGTGATAAGTCCTGTGATTTAATTTGTTCATGGAACTCCCTAAGGAGAAATTCCCTCTATCTATGCCATAGAGTAGCTTCTTCTTAATTGTCAACTTATTAAAGGTGGAGGTGACCATGAAGACATCTACTTGGATAAATCTTATTGGCAACTGTATACTCCATCCAAATCCTCATCTGATCCCTTCTTGTGGGGTTGACTTAACTCTAGGTTCTTAAAGTTAGTGGAACACAAACTATGCCAGGACCTAGCAAGCTAGAAATGCTTCAAAATACAGGGATGAGAAAAGGTTATATGTCTGCATATATATCCAAGTCCAGCTGGGATAAATAGGGAAAAACACTGAGCTGAACACACAGCTCTTAAAGACCATCTAGTCACATAATGTTATAAATCATCATGTAAATGATTAGAGTATCCAGAACCAAAAAATCCCAGCCCCCCTTCTCATCTCTCTCTCTCTCTCTCTCTCTCTCTCTCTCTCTCTCTCTCTCTCTCAAATGAATCTGAGGAGGCAGCTGGGTGGTGCCATAGTTCATAGGGCTTGAGTCAGAAGATTCATCTTCCTGAGTTCAAATTTGACCTCAGACACTGACTAGTTTTGTGACCCTGGGCAAGTCAATTAACCATGTTTGCCTCAGTTTTTTTCATCCATAAAATGAGCTAGAGAAGGAAATGACAAACTATTCTAGCATCCTTGCCAAGAGAACTCCAAATGGGGATCAGAGAGAGTCAGAAATGCCTGAACAACAAATAAGCCTGAATTCTTTCATAAATGTTGTCTACAATTTACAGGAGGCCTAGTATAAGAAAGAATCATAACTGATGTGAATATAGTTCTTTAAGGCTTACTAAGTATCTTGCAGACCTGATCTTACTTGCCCCTCCCAATAACTCTCTGGGGTGGGTACTATAATCAGCCACAGTTTTCAGGTGATAAAGTTTAGGCTGCCATAAGGTAAGTGATATGCATAGGGCCCCAGACCTATGAATAGTGACTGAGGAAGAATTTTAATACAGAACTGGATTTGGAGTCAGGAAAAACAGTGATTCAGAACTTATCTTTGATACTTATTAGCTGTACGACCCTTATCAAAGTCATTTAACTTCTTGACAATGCAGGAAACTCTAGGAATCCAAGTTACAGAGGTGTCACCTAAATTGAGAGAGTATCCATGTCAGGAGTTCCCCCCAGTGAAAAAAAAAATATATAGTACTGAACCTAAAATATGCTTGCAGTTCATAGGAAGCCTGGAATCTTAGTTAAAACAGGATAGGGAGCCAGAAAGACCTGGATTGAAATGTTGTCTTCACCTTTCAGCACATCGGACAGCTCCCAAGGACTTTCTACTAAATCATAGCTAGGTAGAGGATTGCAGAATATGGAGGAAGTTCTCACACCAGGACCATTGCCTATTAAATTCTACAGTTCAGAGTCTGGATTCTCTTCCAATTAGTTCAAATTTTGCAGCATATCATTTTTCCCCCTGGAAAGCACCTATCCACTTACTTCCTTAGAGCAAAGCCGATATCCTAAAAACATTTATGTCGCATAAGTACTTAAAGATCTTAAGAGGATAAACTCTTTGTAAAGATGAAATCTGCTTTTGACTACTCTGGCTAAGGCTTACTCTGTAGAGTGAGAATGCAACTTAATTCATCAAGAGCTGACTTTAAAACAGTGCCTGTTAGAGTACCTCCTAATTGCAGTTTTGCCAAGCAAAGTTGCTACTCCTGACAATTTTGCAAAGTCAAGGCCAGGAGGCTTGTCTGAATTTTGAGTTTTGTAGTGAGGTTTTTTTGTTGTAGTCTTTCTGTTCTTTTTTTGTTCTGCCTATTGAGCAAATGCACATTTACAAAGAAATGAACAAACAGATGGCTCTCATTAGCACAAGAGTGCTTTAATCTTTTACACAAATTTTATTTTATTTTCCTTTTTGATGTTCATCAGTAAATCCTATGAAATAAAGACTTCATCCAAATAATTCAATTTCACAAGTTTCCAGCCATTGTGAAGGAGAAAGATAGTTGAGATGGAACAGTTCCTAGGCTCTAAGGGACATATTCTCTCATGTTTCCCTGAAATAGAAAGATAGCCTCTGCTTGTCAGCTTTGGATACATCTACCTTTGCAGCATTTTGAGCTGCCAGCACTTGTTTAAAGCTGCACATGGCCAGATCAATCAAGTCCTTTTTGCCCTGAGTATAGGGGTAAAATGTTGATTGGCACAGTTCACTCCTTGATCTACAAGCAGACACTGGATAACCATTCATCAGGTGGGTTATAGTGGGGACTCCTTTCATGTACGAGTTGAAATAGATGGCCTCTGATGTCCCTTTCAACTCTCAAAATCTGTGATTTTGTGAATTCTGCCAATCCCTCTTCTTAGCCTTATCTACTATGACTGGTGCATTTGCAATAGGGCCTAGCTCCTTCTGTATACCTGACTACAAAATCCTGTGTTCTCTAACCTATATCATCCAGCCAGAACCAATTTCCAGAAGCTGGTTTTCTAGTATTCAACTGCCTACTCTTACCACTCAATTTTTCTAAGGCAGTAAAAATAGGGTTCTGAGGTTAGTAGCAAAAGGTGAGGACTGTCAGATAATGGGAAGAGACACACAATTGGTATGCCCTGTCCTCTTTGTCTTTACCCTTCACTCTGGCTATTTGTTCACAAGGCATAGATCATTCAATCAATCAAGAGCTTTTAAATGCTTCCTAGTTACAGATACTGTGCTAAGCACTGGAGATGCAAAAGAGGTAACAGATAGGTCCTGCCTTCTACTAGCTTGCAGTCTAATGGAGGAAACAATAAGCAAATAAATATATACAAAACTACATACAGGATAAACAAGAAATATTTAACAAAAGGAAGGACTAGAATTAATATGGCTTCATGAAGGCTTCCAGTAAATGGTGGGATTTTAGTTGGGACTTAGAGGAATCCACAGAAGTCAACAGGTTTATTGAAGGAGGAAGAGTAATGGGGAGCAATGACTCCATTCCTTTTGATGAGATAATAGACCACCAAACCTTACCCTCTTCCCTGTCTCTCTGCCCTGCAATTCTCCAGTCCTGTTATCTTGACTATCTATGCAGCCTAAAGACCTCTGGGCCTTGCCATCTGAACAGCAGCTTAAATTTCTTCTGTGTGTTGTGTTCCCAAATCAAAATGTGAATTTCATTTTTTTTTTTGCTTTTTGGAGCACAATTGGGGTTAAGTGACTTGCCCAAGGTCACACAGCTAATTTTGTGTTAAGAATCTGAAGCTGGATTTGAGCTTAGGTCCTCCTGACTCCAGGGCTGGTGCTTTATTCACCTAGCTGCCCTCTAAATGTGAATTTCTTATGAGTTCCTTATGAGCTCTAGGAGCTACCACCAGAGCCCTAAGTAGGAACTTCCTAAGGCTCCTAAGTAGGAGATTCTGGTAAGGTCTGTGCCCTATGGTATAAAATTTGGAATTGAGGGGATGCTGAAGTTGGACTGAGGAGTGGTCAGACAGTAAGAGAACCATGAGGGAATGGTGTCACAAGATCCCTAGGTTGGTTATTGAAATTATCAGAGATCTATTGTCTCTAATAGTATTTTTCTGTATTGCTATTATTATCATTATTGTCAGATCCCTCATTTTATAGATGAAAGACCTCTCTTAACCTAGAATGGTTAAGTGATTTTATCCCAGATCAGATAGACTAGTAGTATGGAACCCTGCCATGGCACCCCAAGCAGGATTGTTATAATGTGCCACACTGCTCTGTCCTTAGGTCAAAAATACCATTAGAACAGCCTTCTGTGAGGTATCTGAGTACCTCCCATTCAACTCCCCTCCACCTTTTTAGTACCTGCCAAGACCAAGAATTAATGGGAGATGCAAGCAGGAGGGAGATAAATCCAAAAGAGAATTGCTGAATTGAAAGTTCAAAACTAGGTCACTTCAATTTAATCCAGGTTTGGGCCACAGAATGTGCTTGTTTTTATTTTAACCTTTCTAAAATAACGACAGTAATCACTAGGCACAAATATCTGGGATGGGAATGAAGAAAATGCCCCTCCTGCCCTCTGATCACAGATGGTCATTTTAAAAAATGAAATACTAGAGGGCTTTATGCTGTGATCAGAAAATGATCCATTGTTGTAGGAGGCAGTGTAGAGTGGGTAGGGTGCTAATTTTGGAGTCAAGAACACCTGGGTTCAAATTGTATTTATGATATTTCCCATGCTTGTGATCTAGATCAAAATATTTCACCTGTCTGGGCTTCAATTTTCACATTTATAAAATGGGGATAAAAATACCCACAGTTCCCACGTCAAGGGGTTGTCATTATCAATTGTACAAGATCCTAAGTCAAGAAGTATCTATTTGGCACCTATTGTGTGCCAGGCATTGTGCTAAGCCTTGGGGACTGACAAAAACACTCTATGTTCACAAGGAATGAATATTCTAATGGAAAAGACAACATGTGACAACTATGTACAAAGAAAATATATATAAGATAAATTGAGGATAACGAAAGAACTAGCATTAAGAGGGATTGGGAAGTGCTTCTTGTATGTGGCAGGGTTTTAGCTAAAACTTGAATCTATGTGTTGTATAGTATCATATAACATTCGAGATAGTGTGTATGTATGTATGTATGTACGTATGCATGTGTGTAGATACAGAATTTCCCTCCATCCATCCAGTTTCTTGGTACTTTGTCCATCTGAATTCTTTCTAAATCATACCTCATGAACCCCTACCAATGTATTAACTTTTACTAATCAGCCAGCGCACACACAATTCAAATCAAAAGCATTTGATGAAACACCACAGTGATGAAGTAACAAAAGAACATTCTCTCCTGAAACTGAGAGCTCATTTTTTTCACCAAGAGGGAAAATGTAGGAAGATTGGAAGGGAAAAGGCACACATGGGTCACACAAGTGGGAAAAGTCTGTAACCAGGACACAAGAGCAGAGGGGTGGACACACAAGCAGCATGTGTGTCTAGGACTCAAAGGCAGAGGAATAACTTTTCCCTCTGTCATGGAAGAACTGATGGTGACCTACCAATGATATATGCTGTGTTGATGCTCCACAGGGTATTATTTCCCACTGCTGCTTACTAAGCATTGTTTCTATAATGCTCCTAGATAGTTTTCAGGTTCTTTAGATCTACCTAATGCTCTATCATCCATTCACAGGGGAATGCTACAGCAAATAAGTACTTCCCCTGAAGGGCAGGTAAACATCTTTCAGCTCATTCTACCATTCTATTTTGGAAATCATGCTATCAATAATCATATTTTAAAATGCTCAAATCACTAATAATTAGAGACATACAAATTAAGACAACTCTGAAATATCACCTCATACCCATGAGATTGACTATGACAAAAAAAAAAAGGAAAATGATAAAGGTTGGAAAGAATGTTGAAAAACTGAAACAGTACTGTATTTTTGGTGGAGTAGTGAAATGATCCAGTCATTCTGGAGAGGAATTTGGAACTATGCCCAAAGGCTATAAAACCATGCATACCCTTTAATCCAGCAATAGCACTACTAGGTCTGTATCCCAAAGAGGTCAAAGAAAGGCGGAGTCAAGATGGCAGAGTAGAAGCAGGACCTCCCAGCTGCTCCAGCTTCCACCTTCCCCAATCAATGTAAAAAGGGGACTCTGAGCAAATTTTGGAGCTGCAGAAACCCCAAAATGACACAGAGAAGCTAACCTCCCACTGAGGACAGCCTAGCAGGCCAGCAGGAATCAGCCAGCGCAGTGCTCTGGGAGCTGAGCCCAGGCCCGGGTGAGCCAGAGGTTTTAGCCCCAGGACGGGTATGACCAGCTGCCGGCTTGGAGGGACTCCAGATCAGCAACAGCTGTGGCCCTTTCCAGAATTATCAACACATAGATGTTAAAGACAAATTGAGAGGTCAGTGCAGTCTGGACTTTGGGACCCAGTAAGTGGGAGTGCATAGGCATTTGCCCCCTGGGCAAGAAGCTGCTGAGACACCAGGTACAGTCAGCACCACGTGGCAGCTTCAGCTCCTGGCCTGCAGAGTGTAGGGGGACCAAACCACCAGTCTGAAGGGTAATTACTCTTGCTTTAACCTGCTTGGATCTGGATTATGGTCTAGGGTGGAGGTCCTAGGGTGTATATTCAGCTTACCAGAGCATGTGGAGGCCTCAGAGAGGGCACCCATCTAATACCTCTGGCAGCTGAGAAAACTCCAGCGTTTGGGACAGAAGCTCCCCTATCTGGTGGCAAAGTCCTACTGTGGCAAAAAACCTAGGGGTCAAGTGACTGAGGGGCGACGACCAACCAGAAAAGGAAACAAAGCAGACCGAAGATTGCAACATTAGACTCCTATTTGGGGGACAAAAGGAGCAAAGCATGGAACAGGAGGAAGACAGTGAAGTCAAAACTCCTGCACCAAAAGCTTCAAAGGAAAATACGAGCTGATTATAGGCCATAGAGGACCTTAAGAAGCAGATAAGAGAAGTGGAGGAAAAATTGGGAAGAGAAATGAGAACAATGCAAGAAAATTATGAAATGAGAGTCAACAGCCTGACTGAGGAAAATACCACCTTAAAAATAGACTAACTCAATTGGCAAAAGAGGCTCAAAAAGGCAATAAGGAGAAGAATGCCTTAAAAAGTTGAATTTGCCAATTGGAAAAAATAATCTCAAAAGCTCACTGAGGAGAATCATTGATTCAGAATTAGATTGGAGCAAATAGAAGCTAATGACTTTATGAGAAATCAAGATGCTGTGAAACACATCCAAACAAATGAAAGAATAGAAGGCAATGTGAAATATCTCATGGGAAAAACCACTGACCTGGAAAATAGATCCAGGAGAGACAATTTAAAAAATTATTGGACTACCTGAAAGCCATGATCAAAGTTAGAACCTAGAAATCATCCTCCATGAAGTTCTTAAAGAAAATTGCCCTGATGTTTTAGAACCAGAGGGTAAAATAGAGGTTGAAAGAATGTACTGATCACCTCCTAAAAAGAACCCAAAAAGAAAACTCCTAGGAATATTATAGCCAGGTTCTAGAATTCCCACATTAAGGAGAGAATATTACAAACATCCAGGAAGAAACAATTTGAATATTGTGGAAACACAATCAGGATAGCCTAGGATCTGGCAGCTTCTACACTGAGGGATTAAAGGGCTTGGATTATGATATTCTGGAGGTCCAAGGAGCTGGGATTAAAACCAAGAGTCACCTACCCAGCAAAACTGAGTATCATGTTTCAGGGGAAAATATAGTCATTCAGTGGAATAGAGGACTTTCAAGCATTCTTAATGAAAAAAACAGAGTTGAATAGAAAATCTGACATTCAGATACAAGAAGTAAGAGAAGTATGAGAAGGTAAACAGGGAAAAGAAATCATAAGGAACTTATTAAAGTTGAACTATTTACATTCCTACATGTAAAAACAATAATTGTAACTCATGAGACATTTCTCAGTATGAAAATAGTTGAAGGAAATAGAAATATATATATATATATATATATATATATATATATATATATATATATATATATATATTTATGTCTATATATAAAGGTATATGGGCATTTTAATACATATGTGAATATGTGTATACAGGTATACATAGATAGAGGGCACAGGAGCAATTTAATAAGAAGGGATGATACTTAAAAGGTGAAATTAAGAGGTGAGAGAGGAATATAATGAGAGGAGATGGGGAGAGACAGAATGGGGTCAACTATCTTATATAGAAGAGGCAAGGGAAAATGGTTACAATGGAGGGGAAGAATAGGAAGGCAAAAGGAAATGGGCCAACCTTATTCTCATTGAATATGGCTTGGGGAGGGAATGAAATATATAATAATTAGGGTATCTCACCCTACAGGAGAGTAGGGGGAAAGGGGATGAGAGAGGGGATGATGTAAGGGAGGGCAGTCGGGGGGGGGGAAGTTGGAAGCACCCACTTTTGAAAAGGGATGGGATCAAAGTAGAGAATAGAACAAGTGGGAGGTGGGATAGGAGGGAGGGAAATATAGTCAATCTTTTACAATATATCTACTATGTTATTGTTTTGCATTAGCTATACATGTACAACCTATACTGAACTGCTTATCTTGTCGATAAGGGTGGGTGACAAGGGAGGAAGGGAATTAATCTGGAATTTAAATTTTAAAATCAAATGTTTAAATACTATATATATATATACTATTAATACTATTTTACATGTAATTGGGAAATAAGATATACAGTCACTGGGGCATAGAAATCCACCATACCCTACTGGAAAAGTCGAAAGCGGTATGGGAGAAAATATGGGAGAGAGCAGATTGGAGGAGGGGATATCCTATGGGACTGCTATTTTGGAACGGTGGGTAGGGGAAAAAATGTGGAGAAAATTTGTAACTCAAAATCTGGTGGAAATGAATGATGTAAATCAGAAGTTAATAAAGCATTTGAAAAATGAAAAAAAAGAGGTCAAAGAAAAAAGAAAAGAACCTTTGTGTACAAAAATATTTATAGCAGCTCTTTTTTCTGATAGCAAAGAATTAGAAATTGAAGAACTGCCCATCAATTGGAGAATGGTTGAAGAAGTTGTGGAACATTATTGTGATGGAATACTGTCATGCTATAAGGAATGATGAGCAGGACAGTTTCAGAAAATTGGGAAGACTTACATGAACTGATGTAAAGTGAAGTGAGCAAAACCAAATTGTACACAGTAACAGAGATATTATGTGATGATCAACTGTGAATGACTTAGCTATTCTCATCAGTACAATGATCCAAAACAGTTCCAAAGGACCATGATTAAAAATGCTGTTCATTTACAAAAAAAAGAGTTGATGTAGACAGAATTTGAAGACTGAATTTCAATTTGAATTGAAGCATATTTTTTTCACTTTATTTTTCTTGTGTGTTTTTTTGCAACATAGCTAATATGGAAATATGTTTTCATGATTTCAATTGCATAATTGTTATCATATTTCTTGCCTTCACAATGGGTGAGGGAAGGATGAAAGGAAGAGAATTAGAAACACAAACTTCTTAAAAAGCTGAATGCTAAAAATAAATAAATGCTGTAATGATTTTTAAAATAATTTTATTTGTATTTATGATGATTCTCTGGAAGAGGGAGAAGGATATTGAGAATAACTACAATAATGTAAAAACCAGAAAACATTATAAAATTTTATTTTTTAAAAAGAATATAAGCTTCTTGTGTGTAAAGACTAAGTTTTGTCCTTTTATTCCTAGCACCTGGCACATAATAGGCACTTAATAAATGCTATTTGTTTGATTGATTGATGCAATGAATCAAGGCTTCACTTCAGACCTTTTTGCTACTGTGTATCATTTACCGTGGGGTTGGAGGGCATTGCTATGGTTAGTAAGCCCCTCTTCTTCTTTTTATTTTTAAAGCAGTTGGGATTAAGTAACTTGCTCAAGGTTACATGGCCAGTTATTTCTGGGTGGGTGCTAAGTATCTGATCCTGGATTTGATCCCAGATCATCCTGACTCTGGGGCCGGTGCTCTTACTCACTGCACCACCTGGCCGCCCCTAAGCCCCTCTTCCATAATAGAAGAGTACAGATCTCCCTTGTCAGTCCTTTCAACCAGTTGCTATAAATCCCTTCCCCTCAGTCACATTGAATCAAAGAAGCTTGGCAGATGCCCAGGTTAACACTTTTTTACCTTGTCTCCCCTTTGCTCTCTCCTTCAGTTCCCTCATTTGAACTAAGTTTCACAAACCCATTTTACTTCTAAAGTTTTCTCATCCCCCATTCCCTCCACTGGGGCAAGTATACTCAGGGCTTTACTTCATCAAATAAAAAAATTCCTAATTGAAATTGAAGTGAAGACATTGCTTTTGATACCCACCCCCTTCCCCCACCCAATTTCTTTCCTGTGTCCTATGCAAATCACAAGGAATAAGTTGACTGAAGAAAATTTTTAAAACCAATGACCTCTTGTCCTGTTTCCCCAACAACAAATTACTTACAAGACTCTCCTACTTATCTCTGAACTTATGCAGAGTGCTCTGTAAACTTGAAAACCCCATATACTAAAGTTGGAGATTAGTATTACTATTAGTGAGCCAGAACCAATGAGCTATTATTTGATTTTTGAAGAGATAGGATTTTTTCTACACATCAATGATTTTCCTCACTTAAAAGGGGGAAAAAAAACTTGCTACTATTTTCTGAGCCCTACTAACTTGAATTGAAAATTAGACCTTGAAATTCCTCATCCCATTATCAGATCTCAACCTAATAGATAAAAGGTCTTCCCAAAAGGAAAGATATCCCCTTGAGCTTGGGAACAAAGTGGAGAGAAGCAATTAGGTGAATCACATGCTGTTTTAGCAAGAATTTTTTTTTTACAAGAGTAAACTAAGAAGAGCTTAACTTAAAGAAAAAGAAACTTCCCTTGCAATGGCAATCCCTCTAATGCACAGAGATGGTTCCAAAAGCTTGAGCAAGGGGAAAGCAAATAAAAAAGGGAAAAGATAGAAAGAATGAGGTTCCAATTAACATTATGGACTTTTCATTTTATGTGAGATCCGGGGAATTTAACAATATACCTATTTCTGTTATGACAGTATTTGTCAGGCGAGTACAGCTGCAAAGGGTAGGATGCCCAATTCTGACTGCACACCTGACACCAACTAGCAACTCCAGGCCCATAACAAGGCCATATAAAAGGCATGTGAGACACCTTGGCCCCAGCTTTCGAACATTGGTTTCACTTTTATAGAGAATTCCTGTTTTCAGAAAACATTTATAGGTGATTTAAAAACCAAATGTGCACTCTACGGGCAGTATCAAATGGGACACCAAGAAACACCAGGGTATCAGGAGGAGAGATTTTATTCTGACCACTTTAAAAGGACCTTGTCAGAGCACTTGTGGGAATAAAGAGGATTTAAAAAAAAGAACCATTGCTAGTTCGATAATAGTTCCTGGAGGCTGGGAAGATTTTCATTTGCCTTTCTCCAGGGAAGTTTATATATTCATTTGAAATGAAACATGTTCTACACTTGTTATATTTGAGAGCTAACCCTAGTGCTCCTGATATCTTAGCAGTGATGAGACAGAATCTATGGTAGCCCTTTGTCAATGGACACTGTCTTGGAAGTCAACCTTTTCTCCTAAGTTATATATTTGTGGACCCCAATGATTACTTCTTTGCTATTAGTTTTAACAATAACACCTACCTCCCAGGGTTGTTGCATATCTCAAATGAGATATTTGTAAAGTTCTTAGCATTTAGAATTTATGCCTGGTATATAGTAGGCACTCAATAAGTGATTTTTGTCTTTCCTTAAACACCTACCATGTGACAGCTACTGTATGAGTCATTGGGAATATAAAGACAAGGAACAAAAATAATCCTTACTCATAAAGAGCTTACGTTCTAATGCAAAAAGGAAGTATATATTTCCTTTTTTTGTAAATATAGAAAAATAAAGAGAAATATAGAATAAATATAAAAGAAATAAATGCAAAGTAGTTAAATAATATTCTATTCATTCAACCAAACTGGCCTATTTGCAGCTCTCTTAATCCATCATTACATCTCCTTCCTTAAACTCATCACACAAATGGCCCTCACCTTCTTATTTCTTCACTTTCACTTCTTATAATCCCCTAGCTTCCTTCAGTACTCAACTCCGGTACTGTCTCCTAAAGAAAGTCTTTTCTAACTACTGAAAATTTTAGAGGTCTTTCCTTCCTCAAATTTTATTGTATTTATTTATGTGAGTGCATGCCTTACTGCTCAGGAAAAAAAAAATGTAACATTGAGGTGTTTACTTTTATTAGTAAATTAGAAGACATTATTAATTCAAAGTAAAGACATTTAATGAAATAACATAAGAAAAAGATAAGAAAATTTTTCCCTTAAACTTGGTGTATACTCACCCACAAATAGACATATTGATAGTAAGGATGGACACATGTACAGAACACATGTGGAGAGGCTTATATATAATTCTAATCCTAATCTTTCCTTTCTTGCCTGCACATATAGGGAACATCTGTGACCGGGGTACACATGTGGCAGGGCATAATATATAAGAAGCATAGGTCAGCTCATGTGCAAGTCTGACAAAGCAAGGCTGCCATTGTGTTCTGATATTAACATACGTTTCCTTCTAGGCCTGCTTAATGTTGTTCTCATGTAATTTCTTCCAAGTATTACTCCCTACTGGTCTCATATGGCTGTTGATAGATGATATTCTTTTGATTCCATGATTCTATGCTTTCACTAGTTTTAGGGCTGTGGAATTTCTATATAATACCAATTTCTGAGCTACATGTCTCTTCAGGGTATCTTCTGATCCCTAACTCTGTTACAAGAATATGTAATGACTAGAAAGCCTCTACCAAATAATAGCATGATTATTCCTTTAATTATGGTCACACCTTAAGCTAAGATGTTATGACTTTTGAGGGATTTTTTTTAATATCAGGATTTAGAACACAAGCAGTTAACTGATTTTGGGCTAGAAATTCATAGTATCTTCTCCAGCTTGACACACAAATTAACTTGAGCCTGAATAAAAGTTAAGGAGAGGAAGACCACTATTTTCCAACCACTTGAAAGGCATTCATGCCTTTATTATGTGTAAGTAGCTAACAACAAGTTTCTCAGACTCTGAGTAACCTTAAAGCATTAAAATGGTCCCAGAAATGAAGATAGATAACCATTTCTAGAAAATTGTGTTGAGATTGGGACACCACTATTTGGGGAGCACATTGATAAGGCTGGAGAACAGCCAGGGGAGTGTAATCAGAATGATGAAGAAATTTGACCTCATGTTACATAAATGAGCATCAGTTTAAAGAACTAGAAATGTTTAGCCTGGAGAAGATAAAAGCCAAGAGGGAAAATGCTTGCTTCAAGTCTCTAAAGGATTGTCACATGGAAGAGAGTTTAGAAATGATCTATTTGGATCATAAGGATAGAAATGAGAGCATTGGGTGGATATTGCAAAAAAGACAAGTAAATTTAAGAAAAGATCCCAATGAAAATGATACAAAAGGGTTACCACAGGAGGTGAAATATTTCACTTCACTGGGGCTCTTCAAGCATAGGTCGGATGACTAATCTGTTGAGTATGAAGAGAGGATTCTTGTTCTTATATGGAATGGACTAGATGGCCCCTGAGTTGTCTTTCAACTCTGAAATGTGGAAATACTAATGATAGTTCCCATTTCTATAGTGTTTTAAAGCTACTAGACACTTTCTTCACAGCTGTGTTTATGGGAAGATAATGAATATATAATTGTCCTGTGTTACAAATGAGGAAACTTAGACTTGATTTTTTTCCAAAATCATATAGCTAATAAGTGTCAGAACTTCAAAGTAGGACTTTCTGGATCCAAAACCAAGACTTTCTCCACTATTAAGTGGCACAGAGGACTACAAATCTCGAAGATCATTAAGTCATTTCATTTCATCAGAATTCTCCCTCCCCAGGTCACCAACAAAACACTCACTAATGTCAGTTTTTTGTTTGTTTAAGAAATGACAATATTCACTCTACTTGGGTGAGTTCCAGTGTAATACGATAGAAAGAACTCTGGACTTCCATCCAGAAGAGACACAGGTTTGAATCCCATTGGTGGCACTTACTAACTATAGGATCATGTGCAAATTACTGGATTTTCTAGTTTCAGTTTCCTCCTCAATAAAACATTAATAAGAAGGGGGGGCGGAGCCAAGATGGCGGAGTAGAAGCACAACCTTCCTGCGGCTCTGGCTTCCACCCTCCCCAATCCATGTAAAAAGGGGACTCTAAACAAACTTTGGAGCTTCAGAACCCACAAAATGACACAGAGAAGCTAACCTCCCGCTGAGGACAGGCCGGCAGGAATCGGCCAGCGCAATGCTCTGGGAGCCAAGCCCAGCCCCACGCCGAGGCTTTAGCCCCAGGGCGGGCCTGATCAGCCACCAGCCAGAGGGACTCCAGATCAGCAGCAGCTGTGGCCGTTCCCAGATTTATCAATACATAGATGCGAAGGACAAGGTGAGAGACCAGTGCAGTCTGGACTTTGGGACCCAGGAAGTGGGAGTGCCTAGCTTTTACCCCCGAAGCGAGAAACCACTGAGATGCCAGCACAGCCTGCCAGCGCCATGTGGCGGCTTCAGCTCCTGGCCTGCAGAGTGTAAGGGGACCAAGCACCAGTCTGAGGGGTCATCGCTCTTGCTTTAACCTGCTTGGATCTGGATTGCAGTCTAGGGTGGAGGTCCTGGGGTGTGGGTCCAGCTTGACAGAACATGTGGAGACCTCAGAGAGGGCACCCATCTAATATCTCCAGCAGCTGAGAAAACCCCAGTGTTTGGGACGAAAACTCCCCTGTCTGGTGGCAGAGTCCTACTGTGGCAAAAAGCCCAAAAGTCAAATCATTGAGTGGCAAAATGAGTAGGCAAAGGAAACAAAGCAGACAGAAGATTCCAACATTACACTCCTATTTTGGGGATAAGAAGGAGCAAGGCATGGAACAGGAGGAAAACAGTGAAGTCAGAACTCCTGCACCAAAAGCTTCAAAGGAAAATACAAGCTGGTTACAGGCCATAGAGGACCTTAAGAAGCAGATAAGAGAAGTGGAGGAAAAATTGGGAAGATAAATGAGAACAATGCAAGAAAATTATGAAATGAGAGTCAACAGCCTGACTGAAGAAAATGATACCTTAAAAAACAGACTGACTCAAATGGCAAAGGAGGCTCAAAAAGGCAATGAGGAGAAGAATGCCTTAAAAAGTCGAATTTGCCAGATGGAAAAAGAATCTCAAAAGCTCACTGAGGAGAATCATTGCTTCAGAATTAGATTGGAGCAAATGGAAGCTAATGACTTTATGAGAAATCAGGATGCTGTTAAACAGATCCAAACAAATGAAAGAATAGAAGGCAATGTGAAATATCTCATGGGAAAAACCACTGACCTGGAAAATAGAGCCAGGAGAGATAATTTAAAAATTATTGGACTGCCTGAGAGCCATGACCAAAGTAAGAGCCTGGAAAGCATCCTCCAGGAAGTTCTCAAAGAAAACTGCCCTGATGTTTTAGAACGAGAGGGCAAAATAGAGGTTGAAAGAATCCACTGATCACCTCCTGAAAAAGATCCCAAAAAGAAAACTCCTAGGAATATTATAGCCAGGTTCCAGAATTCCCAGATTAAGGAGAGAATATTACAAGCAGCCAGGAAGAAACAATTTGAATATTGTGGAAACACAATCAGGATAACCCAGGATCTGGCAGCTTCTACACTGAGGGATCGAAGGGCCTGGAATGTGATATTCCGGAGGTCAAGGGAGCTGAGATTAAAACCAAGAGTCACCTACCCAGCAAAACTGAGTATCATGTTTCAGGGGAAAATATGGTCATTCAGTGGAATAAAGGACTTTCGAGCATTCTTGCTGAAAAAACCAGAGTTGAATAGAAAATTTGACACTCAGATACAAGAAGCAAGAGAAGCATGAGAAGGTAAACAGGGAAAAGAAATCATAAGGAACTTATCAAAGTTGAACTATTTTTTTTTTGAAGCAATAGAGGTTGAGTGGCTTGTTCGGGGTTGCATGGCCAGTTGTTGTTTCTGGGTGTGGTGCTGAGTGTCTGGGCCCGGATTTGCTCCGGGTCGTCCCGGCACTGGAGCCGGTGCTCTTGCTCGCTGAGCCACCTGGCCAAAATTGAAGTATTAACATTCCTACATGGAAAAACAATAATTGTAACCTATGAAACTTTTCTCAGTAGTTGAATGGATTAGAAATATATATATATATATATATATATATATATATATATGTGTGTGTGTGTGTGTGTGTGTGTGTGTGTGTGTGTATATATATATATGTCTCTATATGAGGGTATGCGGGCATATGAATACATATGTGAATGTGTGTATATACGTTTACAGGTATACATAGATAGAGGGCACAGGACCAATTTAACAGGAAGGGATGATACTTAAAAGGTGAAATTAAGAGGTGAGAGGAATATAATGAGAGGAGATGGGGAGAGACAGAGTGGGGCAAACTATCTCATACAGAAGAGGCAAGGGAAAATGGTTACAATGGAGGGGAAGAATAGGAAGGCAAAAGGGAATAGGTCAACCTTATTCCTATTGAATCTGGCTTGAGAAGGGAGGGAAATACACACTAAATAGGGGATCTCACCCTCCAGGAGAATGGGGGGGAAGGGAATGTGAGGGGGGATGATGGAAGGGAGGGCAGGCTGGGGGGAGGGAAGTTGGAAGCACCCACTTTTGAAAAGGGACAGGATCAAAGTAGAGAATAGAACAAGTGGGAGGTGGGATAGGAGGGAGGGAAAAATAGTCAGTCTTTTACAATACATCTACTATGTTATTGTTTTGCATTAGCCACACATGTACAACCTATACTGAACTGCTTGTCCCCCCAGTGGGGGTGGGTGGCAGGGGGAGGGGAAGGGAATGAATCTGGAATTGAAAGTTTTAAAATCAAATATTCAAATATATATGTGTGTGTGTGTGTATACTATTATTAATACCATCTTATATGTAATTAAGAAAAAAGATATACAGGCACTGAGGCATAGAGATCCACTGGAAAAGTTGAAATGGGTATGGGAGAAAATATGGGAGAAAGCAGATTGGAGGTGGGGATATCCTGTGGGACTGCTGTTTTGGGGGGATGGGTGGGGGAAAAACGGGAAGAAAATTTGTAACTCAAAATCTGGCGGAAACGAATGATGTAAATCAGCAGTTAATAAAGCATTTAAATTAAAATAAAAAAAAAAACATTAATAAGAAGACCTGTAGAATTCACCTCAAAGGGTAGGTATGAGGCTCATGGAAAATAGACTACTTAAAGTGCTATAAAGTTGTTATCAATGAGTGAGAAAATATTCTAGACACACATATACTTGCCCCAAGAGTTGGTTCCAGTTGCTGTTAGAGGTCCTTTTAAGTGAAAGAGCTATTAGCTTTGCCACACTGTCATCTTCATTTAAGGAGAAAATATGACACCAGTTGGTGAAAACAAAATAAGAGTGACATAATGCTGGATACCTTTTGCAAGAAGGAAAATTTCAGAGGATCCCCAAGGAGGATGTATCTGATTGACTGGACAAACATCTGGGCTGCTAAGGATCATAGATTTAAAAATAGAAGGAATTTCTGAGATAATATAGTGGATCCAACACCTTCATTTTATATGATTAGGAAACTGAGGTCTAGCAAGGCAAAATAAATTGTTCAAAATCACACATTGACTGGTGAAACAAAGATGAAAACCCAAGTCCTCTGGCTCCAAATCCTATGGGTTTTTCTTTGTTTATTGTTTTTGCTTTTGGTTTGTTTTTTTACTACACTACATTGCTATTCAACTTTTTCAGAAGCAGAATTGACAAAATGCATTGTTTGTAGAGTGACCACCCAGAACATAGAATCACAAAATTTCCAGAGTTGAAAGGGACTATGAGTTCAACTTAGGCATAAAAGTAGAGTTCCCTCTCAAAGATACCCGGCAAGCAGTCACCTGATCTTGGCTAGAAGGTCTCCAGTGATGGAGAACTCGCTACCCTAAAGTTACATCATTCCAGTTTTGGACAGCTCTAATCGTCAGAAAGTTTTATTTTCTGTAATAAAAACTGAATTTGTCCCTTTTCGTTTTGTCTCTGTTACTCTCATTTCTGTCCTAATCCCATTCTGTAGTAGTAATAGTAGAAAAGAAGAAGTTTTGAGTTAGCAGAAAGAGACCTGAACTTGGAGTCAGAAAGATTTGAATTCAAACCCAATTTCAAAAGTTCAATTCAATTCAAACTAACAGGCATTAATTATTTCTAAAATTCTGGACCTGAATTTCTGAGATAAGTAAAACCTACCAGATATTTTACAACGACAGTAAGCAAGATATTTCCTCTCACTTAGAAAAAAAAATGGTGTCCATACATGTGAAATTGACATTAGCTAGGTTCTCTACTCTAGGCATGGCTTGATGAATGTGAGGAGAAGAAATTTGTAAGGCATAAGGAGAGCAAACCAAAATGGAAAAAGCTAATTCTGTTATATCTATTTTACTTTTGAATGATCTCTAAAATATCTAATATGTCCCCATGTGAAATTCTTTCCTTTTCTCTTTCATAGACTCCCATAATATCCCCTCAGTTTCAGCAGCTACTACCAAAGGAAACATTTAATCTTGATGATCAAGTCACCACATATTTGAATCCCCTTCAGATACACTGCCAAAAAATGAATAGAAAATAAACTCATAGGATAATATATTTAGAGCCAGATAGGCTTTTAAAGATCATGTAGTCCAACTCTTTTATTTTCCAGAGGATGAAGCTGAGGCCCAGAGAGCTGTACTGACCTGGTGTTGGTAAAACTGAGAGTCTAGACTCAATCTTCTATTTCTAGAGCCAATACCTTTTCCATTCTGATATGGAAAAAAAAGAAGAGGTTCAAACTGAACACTGGTAAAAGGAGTTTAGGACTTCTGCCATTATCTCAGTTATAACTGGAAATGCTAGAGAAAGGCAACCAGAAAGGCAAAGGTTCCTGAGAACATACCATATGAGGACCAGGAAATAATTACCCTGGAAGAGAGAATATTTAGGAAGAAGATGGTAGCTGTCTTCATGAATCTGAATGACTGTCACAAGGAAAAGAGATCACACTTGATCTCCTTGTCAGCAGAAGATGCAATGAAAAACAATTGGTAAAAATGGCAAATGGACAAACTTAGACTTGATTTGTAAAGAAGCATTTCCTAACAATTAGAGATATTAAAAAGTGGATTAGCTGTCTCAGGAAGTCATGGGAATCTCTTCTGTTTATACAAAGGCTGGATGAACTTGTTCAAGGATGAACAAGTTCAAATACAACTAAGATGGGATGGCCCCTGAGCTCCTTTCCAAGTCCACATTTCATGATCTTGTGATCCAAGGTTTGGATTCATGGATTCATCCTATCTTTCCTTTTGTGTGAGTGAATGAGAGAATGAAAAAATGAATGAAAGAGAAAATGATTATCAGTGATTAAGCACTGAGTATCCAGACATTGCTAAGCACTATGTGAAACAAGAAAGCAAGATGGTCCCTAACCTTAAGGAGATTACATTCTTATAGGGAAAGACAACATAAAAAGGGGAGCTAGAGATGAAAAGCAGGGCAAGACAATGGGTTCAGAGGACACAAGCAAAGAAGCAGATTTCGGAGATGTCTGGGAAGAAAGTACCATGTTTATAAATTTGCACTTCTTTGCTTTTTCCAGTCAAACCCTGTAAGTCAGTGAACAGAACAATCATTTATTAAATAACTAATAGATGTCAGGCACTGTACTAAGCTCTAAGGATACACAGGGAATCGAAAATACAATCCCTTCTCTCAAGGATTTCATAGACTAATGGGGGGAACAATTATGTATAAATAGGAAATAAAGAAGATAAATTGGAGATTATTCATGAAGAGAAGCAGCTAGTAAAGGGGGAATAGAATGTTGGAGCAGGTAGGATTTTTCTCTGACACTTTGAAGAAGTTCATGAAGCCAGGAGATAAAGATGAGTAGAGAGAGAATTCCAGGCATGGGGGACAACCAGGTAAAATGCATTATCTCAGGGGATGAAATATCTTTTTTGAGGCAGAGCAAATAGGGTAGTCACTGATATAAGAGACTGGCTATGGTATAAGAAGACTGGCTAGATAAGTAGGAAGGAGCCAGGTTGTGAAGGGCTTTGGAAGCCAAATGAGATTTTAATAATTGATGTTGGAGGAAATAGGGAGCCACTGGTATTTACTGAATGAGGGCTATGCTGAGTAGAAAATAGACTAGAGTAGGAAAAAACTTGAGGCAGGGAAACCAAGTAGAATGCTTTTGCCATAGTCCAGGAGAGAAGGAATTCATTATAATAACAAATAATTTACAAGCAAAAGTGTGTGTCTTGGTTCATCTTCTTACTATTTGTCCCTCTCGTAGACAAAATTCCGATTGAAATTCATCCAGGAGTCCTATGATCACATCTGAAGGCCAAATTGGGCCCATTGCATTTGAGTGAATATGGTTAGACAGATGTGAGATGGCTCCCTCCCAGGAGTCTCTTTTAATTGGTATTGTGGCTTTGGAGAGAAACATTACCGGTAGTTTTTGTAATGCTCAGCAAATGCCCTAAAAATGGCCCCTGGGACTGTGTATCGATTCTGTAGCTAGCATGCCAACAAGAAAAGTCAGTGACTGAAATCCTAACTCTATGTTATAAATTAACTCAGGGACTTAGGAAAGCTCCCACTCTCCATGCACTTGAGATTTCAATTCATTTAAATCTTTCAAGAGCCAAACATGGGCCTGGGATCTTTAAAAACTCAATGCCAGCCTGAGGAGTCTGGTTTCCCAATGACAGTAGTTGCCTCCAACATTCCGTGGGCTCCCATTTTCTGCTGTGAGCTATGATTATCTGGTGCAAATAGAGTGCCCTTCTGCCTGAGTCAAACACATTTAACTCAATCAGCCAAGTTATTGTTCTGAGGCCAGAATGTCTCCATCTCATATCTCAGTTTTTGTCTCTCTTATTATATGTTCGCAATATTAATTTCTAGCTCTGAGTGGCAGAATCCTTCCAGCACCATAAGAAGATGGGAGAAATGAGGGGGATGTCTACTGAGTTCTCCCCTGACATGCCTTTTCATTTCAGCCGTCATAGCATAGCGGGAAAGCAAATATTACAGGCTCGAGTTAAGTTCCATAACTAATCCAATAAATGACAGAAACTTCTATTCCTCGGCAATTTTCATTTGGGATGCGTTCCTTCTTCATTGTATCTTTTTTTTTCATTTCTTTATGTCATGAATCTACTAAAGTAAAAACCTTCAGGAACTGAAAATTCATTATGATCCAGGCACCGTTTATAGAGCAAAAATAGCGGGCTCTCACAGCAACTCCTATGTCAATTTAATCCAGACATAAATACAGATCTTTGCTGCAGAAGTCTTTAAGCTTAAACAGTAAAATAGTGAAAACCCAGTGCAAAAAAAAAAAAATTCAACCGAGATTTGTTTTCATCTTCTTCTTCTTTTACAAACTCAGAGAAATGCTGCTTGGTTCCTTGTTACTTGTTCCCAGCAACAGAGAGAAAATCACGTCCCACCGCTACATTTGCCAAATGTCTAAATTTTGACTTCCAGTAAAGAGTCACTTAAATTCGCGAAGTAGGCTCTCTGCACGTAGCCAGGATGCTGGGGTTTGCCCGGTCATTAATAGTGCAGTCTGGAAAATATATACACAAACACATTCACACACAAGAACACTCAAAGGAAAACTCAAACTGAATGACATTTCATTCTCCA
Source organism: Petaurus breviceps papuanus (assembly GCF_028583685.1). Lineage (NCBI taxonomy): Eukaryota > Metazoa > Chordata > Mammalia > Diprotodontia > Petauridae > Petaurus > Petaurus breviceps. Next base: position 1,851,041 of record NW_027185573.1, on the reverse strand, counting down.
CCACCTTTTCCCAAATTGTCTTGAGTTGTATTTTTGGACTGGATATTCCAGTTATCATTGTTATATTGTGGGGTGGCTGAGTTTTGCTCATCAGTTCTGAAGACAAGAGGTCACCTCTGCTTGCTTCAGTTTCCTTATCTGTGAAATGGGGATAATACCTGCATCAACCTCACAGGGTTGTTGCGAGGATTAAATGAGATCATAATTGTAAAACACTTATGTGTACCTGACACATAGTAAATGCTATATAAATGTCAGTTATAAATATAACAAATGATGTAGGGAACTTCAGCTAGGTGGTGCCATAATGCACAGAATGCTGATCTTGGAGTCAGGAAGACCCATCTCCCTGAGTTTAAATCCAGCCTCTGACACTTTCTGTGTGACCTTGGGCAAGTCACTAAATCCTGTTGGCCTCAGTTTCCTCACCTGTAAAAATGAGCTGGAGAAGGAAACGGCAAACCACTTCAGTATCTTTGCCAAGAAAACCCAAAATGGGGTCACAAAGAGTTGGACATGACTGAAATGATTCAACAACAAAGGGAACTTCTGGTAAAGGAATTTCTCCAATAAAAGCGGATTGGCCATTACTCTATGACTTATAGTCTGAAAGCTGCCTGGCTCACTGAATGGTTAAATGACTTGCTCAGAGTCACACAGGTAGTATGCATGAGAGAGGAACTTTCTATTCACCAAATCACTCAGCCTCTCTCCAACAATTTATTTATTCATTCATTCTTTCATTCATTTATGTATTTGTTTGTTTTTAATATATGGATTAGTGTTCTACTATTCAACTCAAACCACCTGGGGGAGGCATTGATAATTTTAAAGAGTCGAACAGTGGAAAGAACCCTGCTAACAATTAAAGAGTGCTTTAGCGGTGGCTAGGTGGTGCAGTGAATAGAGCACTAACCCTGTAGTCAGGAGGAGCTGAGTTCAAATCCGGCCTCAGGCACTTGACATACTTACTAGCCGTGTGACTTTGGGCAAGTCACTTGACTCCAATTGCCCTCTAAAGAAAAACAAAAAAAAAAGAGTGCTTTAGCTTTGCAAAGCTTTCTACATTTATTACTTTGGCTGAACCTCATGATGAAAATTCCATGAGTAGGTACTATTAATTTTTAATTCATACCTCTGTTCTCATGGGTATAGGGAACTTCCAAATGAGGAACTCAACACACCCCACCCCACCCTGCCCATCAATAAAGGCCAATTTATAATTTTAATACTACTACTGCTACTGCTCCTGATGCTACTATTACTAATAATAATAGTAAAAGTGATAAATATGATGTAATACAACATGTAATTAATGTAATAGGATGTGGTATAATATAAAATTTAAACAAAATAACAATATTTAAGGTTTGCAATGACCTTTATATAAGATCACAGATTAAGAGCTAGAAGGGAATCTTCTCAGAGGTCAAGTTCAAGCCCTTTATTTTACAAATGTGGAAACTGAGGCATAGAGAGTTTAGTGACTTGCAGAGAGCTTTATCACTAATCAAGGAATAGCCAATCAGCAAGTATTTCTTTAACATTTACTAAGATACTGTGCTAAGCACTGGAGATAAAAAAAAGACCAAATAAGCTATTTCTGCTCTAAAGGAGAGTGTAATCTAATGAGAAAAATGGATAAAAATATCTGGGTGTATCCAAGATCTATCTTTTATTTTTGTTATTCAGTTGCTTTTGGTTGTGTCCAACTCTAATTGTTCAGTCCAGCTAATTGTGGCCATTAAGTATGGGAGATAACAGTTCTACTGGTGTAAAAACCTGTGAGTTTCATTGTATAACAATACAGTATAGTGAGTGTCCTGGTGGGTAAAGGCAAAAGCATTGAGGATGTTTAGCCTAAAGAAGACTTGTAAAGAGTGGGACAGAAACATGGCTGCTGAATTCTAGAATGTAAAGAGTTATCATGAAAATAGGATATAGACGTCTTCTGCTTGACCCCAGAGAGCAGAACTAGAATAGGTAGAAGTTGTAGGTAGGCAGATTGAGGCTTGACATAAGGAAATCCTTCATAATGATGAAAGCTTCCCAATAGTATAATGGGCTGTTTGGAAAAGTGATGGGCTCTCCCTCCAAGGAAGTCTTCAAATGAAGGTTGAATGGTATCTTTCTTATCTGGGTACCTTGAAGAAGGGATTATCAGTCAGGCACAAGTTGGTTGGGCTAGATAGATTGTGAGGTCACTTCTATCTTAAAGATTTTATGATCTATGTCATTAGTGTCAGGGGGTACTAGGAATTCCAAGAAGCAACAGTGAAGAAGGAGGGTATTCCAGGAAGAGAAGACAACCTGCACAAAGGCATGAAGTGGGGGTGGGGGGCAAGGGCAATGGAATGTCTTTTAGAGGTTACAGTAAATAGTTTAATTTGATTGGAATACAAAGTACATTAGCGTATCGTACTAGGCAATTAATTTGAAAAAAAAAATTGGTTGGAACCAGATGGCAAAGGACATTGAATGCCAAGCCAAAAAGTTTGCTTTTTATCTTAGAAACAATAGGAATTCAGTGAATATTCTTGAGCAGATTAGTTTAGTCAGACTCATATTTTGGGAATACCATTGTTGTAGCTTCACGAGAGATAGAATAGAGGGGTTAAATTAATAATTCAATTAAGAGGCTGGTGCAATTATTAAAACAAAAGATAATGAGGGCCTGAATTAGAGTATATATAAGTAGATGGATATCAGAGACATTAAAAGGTAAAATTGACAAGACTCTCTTCTCCCATGAGAAACGGGAGATGAGAGAGAGAGAAGAATGGAAGATGACTCAAAGTTGCAAACTCAAAAAACTGGGAAAATAGAAGTGTCCTTGACAAAAAGAGGGGAGTTTGGGAAAGGCACAGATTTAGAGTGAAAGATAGATAATGCTGTTTTTGAACATTTTGAGTTTGAGTTGTTTCTAAGACATCCAGATTAAAATGTCCAATAGGCAATTGATGTTGAAAGCATCAAGCTCAGAAGAGGACTTGCCCTGGATATCTATCTACCTGGCTATCTACATATATCCTTTTATCTATATCTACATACATATATCTGTATCTAGGTAAATCAATTGACAGATAGATGTAATTGTAATCTGCACAGAGATGATAATTAAGTTTGTGAGAGCTGTTACGATCACCAAGGGAGAATAGAGAGAAGAGGGTCCAAGATGCAACTTTGGGGAACATCCAAGGTTATGGGGCACAATTTGAAGGTACATGAAGGTTTGAGAGATGTCCTTTCTCATGGGGAGCATCTGAAAGGGCTTCATAGGGAAGGTGGTATTTGAGCATGGCCATGAAGAAAAAGGAAGATGGTGATAGACAAAGGTGTAAGAGGACATTAAAGGTGCAAAAGAAGCAGAAGTAAAGATCTAGAGATAAACACAGAACTAGTTCAGGAGAGTGACTGGGACTGGATATAGAGATCTGGGAGGAATTTTTAGTGTTGATAACTGAGCTCAAGAGACCTGATAGAATTTCCAAGAAAAAAAGTATATAGAGAAAGGAGAAGATGGTTCAGGATACACTTATGTGAAAAAGGCAAGACATGGATGGTGGTCCTGCAAAGGAGACTGAAGAGTGGTCCCCTATAGTACAGTCATAAGAGAATTGTGTCATCAAAACCCATGGAAGAGACAGTATGCTAGAAGATATAATGATCAGTCACATCCAATGCCACAGTAAGGTCAAGAGGAATTCAGAATTGGGTTTAGCAGTTAACAGATAGCAAATTTTCAGACAGCAGTTTCGTTACGCTTTGCAAGTCAGGGATTGAGAATTGAATGGGACATGTAGTGGAGGAAATGAGCATAAATGACTTCTGGGAGAAGAGGGGATGGCAGGGTCAAGGGTAAGTTTTATTTTCTTTCTTTTTTAAGGATGGAGGAGATATGGGAATATTTGAAAGCAAACAGGAAGAAGTTGGTGAATAAAAAGAGAACTTGAAACCCAAGTAGAAATGGAAAATGATTGAAGGTTAAAGCTCCTGAAAGAGACAGGATAGAAGAGTAGATGGTTTGACCTTGGCAGGAAGAAGAGCTAGCAATGCCTCTGTGGCAACTAGAGCAAAGGAGTCAATATTGGGGCATATCAGGAAGAGTATTTGAGATGTAGAATTAGGGGAAAGAAAGTAGCTTACAACAGCTTGCCTCTGCTTACCTTAAAGTAAGGTAAGGAAGTCCTCTACTGGAAGGGAGGGTGATGATGAAGGTGGTTGGAAGAGAGAAGAGGATTTGCAACAAACTGTAAAGAGTATGATAGGGAAGCAAAATGGGAGCATCATCATGAAGCCATGAGAACCTATTTATGATCACATATATAACATTAATTTATCCTGAACCCAGGCAAAATGGTGATATGATTTTCTCTATGAAAAATCGTGTACAGGGGCAGCCAGGTAGCACAGCGAGTAAGAACACAGGCCCCAGTGTCGGGATGACCTGGGGATCGAATCCGGGCTCAGACACTTAGCACCCACCCAGAAACACCTGGCCGTGTAACCTTGAGCAAGTTACTTAACCTCAATTGCTTAGGGGTGGCCAGGTGGCTCAGTGAGTAAGAGCACTGGCTCCAGTATTGGGATGACCTGGGGATCAAATCTGGGCTCCGATACTTAGCACCACACCCAGAAATAACTGGCCGTGTAACCCTGAGCAAGTTACTTAACCCTGATTGCTTTAAAAAAAAATAAAAAAGAAAAATCATGTACAACTATGAAGAGAGAAGGACGATGGTAAGGGTAGTCAAAGGGGAAGTGAACAACACAGCTGAAAGGGTTCACTGCCTCAAAACTTTTAAGAGTGGAAAGTGAGAACAGACTAGGGATGTGAAAGATAGGAAAAGAAAGAACATAGACTTCAATGTGGTCTTCCCTAAAATGTTGTTCCCAGAGCTAAACACAACTTTCCAGGTGTGACCTAACTGGAGTGAAGTATAGCAATATAAGCATACTCTAGTCCTGGCCAGTGTGCCTCTTTTAACAGCACTTAAAATCCTGGTACCATTATTTAGCTGCAATATCATACTGGTTTTCCTTAGGTTGATCCTATTCAAAAAATGTAATAATGTGGGAGGAGAAGAGAAGAGAGACAAAGAGAATGAGTGTTATTATACCAATTTTGTCAATGAGGAAACAGAGGAACAGAGCAGTTAAGTGACTAGCTCGTGGTCCCACCGCTACCAGATTTCTGAAAAAGGATCATAGGCTCACAGATTTCGAGTAGGAAGGGACTTCCAGAGGGTTATCTAGCCCAACTATCTCACTTTACAGATGAGAAACAGATCCAAAATGTGAAATTATTTGTCTAAGTTCATATAGGCAGTAAATAGAAGAGTCAGGATTCAAACCCAGGTCCTATGACTCATGCTGCTTCTCTGCAGGTTTTTTGAGCTCCGAGGTGAGCTCTCTTTTTTACTGAATAGAATATTTTCATTATGTCACTACAAAATTCCACTTGCCAGAAAGCAGACCCTTTATTTTTTATATATTTTTTAAATATTTCTCTGGTAACTCTCCTGGCTAACTTTTGCACCTATAACTTCTCTGGCAACCTGCCTAGTGTGCCTGTTCAAAATGTCAGTGTGGGTTACTATAATGGTCTTTTAGAGCTCCTGATTCTTACCACCTTCCTGAAGAGTGCCCGCTGTGCCTGCTACCATAATTAACACTGCCTAACAGATCCTACTCAGTCATTATACAAATTTGAATGAACACAGGTGTTTTGGCCCAGAATTGCTCCCCATGGATGTAAAATTCTGTCCCCTTCTCCTTTCCTAGTTCTTTTTCTCATTTTCAGCATCTCTGATGTTAGATGGAACAACCAGAGAAATGAGTGACATTCTCACCCAGACAGGTGCCCAGGCTAGACAAAGGGCAGTGAAATGCCAGTCTGTGACAGTGACTGACCATCTTCCCTGTCCAAATCTGCTTTTGACATAAGCAGACTTTTCTCTTTCCCCTAGAAAACATTTTACTTGACAATTATGGGTTCATTGACTCAGGACTCAGATAAAAAATAGGGGACAATTTCCATCATTTGGGCTTGTTGAAAGGAGGACCGGTCTAAATTGATGGGAAGTCTGAATTATAGAAAAGTTTAATTCTCACTAATAGACATATACCCTATGTACTCCCCACCAAAGAGTTCAAGGACAAAAAGAACCCACATATACCCAAATATTCTTAGTAACATATTTTGTAGTGGTAAAGAATGGGAAATTTATCAGATAGTCATCAATTAATAAAAAGTTCAACAAGTCATGGTACATGAATCTAATAAAACATTATTGTGCCATAAGAAATTGTTATTGTGATGAATAAAGGAAAGCATGGGAAAACTTAAATTAACTGATGTAGAGTAAAATCAGCAGAACCAGCACCACAATAAACACAACTACCACAATAAAAGTGAAAGCACAAAAATACATAACAAAATTCAACACCATAATTTTAATAACCAAACTTAACGCTAGAGTAATTTACAAAAAAAATTTTCACTTGTTTCTTTGCAAACATGGGGGACTGTGGATGTTGAACACTGAATAAGCTGTCCAACCACGTTAGTTTTGCTGAACTTTTTGCTTTGCTTTTATCTTTCATTAGAAAATGTGGTTCACTGGGGGTTGTGGAAGAATATATATGGAGATGAAGATGATTGCTAAAAAACAAAATATATTTTTAAACTGTACTGCTTTTCTTTAGCATATCTAAGACCTCAAAACTAGATTAAAGTGTTGCCTTACAGATGGTCTCAAGCTTGTTTATTATGAATGAGAAGTACTTGTAATTAGCATATAAATATTTAATGTCAATCCATGTTTGCGCTCTTAATACCACCTTCAATCTTGTTTAGACTATTAATTTGCAGTTCTCTCTTTGATTAAACAAATTCTTTATCAAACTTTTTTTCCCAAAATTGACTCTATACTCAACAAATACAAATTAAGAAGGTTTTATTGTACTCCAAGAAACTGTCATAAAATTAGTCAAAGAGAATTGTGATATTGTTGGTAAAAGGTCTAACCCAACTTGGAGTCATGAAGACCTGGGATCAAGTCCTGACTCTGACACAGACTGGCTATATGGTCCTGGCCAAGTTACTTCACCCCAAATCAACTTATCCCTCATTAGACTTAAGCTACTTGAGAACAGGATTAGGTATCTACAGCACTTCTCCAATCATCCTAACCGATATCTGGACAGCAGACCCAGATGGTACTGGAGGAGAAAGTGAGGCTGGTGACTTTGCACAGTCCTCCCTCACTTAAATCCAATTGACTTGCAAGTCATGGCATCATCTTCCTGATATCATGGTCCTCTTCAAGAATGAAGGACAAACAACAATGCCTAACACATAGTGGGTGCTAATAAATGCTATTGACTTAACTTGATCTAAGCTCTTGATGTCACTGGCAACTGTCTAAAATAGGGTACAGAGAAGTTACCTGTTTGCATTGGTGGAAGGAGTTTCCACACTGAGTTTCCCCCATATAAAGGATATGTCTAAACTCCTGTCCTTGACATAAGCAGACTTTTCTCTTTCTCTTAGAAAACATTTTATTTGACAATTGTGGGCTCATTGACTCAGGACTCAGATAAGAAATAGGGGAAAATTTCCTTCATTTGGGCTTATTGAAAGAAAAATTGGTCTGAATTAATGGGAAGTCTGAAATATAGAAGAGTTTAATTCTCACTAGTAGGCATATACCCTATATACCCCCAAGGAGTTCAAAGACAAAAAGAACCCACCTGTGTCATATCAGTTATAGCAGAATAAGAGTTTTCTACTTTGCATTTTCAAATAAAGCACTTAAAATCTAAAAATTAATTGGGTTTTGTATCAGATCCTAACAAAGCAGTTCTTTCCATTTTCTCATGGCAGAAAAAAAAACTTTCTTATACTCATCAGCACCTGAGCACCTGGCTTTCTTAAGTCAGCCACCTTGCTGAGCAAACAGCTTTCGTCACTGAAATTCTACCTAGAGATGCCATAAGAGCTGAGCCATAGAGTGCAGTCAGGTTTTACAAAGTGTATTTCTTGCATTATCTCAGCTGATCACCACCATAATCTATAAGGTACCACAGATATCATCATCCCCACTCTACAGATGAAGAAACAGACTTGGTGAGGTCAAGCAATTGACCTGTGCCAATTTCCAGCCACCAAGCATTGCTGCCAAGATGAATCCCTATCTCTCCTGGCTTAATGTACAGCATTCCTCACTGTACCACTTGACACCCTGCAGTCCTACAAAGGAGAAATTGCCATATTTATCAGACTTCTATTCAAAGGAACTGAACATTGGTAACACAAAGACAATTAGAGAGAGGAGAGGAGAGGAGAGGAGAGGAGAGGAGAGGAG
>NW_027185573.1:1783556-1842272 GCF_028583685.1 Petaurus breviceps papuanus | reverse complement strand
GGGGAGGAGAGGAGAGGGGAGGGGAGGAGAGGGGAGGGGAGGAGAGGGGAGGGGAGGAGAGAGCACATAAGAGGAGATGAAAAGAGGGGAGAGGAGGGGAGAGAATTTTCCACCTCCTTCCACGTAACTCTCCATGTTGTGTGTCCTTGAAACTTTCCAAGATCTCTTCTCTTGAGTTCAAGCTTCTGATTCATTGGTCCTTTGTCTGCATTTCTTTTTGTAAGTACAAATCCCACTCACTTTTCTGCACATATCTCTTTCCAGAAACTATTAACCTGATAAAGCAGCCCTCCATTAAATCCACTTCAGTTCCAATGTTCCTGTGTCAAACCTTAGTCATGGAATTGGGAGACAGACAGATACAATGGGGAAAGTCTGCTCCCTCAAGCCAAAGCAATAATTTGTACAGCAGATCAGTAAAGCTGAATGACACCCTTTGGTTCCCTTCTATCCCCTGAGACAGGTGGAATCATGAGCCAGGAGCACAAGCTCTTGCTTTGTCTCATGTGAAAGCTATGAAAGCAATATTTTTCTCTCAGCATAGTAAATGGTTGTGTTTGAAAAAATCGACAACAGCAACAGAACAAGCCAAGTCCCTAGGGGGGAATGCAAAATATGAGTCATTAGTTTCCAGTTCAGTCTTTGCTTGAAGTGAAGCATAAAATGAGATGTACCCCAAATATTTACTCAACTGATGCTCAGTGCTATGTCTTAGAATTCTGTTCTAGTTCATCTTTAGCAGCTTTGGGATAGCCAGCTGGAAGCCATATGACTTGGGTGAGCAGGTCTTATGAAAAGGGAAACTGTCATTAAACTATGGTTCCCCAGATACAAAGTAAGGTCTGCACAGGAGTGGACCGATGCTCTGGATCTGAGATGTTCATCATTTTTAAAGTAATGGCCTACATTAAAATGGGTGAAAGACAGTGAGCTGCCCTGGTCAGACCATGTTTAATATTATATTCAGTTCTCAGGTCCAACATTTTAGTGTAATAGACTTTCTGGCAAGGCTTGGCTTGACTGACTTAAGAAGAGACTCATGTTGGGGCGGCTAGGTGTCACAAGGAGTAAAGCGCTGGCCCCAGAGTCAGGAGGACCTGAGTTCGGTTCAGGCCTCAGACACTTAAATCCCCACACAGAAAAAAAAATAATAATAATAATAAAAATAAAAACTAGCCATGTAACCTTGGGCAAGTTACTTAATCCCAATTGTCCTCCAAAAGGCTAAAAAAAAGAGGCTCATGTTGCTATAGTTTGTACAAGATGTATGTCTTCCCAGTTCAGAAAAGTAACAATATCAGAACTGGAGGGAATCTTCTGCTACAGTGGACTTATAAAAAGGTCTCTATCCAAAGAGGACAGAGAAGATAGGGAGGAAGGTGTCAAGGTTTTTCCTGGATACACAGAGCATCAATATGACTTCCGTATCAGTGGTGGCTACTTAGAGAAGTACCTACTCCAATCTGTGCCCCTGAAGAGATGGGAGAGGTGAAAACTTTTGTTGTTGTTATTCAGTCATTTTCAGTTGTGTTTGACTCTTCATGACCCCATTTGGGGTTTTCTTGGCAAAGATACTGGCATGGTTTGCCATTATCTTCTCCAGCTCATTTTACAGATGAGAAAACTGAGGCAAACAGGGAGAAATAACCAGTCCAGGGTCACACAACTAGTCAGTGCTTGAGGCCAAATTTGAGCTCAGAAAAATTGGTCTTCCTGACTTCAGGACCAGTACTTTATCCACTATGGCATCACATAGCTGCCCCCATGATGTGCCTATTTCTAGATCAAAATGTCCAATGAGTAGTTGATGATATAGGAGCATATTTCAGGAGAAAGACTATGATTGGATATAAAGATCTGAAAATTATGTCTACAGAGATCATATCCATGGGAGTGGATGAGATCACCATGCAAGATAACTAGGAAACTAGTGGCAAAGTATAAGACAAGAGCAATCTTTCACATGCCCACAGGATTGAAGATCAAAAAATGAAACCACAATGGTTCTCATTTCTTCCCTCAACTTTATTTCAGCTAGGTGTGAGTGGCATCCATTTCTAAACAATTTTTTTAAAGCAATTGTTGGAGTGAAGCCAAGACAGTGGAATGGAAGCAGGAACTTTTCTGAGCTCCTCCATGAATTCCATCAACAACCTCTAAAAAGTGTATCTGAACAGATTTTAGAGTGACAGGATCCATTGGGAGATAGAGTGTGACAGATTCCCAATTCAGGAAAGTGCCCACGTAGGTCTGGGCAGGGGGACTGTGGAGCACGCAGGGCTGCACCAGCACAAACCAGAAAGCCTACTACAGGGGAGTGAGGAGCCCCTGCCAGCAGATTCACCCAGCCCAAGGGGGATTTGCAGACATCTCACTACAGGACAGAGGATTGGTTGGAGCTGGGTAGGAGAAAGCACAGGGCCTGTAGCAGTGACAGAAGCTTCTCCTGGGCTATGAGCCAACAGGCTGGATATTTAAAAATCACCTACCTGGAGGGGTAGAGCCAAGATGGCGGCATAGAAACAGGAAAACTCCATGAGCTCCCCCCATAACCACCTGAAATACCTACGAAATATGACTCTAAACAAACTTTAGAGCTGCAGAACTGACAAAGTGACAGACAGAAACAAATCTATTGCTGAAGGCACCCCAGCAGGCCAGTAGGAAATTAGAGCTGAGCCCAGTCCCACATAAGCCCACAGTTTTAGCATCAGGGCAGCCCCAACCAGCAGTAGCTGGAGTGGACCTCAGGAGAGTGGATCACCAGCAGCTGTTCTGGTTTACAGAATTATCAATCCATAAATGCCAAAGGCAAAGTAAAAAATCAGTGTGGACTTTGTGGAAACAGGAGGACCAAGAGCGTGGTCTAGCCTCTGCCCCCCAGGACAAGAAGGCAAGAAGTAGTGGAGGTACTGTGGCTGCCCCCACATGGCTATTTAAGAGCTCCTGGCCTGCAGGTTGTAAGGGGACCAAGCAGCTATTCTGAGGGCCACTCTTGCTTTAATCTGCTTGGATTGAGATCACTGTCTTGGGTGGAGGTCCTGGCATGTGTGACCAGGTGCCAGAGCCTCTGGAGGCTTCAGGGAGGGCACCCAACTAATAGCTCCAGCAGCTACGAAAACCCCAGGGATTTCGGACAAAGCTCTCCTCCCTGGAAGCAGAGTTATACTGTGGCAAAAAGCTCAAAAGTCAAGTAATTGAGTGACAACATGAACAAGCAAAACAAGCACAGAAGTCAAACCTTAGATTCCTCTTTTGGAGAAAAAAAAAGATCAAATTATGGAAGGGGAAGAAGACAACAAAGTCATAACTCCACCAAAAGTTTGCAAGAAAAATATGAATTGGTTATAGGCCATAGAGGAGCTCAAGAAGGATTTGGAAAACCAAGTAAGAAAAGTGGAGGAAAAATTGAGAAGAGAAATGAGAAAGATGCAAGAAATACATGAAAAGAGAGTCAAAAACCTGACTGAAGAAAACAACACCTTAAAAATAGATTAAATCAAATGGCAAAAGAGGACCAGAAAGCCAATAAGGAGAAGAATGCCTTAAAAAGCTTAATTTGCCAGATGGAAAAATAATTTCAAAGGCTCAATAAAGAGAATAATTCCTTCAGAAATAGATTGGAATAAATGGGAGCTAAGATACTATTAAACAGATCCAAATAAATGAAAAAAAATAGAAGGCAATGTGAAATATCTCACTGGAAAAACCACTTACCTGGAAAATAGATCCAGGAGAGATAATATTAAAATTATTGGACTACCTGAAAGCCATGACAAAATAAAAAGAACCTAAAAATCATCCTTCAAGAAATTCTCAAGGAAAATTGCCCTGATTATTTAGAACCACAGGGCAAAAGAGAAATTGAAAGAATTCACTGATCACCTCTTGAAAAAGATCCCCAAAAGACAACTCTTAGAAATATTATAACCAGGCTCTGGAGTTTCCAGATCAAGGAGAAAATATTACAAGCAGCCAAGAAGAAACAATTTTAATATCATGGAAACACAATCAGGATAACACAAGATCTAGAAGCTTCTACACTGAGGGATCAAAGTGCTTGGAAGATAATATTCCAGAGGTCAAAGGAGCTAGGATTAAAACCAAGAATCACCTACCCAACAAAACTGAGTATAATGCTTAAATTCAATGAAAAAAAGGACTTTAAAGCATTCTTGATGAAAAAAAAAACAGTTGAATAGAAAATTTGACATTCAAATACAAGAAGCAAGAGAAGCATGACAATGTAAACAGGGAAAAGAAATACTAAGGAATTTATCAAAGTTGAGTCTCATGTACACAATCTATTCCATTGATCCACTGCTCTATTCTTCAGGCAGTACCAAGTAGTTTTGATGACTGGGGCTTTACAATACAGATTAAAATCTGGTACAGCTAGACTACCTTCCCTAACATTTCTTTTGATTAATTGCCTTGCTATTATGAACCTTTTGTTCTTCCAAATGAATTTTGTTACTATTTTTTCTAGCTCTGTAAAGTAATTTTTTGGTAGATTGATTGGCAAGACACTAAATATGTAATATAATTTAGGTTAAATTGTCATTTTTTTTTATATTAGCTCAACCTAGCCATGAGCAATTGATGTTTTTCCAATTAATTAGATCTGACTTTATTTGTGTAAAAAATGTCTTGTAATTGGTCCTGGGTTTGTTTTGGCAGGTAGATTCCCAAATATTTTATAATGTCTACAGTAACTTTAAGTGGGATGGCTCTTTCTATCTCTTGCTGTTGGATTTCATTAGAAATATATAGAAATGCCAAGGATTTATGTTTATTTTATATCCTGCAACTTTGCCAAATTAATTTTTTCTCAAGTAGTTTTTTACTTGATTCTCTAGGATTCTTTAAATATATCATCATATTATCTGCAAAGAGTATTACCTTTGTCTCTTCTTTACCTAATTTGATTCCTTTGATTTCTTTTTCTTCTCCAATTGCTGCTGCTAACATTTCTAGTACCAGATTGAATAAAAGGGGTGATAGTGGACATCCTTGTTTCACCCCTGATCTTATTGGAAATGCTTCTAGCTCATCCCCATTACATATAATACTTGCTGATGGCTTTAAATAGATGCTACCTATTATTTTATTTTATTTTTTAAAGCAACTGGAGTTAAGTAACTTGCTCAAGGTTACACGACCAGTTTGTGTGTGTGTGGGTGGGTGGGTGTGTGTGTGGGGGGGGATGTGGGTATGGGTGTGAAGTATCTGAGGCCAGAACTGATCCCAGGTCTCCCGACTCTGGGGCTGGCGCTCTTACTCACTGAGCCACCTGGCTGCTCTGCTACCTATTATTTTAAGTAAGACTCCACTTATTTCTATACTTTCTAATGTTTTTAATAGGAATGGATGCTGTATTTTGATAAAAGCCTTTTCTGCATCTATTGAGATAATCATGTGGTTTCTGCTAGGTTTATTGTTGATATGATCAATTATGCTGATGGTTTTCCTAATATTAAACCATCCTTGCCTTCCTGGAATAAATCCTACCTGATAAAAGTGCATTATTCTTGTGATAAGTTGCTATAATCTTTTTGCTAATATTTTATTTAAAATTTTTTCATCTATATTCATGAGGGAAATTGGTCTGTAATTTCTTTCTCTGTTTTATCTCTTCCTGATTCAGGTATCAGTACCATATTTGTGTCATAAAAAGAATTTGGTAGGACTCCTTCTTCACTAATTTTCCCAAATAGTTTGTAGAGTATTGGAATCTACTGAGGCCAGCACAGTTGGTGGGCTAGCAAGTGATGAGAATACTGAGATGGGGGTGTAATCAATAGTCCTTTTATTACAGGACCATTTCATACAGAACCAAAGATACAAGGGGGCTCTCAGTGTTTATATGCCCACCAATAGAAGTTCTATGTGACCCAAAAGAATGTAGACACCCCAAAAGAATGCAGACAATGTACAAGGACCCTCCCTTGATCTTGTTTACTATTTACCCTTGCTTAAGGTTAGTTATTTATTGGGGTAATATCATAGGATCATATCTCAAGGCATAAACAAAAAAAGATTACATGCCCTCTTGCTTATCTGACCTGTAACCTTGCAGGTAATTGTATAGTGCAGGGGAATATTCCTTTAGCAGGGCCAAGGGACCCCAAAAGCTCTCTATATCCAAACAAAGTTATATGTCTTCCTGCTTATCTGCCCTGTAATCTTTCAGGTAATAATATATGGGAGGGGAACATTTCATTAGCAGAGCCAGGGAACTCCTGGAAGTTCTCTACAGGAATCAATTCTTCTTTAAATGTTTGATTAAATTCACTAGTAAATCCATCTGGCCCTAGAGATTTTTTCCTAGGGAGTTCACTGATAGCTTGTTTGATTTCTTTTTCTGAGATGGGGTTATTTAAGTAATTTACTTCCTCTTCAGTTAATCTGGGCAACTTGCACTTCTGTAAATATTCATCCATTTCCCTAAGATTGTCAAATTCATGTGCATACAATTGGGAAAAATAATTCCTAATTATTGTTTTAATTTCCTCTTCATTGGAGGTAGATTCACCCTTTTCATTTTTGATACTCATAATTTGGTTTTCTTCTTTTTTTATAATATTGACTAAGGGTCTATCAATTTTATTGGGTTTTTTTTTCATAAAAGCAGCTCTTAGTTTTATTCATTAATTCAATAGTTTTCTTAATTTCAATTTTATTAATCTATACTTTGGTTTTCATTATTTCTAATTTAGTATTATTTGCAGATTTTCAATTTTTTCTTTTTCTAGCTTTTTCAATTGCCTGCCCAATTCATTGACCTTCATTTTCTCTAATTTGTTCATGTATGCACTCAGGGATATAAAACTTCCCCTAAGAACTGCCTTTGCTGCATCCCATAAGTTTTGGTATGTTGTCTCATTATTGTCATTCTCTTGAACAAAGTTACTGATTGTTTCTATAATTTCCTGTTTAACCCACTCATTCTTTAGGATTAAATTATTTAATTTCCAATTAGTTTTTAGTCTATCACTCCATGGCCCTTTATTGAACATGATTTTTCTTGCATCATGATCTGAGAATGATGCATTTAATATTTCTGCCTTTCTGCATTGAATTGTGAGGTTTTTATGCCCTAGTACATGGTCGATTTTTGTGTATGTGCTACATAACACTTAGAAGAAGGTATATTTCTCTTTATCCCTTAAGTTTTCTCCAGAGATCTATCATATCTAGCCTTTCTAAAATTCTATTCACCTCCTTAACTTCTTTCTTCTTTATTTTGAGGTTAGATTTATCAAGTTCAGAGAGGGAGAGATTGAGGTCCCCCACTAGTATAGTTTTGCTATTTATTTCTTCCTCTAATTCCCTTAACTTCTCTTCTAGGAATTCGGATGCTATACCACGTGGAGCTTATATGTTAAATAATAATATTGCTTCATTCTCGATGATGCCTTTTAGCAGGATATAGTTTCCTTCCTTATTTCTTTTAATTAGATCTATTTTTGCTTTTGCTTTATCTGAGATAAGGATTGCTACCTGTGCTTTTTTTTTAATTTAGCTGAATCATAATATATTCTACTCCAGCCTTTTACCTTTACCCTGTGTGTATCCCCTTCTTTCAAATGTGTTTCTTGTAAATTGTATATTATAGGATTATGGTTTTTAATCCATTCTGCTTTCCACCTCCATTTTATGAGAGAGTTCATCCCATTCACATTCACAGTTATGATTACTATCTGTGTCTTACACTCCATCCTATTCCCTCCCCTGATTATGTTTTTGTTTCTTCCTTCTCCCTTCTCCTGTTTAAGAGTTTTACTTTTAGGGGCAGCTAGGTGGCGCAGTGAATAGAGCACTGGCCCTGGAGTCAAGAGGACCTGGGTTCGGATCCGACCTCAGACACTTAACACACACACCAAAAAAACCTAGCTGTGTAACCTTGGGCAAGTTACTTAACCCCAATTGCCCTCCAAAAAAAAAGGAGTTTTACTTTTGACCACTGCCTCCCTCAGTATTCCCTCCCTGTGACCCCCCCCTCTACCCACCCTTTCCCCTTACTACTATTTCCCTCCCTTCTGACCATCCCACTTTTCTTCCCCCCTTTACCCCTCCTACTGCCTATAGGGCACAATGGATTTTTATACTTATTGGAGTATGTCATTCCCTCTTTGACTACAAACCAATGAGAGTAAATTTTATACAATGCTCCTTTCCCTCCCTCCTTTCCCTCTATTATAATGAGTTTTGTGTTTCATTCACATTAGAAAGAATATTAAACTTAAATGACTATGTTGATCCCTCTTTGAACCAGAACCAATGAGAATAAATTTTATATATATATATATATATATATATATATATATATATATATAATAAAAATATGATGTTCATATCCCTCTCTCACTCCCCTCTACTATAGTAGGTTTTTATGCCTCTTTGTGCAGTATAATTTACCTTCTTCTACCTCATCTTTTCCTTTTCTCTCATTATAGTCCTTTTGAACCCCTTAATAAGGTTTTTTTTTTATCATCAGAATAGTTCATTTATACCCACAACCTCTATCTATGTATATCCCTTTTAAAGGTCGCAATAATCATATAAATTTCAGTATTGACAGGCATAAACTTCTCATATAGGGATGTAAACAGTTTGCTCTTATTGAATCCCAAATTATGTGCATGTGTGTGTGAGTGTGTGTGTTTTCCTTGTTTACCTTTTTATGTCTTTCTTGAACCTTGTAATAGGAGATCAAATTTTCCATTGAGCTCTGGCTTTTTCATCATGAAAATCTGGAAGTCCCTTATTTCATTAAATGACCATCTCCTTGCCTGAAAGATCATGCTCAGTTTTCCTAGATAGTTGAACCTTGGTTGCAGGCCTAGATCCTTTGCCTTACAAAATACAAATTCCAATCCCTCTGATCTTTTAGTGTAGGAGCTGCTTGGTCCTGTGTAATCCTGACTGTAGTTTCATGATATTTGAATTGTTTCTTTTTTGGCTATTTGCAGTATTTTCTCCTTGACCATGTAATTCTGGAATTTGGCTACTATATTTCTTGGAGTTTTCAATTTGGGATCTCTTTCAGACGGAGTCTAGTGAATTCTTTCAAAAACTATTTTACACTCTGATTCTAGGACTTCAAGACAGTTTTCTTAGACAATCTCTAGGAGGATGTTGCCCAGGTTGATTTTTTCATCATGGCTTTCCAGTAGACCAATAATTTTTAGGTTATCTCTCTTGGATCTGTTCTCCAGGTCAGTTGTTTTTCCAGTGAGATATTTTATACTTTCTTCTGATTTTTCAATCTTCATGTTTTGCTTGACTAACTCTTGATGCATCATAGTGTCCTTAGTTTTGATTTGACTGATTCTAGTTTTTAGTGAATTATTTTCATCAGTTTTTGAAGCTCCTGTTCCAGTTCACAAATTTTGCTTTTAAAAGATTTGCTTTCTTCAGTGAGTTTTTTTTTTCCAATTTGGTCACTGTAGATTTAAATTTATCTTCTACCTCTCTAATTTGGCTTTTTAAATCTTTCTTGATCTCCTCCAAGAATGCTTTTTGGGCTTGAGAACAGTTTATATTTCCTTCTGTGGTCTCAGGTGTGAGTATAGAGTCTGTGTTGTCCTCTGAATTTGGTTGTTCTTGCTCATTATAATAGGATCATATCATTCTTGGTTTCACAGATTCCTTCTTGCCCATTGTGATTGCCTATGTCCTGAATTTTTTGAGTGGATTTCTGCTTCTGTGGTACATATGCACCATGCTTCTCAGGCTGAGAGCTAGGGGTTTGGTTGTTGATTCTGTGTACTGTAGCCTCTGGGTGTCTAGACTTAGGCCAAGACCAAGACTCTCAGTGTTTCCCCTGGGTTACCCTGAGGCTCACAGAGTAACTTTTGGGGGAGGGGTGGTCTGGCCACTTCAGGTTTCCACCTCTGTGTCCCTATGCTACAGCTCAGTGAGGTTTAGCAGCTGGTGGCTGGCAGGGCTGGTGTCTGCAGATTCTCCCGGTGGTGCTAAGGCACACCTGGGCTTCTGTTGTTAGTGTTTGCTAGCTCCACCTCCCTGGGCTTTGGGATCTCCTGCTGGTCAGCTGAGATGGGGCTTGATGGGCCACCTCCTGCCCTTTACTTCAGACTCTGGCACAGCTTCAGTTGCACCCTTCCTCCAGGACTCCCAAGCCTGAGGCTTTTTCCACTGTTTCAGGATTTTACACTGGGTGGGGCTTTAATCTCTGAGTTTTCAGAGTCAGGGAAGGGGATTAGAGAAGTTAGGGTTTACTTTGCCATCTTGGCTCCTGGAAGTTCATGTAGGTGATTTTTAAACATGCAGGCTGTGGGCTGATAGCCCCAGGAGAAGCTGCTGTTGCTGCTGTAGGCCCTGTGCTTTCTCTTACCCAGCTCCAACCAATCCTCTGTCCCACGGTGAAATGTCTGCAAATTGCCCTTGGGGTGGGTGAATCTGCTGGCAGAGGCTCACTCTGCTCTCACTCCACTGTAGTCTACTCTCAAGTCCACACTGATGCAGCCCAGTGTGCTCCACACTCCTCCTGCCCAGACCTATGTGGACACTTTCCTGGGCTGGGAATCTGCCATACTCTGTCTCCCAATGGATTCTGTCACTCTAAAATCCATTCAGATTCACTTTTTAGAAGTTAGTAATGGAATTCATGGAGGAGCTCAGAAAAGTTCCTGCTTCCCTTCTGCCATCTCAGCTCAGCCCCAGGAGTTTACATTCTAATGGCAAGAATGTTGAAACAGCAAATAGAGGAGGATACCTGGGATGGTGAAAGGCCCCATGTCCATGCCTGGTGAGGACTGAATGAGGGAATTGAGAGTTTTAATCTAAAGAAGAGAGAAATTGAGGGGGTAGTATAGTTTTCTTCAAGGAAGTGAAACTTGAAGGGTTGTCACGTGGATTGGGAATATGTTCTGCTCAGACATAGAGGAAAGAACTAGCAGCAGTGGGTGAAACTTGCAAAGATAATATTGTTGAGGTGATATTGAAAGAACATTTAAAGCCCTCCAAAATGCCTTGGGAGGTAAGGAGTCTCACCTCCCTGGAGGTCTTCAAACAGAGGTTAGATAACCAGCAATTTAATTAAACATGAATTTCTAGATACTAAAGAGACAAAGACCATTTAAAACAGTCCCTGCCCTCAAGGAGCTTACAATCTACTCAAGCCCTTGATGAAGCTAATGGAAAGGATATTCTTATTATAAGTTCATAAATTTAAGGTTAGTGGGGACCTGAGAGGTCATCTAGTCTAATACCCTCATTTTACATATGAGGAACTGAGAGAAAAAGACGGAAAATAACTTGACCAAAGTCACAAGACTTATAAGTACCTGAGGCAATAATTGAATCCAGGTATTCTTGACTCCAAGTACAATATTCTATCAACTACTGCCAGGGATTAGTAACTTATGGCCTGTGAAAAATTTCATTCACATATATATGTATATATATATACATATATATGAGAATATATAACATATTCATATGCATTTATGTATGTGTGTTCATATATTTCTGGATATACTTTATATATAATATATAATTAATACATTATATTTTATATATTGATAGATTTCATTTATGTATGTGTATATATGTATCTATACTTCAATATAAATTATTTCTATAAAAAACATAACTCTGAGAAAGGGTTCATAAGTTTCACCAGATCAGCAGAGGGTCCCATGATGCAAAATGCTTAAGAACCCCTGTTCTATACCAGGCTGCCTTCCCCTTCAAAGCCAGTAAGTCTATGATTCTGTGCTGCATTGGAGGCACTGTGTCACTGGCAAGGCAGATAAACTTGACTGTTCCATGTTGCAAATGTATACATTCCTTTTAATAACAGGTGACGAAAAGCTAGGGTTTTAATTATTCATAGTTATGGCTGGTGATTGACAGGTCCAATGATGCCAAGGCATTTTCTGCAAGAAGATGAGACTTGTTTGTTATTTTGGAGAGGTTCAGCAATAAAATAAATAAATGTGCTCACATTATTCAAATTCAATCTTAATTATTTCAGAAACTTGTTCCAAACATTTCCAAGCCGGCTCATGATAATGAACTCCCCCGGCTTGTTTTCCTACAGCTTGCAATGTCATGCTGAATGGGCTGAAGCAAGAAAATGTTCCTGGGCTGAAAATTTATTTGAGCCAAAGCTCATTTGCTAATGTGACTTTCCTAGAGATGCTGAAACATCTCATTTTCTCCACTCCTCCTTGTTGATGGTGGAGAGGATTGTGTTTCCAAAGAATTGAAGTGGATATACATAAAAAATTCTCCTTTCCTTGGGAAAGTAGCTTAGCTTAGAAGCCATGGAAAGAGCTAGAAGAGCTCTCAGAGATGATCTAATCCAACTGCCTCCTCTTGCAGATGGGGGAACTGAGATCCAGAGAAAGACACTTTCATGTTAACCTTCCTTTATTATTAGCCTTGCTTGACAATTTCATCTAATGCTATGCATATATGCATCATATATTTGTGTGTGTGCATACACACTTTAAGTCAAATTTGTATTAGCCCAAGAGGTAATCACTTTCTATTTAAAAGATGCTTTCACATAAACTCACACCTCTTCCACTGGGGAGGGCATGGATACCCCTATACACATCAGACAGACCTGTCTGAGATTAGCACTGATCATTTCTAGGGTTAGTACTGGAAGGAGTACAGGTCTCCAATGTCCTTGCCCCTAATTCTTCATTTAGTCAGTCTTATTTCTATAGTTCTTTTCTCTTACTGGTCAGTCTTTCCCAGAAATTTCATGTAAAGCCATGCCAGCGATGTTCACTTTTTCACTCTCCAAGTTCTGCATCAGCTCCCAGCTCTCCAGGCCTCTTTTGCCATCATCACATCTCTTCCCTTCTCCCTTCCCCACTTTCTAGCTTATTTTGAAAACTTATTGACTCAAAGTGATTTCAGAATGAACATGAGACTTTTTTACATCCTCTTGTTCCTGTCCTTCCTTTTATCTTTTATACATGTCTATATTAATCAATAAGTATTGATTAAGCAATTAATTATATCTCAAGTACTATGTTAAGTGCTGGAGATGCAAGGAAAAGGTAAAAACAAAAACAGTCACTGTCCTCAGAAAGCTTACTTTCTAACAGGAAACACAACACATATACATCAGTATGTATAGTATAAATGTAAGGTAGAAGCTTGAGGAGATGGTGCTAGTAGCTGAGGGAATCAAGGAAGGCCTCCTGGAGGAGGTGATGCTTAGGCTTATATCTGGGGAAGTATGATATTCCTGAGGGTTGCAATTGACTGATTGGTTAACAAGTAATGAGAGAAAATGAATATTATAATGGGAAGTGGATCTTTTTTAATATGGAGCTAGGAGGACACCTCTTTGATCAAGTCATTTACTTCCAAATCATCCCCAGCCTTGGGCAATTTAATCAAATAATTTACTTCCACCCTGACCTAAGTAAAGCATGAGGAGCTTCTGCACCTGAGTGAGGTCTGAAACAAGATTGTTAAGAAAGTTAATTCAATCTCATCAGCAATGTCCTTCAGAGATTGAACTTCCTACAGACTTCTGAAAAAATCCTGCTCCTAATTCAATAATTGATTATTAATATGAGAGAGAAATAATCATTTCTCTCACATGTCTCTCTTAAGCCTTCTCTTCTTCAGGACAAATATCAGCAGTTCCTTCAACTGATCTTTCTATAGCATGATTATATGCCCTCTGGGATCCCTTATAGCTCTAAATCTGTAAGCCTGTAATCTGTTTCATGGAGTTTGAAAGTTCTGATTGCTCAGTATATCATTATTAGCAACACTATGGTCATCACCACTCAAAGGGAAATTCATAAATGAGAAATTTGTCCTATGTATTTGAGCTCCAAATAGGGGCTCCATGTTTCCCACTTCCGTTGTGCTTTCTCTGTCATTAAAGCTCGGGGGATGAGAGAAAGGGAGTGAGGAGATGCCAATAGATATATTTCCTCTCCTTTCATGCTCGATAGCTTTTGCCATCCCCCAATAGTTCCATCATCCTAAAGCTGTATCTGTAATGAGAATGGACAGCTTATGTCCCCACTACTGTCTGCATGGTATAATATAGAGAGGCCTGGATTTGGAGTAGAGAACCCAGGTTCAAATCCCAGCCATGTCCCTTCATATTACCTGTGTGACCTTGGGCAAGTGACTTCTGTTCTTGGACCCTCAGTTTCCCCATCTGTAAAATTAAGGGCTTGTACATGATATCTAAAGTGATTTACTTTCAACTCCCATTCAGCAAACATCTTTCATTGGCCTTTGATCTTCGAGGTTGTAAATTATTCCATCCTCATCATCAGAGAGTGGAAGGAGTATTGTATCAGAAGTCAAGGGACCTGATTTCACATCCCAGTGCTCATACTTCACTATCTTTTTGGTCATGGACAAAACTTTCCCCCTTTTTCAGCCTCAGTTTCTTCAGCTGTAAAATGAGGTGGTTCACCTAGATAACCTCTGAAGTACCTTCCAGTTCTAAGCCTATGTGATCCTGAAATTCCTACTTTGCCCCAGAAAAGCAAAACAAACTAAAAAGACAACATTGGGAGTACTTAGAAATTAGCCTTTTATTCTATACAAATGTAAATTACATAGAAAGTCCCTGTTGAGCAGGAGACTTAAAAGTTGGCTTCCTCTGTCCTCCAGTCTTTAGGTCCATGTTGGCTTAAACCTACTCCCATCAATTCCTAATTCTAAAGAGCTCTAGAATACAGGATGACCCAACCACTCCTGATCATTAAGCACCCCTAGTGGAAACAAAGCTGGGATGTATTTCCTAAAGACTGAAAATGCAAACCTATGAGGTCCAATACCTGTGACCGATGTTGAATCAACGATCCATGATCATACTATAGCATGAGTGATGGGCAAGGAACAAAAGGTGGTTCAACTCTGGTTTCCATAGTAATGATGCAGGGACCTAGCATGGGCACTAGAAACCTGGAACCAGGGCAATTGACGGAGACTTTGTCACCACGAGGCGAAAAATGTAGGCTTCTATTCTTCCTAGCTTCTAGTATGCCACAGGCATCTATTAAACCTTGTCTAATCTCCAGGTCAAAACTAAGCAGGGCAATTAGGGCTGTGTCCCAGGGTGGGAAATCTTTCAGCAACTTGGAAGCTTTATGGTTTTTTAAGGTGTGTTTCCTTGTGCCACTCCTGCAGTCATACCTCAGAGCAATCTTCCTCCATTCTCACTGCCTCCGTCAATTCATTCCACCTTTCCCAGGTGCAGAAATTGCCAGTTATGACTCCATCTAATCTGCATTAAATGAAATAGACAGAACCCAATCCCCTGTGATTAAAAGCATTCTAGCCACCACTGAAGCAATGGAAAAGGGACATGCAAGAGAAGACTCCATTTGAAAAGAATTCGCCAGTGGATATAAAAGAACTCTTCCCGTCACTGTGAATCCTGAGGCTTGCTCAAGGAAATTGGCTACTATTATCTGTCCAGTTATTCACTAGAAACCACCAACTCACAGAGGGGAAAATGCTGGGATTTTTTTTTTTTTTTGGCATGGCTATCAGTAAACGTCTCATTACAGCAAAATATTCCAGAAATGTAAACTCAGCAGCAGGAATGACAACACACACAGCATTCCATCTTGCAAGCTAAAAACAGGGCTGGGAGAATGGAAATGAAATAATGAAATGTATATTTTTGTCATGGCAAGGCTGAATTTCTGAGCACAGGGTCGGAAGGTGAGGATGGAAAATAGCTCCCAAATCCAAAGGTTCGATGTGAAATGTTTCTTCCTTGATAAATCCCAACAATATGCCAGCAGTTAGATCCAATTTAGATGCTGACATGTGGTAGGAAAATATCCATATTCATTAGCTGAATATATCATCATCATCATCATCACCCACAGCTTTTTCCATGATCATTCCTTCATTAAACACTCCCACTGGAACCTCGGTCTCAGAAATAGAGAGTGGACTTGTGGAAAGGACACTAGAGGTGGGAATAGAAGAAGTGAGATCAAATCCCATTTTGGGCAAGCTAGCACAAGCTTTTTCACCTGAGCCTCAATTTTCTCATCCTTAAAAATGGGGATGATAAAACCTTGTACTAAAGATCTCCCTGAGTCATTCGGAGGAAAGTCTTTTGCTAGATATCTTTTGAAAAGCAACATAGCACAGTACAAACAACTGAACTTGCTGGTTGATCTAGTTTTTAGGATTACTTCTCTACATAATCTGGTTTTATAATTAGTTTCTGATATAGGATATAGACTGTATATAGCACTTTCAGATTTGCAGAGAGTTTTACATATATCGGTTGATCTATGTAACAACCACTGTGAGAAAGGCATGCTTATTGTTGGTTAGGTGGCACAGTGCGTAAATCCCTGGACACGAACACAGAAAGACCTGAGTTCAAATCCAGCCTTGAACATTTATTAACTGTGTGACTCTGGGCAAATCACTGACCCTGCCTCAGTTTCCCTATCTGTAAAATGGAAATAATAATAGCACCTATGTCTAAGGATTGGGAGGATCAAATGAGATAATACATGAAAAACACCTCACAAACCTTAAGTGCTATATGGATTATTATTATCCCCATTTTACAAATGAGGAAACGGGCTAAGAAAAGTTAAGTCATGTACCTAGTTTTACACAGCTGGTAAGTATATGCAGTAGAATTTGAACCCAGGTTTTCTTGATTCCAAATCCAGCATTCCATCCACTATGCCACCTAGTGGTCTCACTTGGAGTGAGGAAGACCTGAGTTCAAATCCTACCTCTAACACTCACCAGCTGTGTGAGTTTTGGTAAGAAGTTTAAACCTCTTGAAGTTTCAGTTCCTTCATCTGCATAATGAAGAAGGGTTAGACTTGACGGTTTCTAGGGTCTCTTACAGTTTGAAAACTATAGTTCTATGCTATAACATTCAGACACTCTCTGTGTTTTACAATTGTCCTCACATTTGATGCTTATGAGAACCCCATGAGGTAAGTGCTATATATTATCCCTATTAAGGAGGGAAGCTAGGTGGCACAGTGGATAGAGCACTGAGCTTCGAATCAGGAAGACTCATTTTCATGAGTTCAAATCCAGCCTCAGATATGTACTACCTGTGTGACCCTGGGCAAATCACTTAACTGTGCCCTAGTTTCCCATCTGTAAAATGAACTGGAGAAGGAAATGGCAAACCACTCTAGTATCTCTTCCAAGAAAACCCCAAATGGGGTCACAGAGAGTCAGACACAACTGAAACAACTCAATAACAATAGAATTGAGGAAACTGAGGCAGCAAAGGTTAAGTGACTTTTCTAGGGTCATATAGCCAGTAAGTTTCTAAGACTGGGTGAGAGCTTAGGTTTTCCTTTCTCCAGGCTGTGGGATCTATCCACCATATTAAAAGGATTTTTGTTCAGGTAGAGTTTAGACAAAATCATACTCTGATTCTCTGATTCATTTAAAACTAATCCTCTTGGTCTAATAGGGAGGCTATTTACTCATGGAGTAGATATCAAATTAGGAGGAAAAGAATATCATAATTTCTGAAAAATCTATTTCTCTGTGTGGTGTCAGCTCTTATAGACTCAGAGTCAGAAAAAATTCAGTTCAATTCACTAAATAATAATTGGGTGCCTACTTTATGCCAAACAGTCCCTTAGGTACTGCAGACATAAATATAAAAATTACACAGTTCCATCCTTCAAAGGAGGGTATGATGATATGATGGTAATGATGATTACTGCTAATGAACGTGGTCATTTCCATTTGTTGGAAGACTCCTAATGAGCAGAAAGACATTAGAGATTTTGATGGGCAAAGAATTAAAAGGTGGGTTGACTCTGATAATCGTGCTCTGATGACTAGGAAGTTTTCCTTTAATAATAAAGGGGGGGATGTGGTAATAATCCAAGGAAACCTACAATTTCTTGAATGCAATCTGTCCTCTTCCTCCTGCTCAATTCTTGGTCCAAATCATTAGCCATTTGCTATTTCGGCCCCAACACATAGAGATATTGACCAGCTCTGAGGGTTGGCCATCCAACTGCATATGGACAATAGTCATTGATCATCCATTTGGCATTTTCCTGAGTAGATATCAAGGCCAAATTCTCTAAAGTGACTAGATCTCTATTAGGAGATACCATTATGCTCCAGGGATTTATGGGATCAGCACAATGTCATCTGCAAATATAAACCTCTGGAAGATATCACTGTTCTTCCTCACTCTGGGCACTGAGTTGGACCTCTTCCACGAATCTCAAATACCATTAGTAAGCACAATATATCCTATTTACACTTTCTGGTGATTAATGATCAGTGGGTCATCCAACAAGGTTCTCCCTGTTGTTATATCTTTTTTTAATAGTCAATAATCTGTGTGCAATATGGGATATTTATTCTCTGCATTTTTCAATCCATTATATGGTGGGGAATATGTGATCCTCAGTGAAATAGCATTTATAAAAACCTAATTGTTTCCTGAGGATACCCTCTATGCATAAGTACAGTATTGTCCTTAAAAATTTACATAGATTGGAAAGAAGGCATATTGATGGAGATTTATTGATGTTCTCTCAGTCACCTTTTTTTGGTATTAAGAAATCAAAGATTTTTCTCACACCTTTGATAGCTTCTCTTTTTTATGATACATTGACATTTGATCATTCAATACACTCAAAACCATATCACCTCCAGCATGGAATTCTGTCTATTCTTTGTCTATTCAATCAATTAATAAGCACTTCTTAACCACCATGTGCTAGGTCCTGTGCTAAGAAATACAAAGATAAGCAATAGCTATCACTAATTCTCTGGATGTTGATTTTGTTAGAGGAAAGACAAGATGTAAATATTTAGGCATGTAAGAGATATATACAGAGTAGATAGAAGGTAACCTTAAAGGCAAATACACTAGCAACAGCTGAAATATTAGCAATCTCTTGCAAAAAAGAATATTTTTATCAGCATATTAAAGGAAGTCAATGATTCTGATATGTTGAAGGGAGGAGGCAAAGTATCCCAGGTGTAATGCAAAGGCCAAGGGATGGGAGACAGTCTCATGTGAGAAAAACAGGAAATAGGCCAACAATGCTGAAGTGTATAGAAGAGAATAAAGTATAAGAATAGAAAACCAATATGGACCTTTGCTATGAAGAACTGTAAGTGACAAAAGTGTATTTTGGTATTGGGGGGGTAACAGAAAACCGCTGGGGTTTGTTCATTAAATGAATGATCTGGTCAGACCTGATCATTAGGAAAATAAATGTTACTGGTGTGAAGAATGGATTGGAATGTGTTGGTCTGTCATTTTTTTTCAATCATGTTTAACTCTATGTGACCCCATTTGGGATTTTCTTGGTTTCCTTCTCCAGCTCATTTTACAGATGAGAAAATTGAGGCAGAGTTAAGTGACTTACCCAGGATCACGCAGCCAATTGATGTCTGAGACCAGATTGGAACTCATGAAGATGAATTTTCCTGATTCCAAGCCCAGCGCTCTATGCACTATACATCATCTTGCTGCCCCATGAAATAACTATGTCACATCTAGATTAAAATGTCCAATAGGTAGTTTATGATAAAGCAACATATCTTAGGAAAGGAGCTAAGTCCGTATATAAAGAACTAAAAATTATATCTACAGAAATGATCATTTAATCCATGGGAGCTGATGAGATCACTAAGTAAGATTACAGAGTAACATCAAATTCAAATAGAAACATGGGCTACTAAGACATATGTGAGGATCTCTGCAGGTCACATATTGACTTAGAAAGCCATTATAGTTTTATATTTCATTTTTATTAATACATCAAAGCATTAAAATCAGATGGAAGCACATTTTCATCTGGGTCGGGTTGCAGTCAGGAGTGTTGTGGGCCATATTTAGCTGCATGAGTTGCATGTTTGACATGTATAGATGGAGAAGAGAAGAGAATCCACAGGGAGTGGGTGTTTTTGTTCTTGTCCTTCATTCTCAAAGAGGACTGATGACATCGTGGGGTGATTTCTTGACTCATGCATCAGTTGAATTTAAGTGAGGCAGAATTGCAGTCTTCAGCCTCATTCTTTCTTCTAGAGTCATTTCATTGAAGTCTAATGGCAAGACAAAAGTCAGGGCAATTGGTGACGGCCCAGGATGAAGTAGATGACCTTGGCATCTTCAATGTCTGACCAGGCTCTCCACTTGTGCCTGCTTCAACCACCTTCATGGTCATTGGAACAGATTGTTTTCTTCTACCCATTCTGCCAGAGGAAGTCTTCATTTGTTTAGGATAGACACTCCCTTAACTCATCAACTAGTCTGTGACCTGTTACTTACCTTCAACCTAGTTTAGCTCATCTGCAGAGATAAGTTTTCCAGGGTGTGACCATTACTTCTGCTACAGCTCCTTGGAGCCAAAGGTGAGAGTTGGGTGAAAGTCAACATCAGACGTGGATGAGCAGCCCTGAAAGGGACTCAGCAGCCCTCATATCAGAGGTCCTCCCTGCAAGTGGGTCTTACATGGAAGAAGATCCTATAAAGGAATTTTTCGAGTGGTTGTCAGTCAGGTAAGAAGAGAACCAAGGTTGAAAGAGTATTGTCTTGAAAAACCAGGAAGGAGAGAGTATCCAGGAAATGAAGGTGATCAACAGTGCTGAACGCTGGAGAGAAATCAAGAAGGATGTAGATCGAGAAAAGGCTATTCGATTTGGCAATCAAGGGATTATTGGTAACTTTGCGAAAAAAGCAGTTTCAGTTTAATTGAATAGTACAACTATTCTTCTCATCTTTGTTTCCTTCCATGGTATTTCCACTATCTCTATAAGTACATCCAGGACTCTGATCTTAAAGACCCAACGTGGTGACTCAACTGTCTATTGATGGTGAAAACTACTTCTTATTTAAAAAGAAATCTTTGAAGATCTTTTCCCTCTTTCTTCCATTTGTTGTCCTTTGCCAGAGCTATCTTCAAATGTCCTTGGGTTTTTGGTTAGTTGGACAACTGAGTTTCTTTTGACTCATTTCTCCCTCCACTGTGATTCACTGTGTGATGAGGTAGAATTGTAAAAGTCTTCCAGTATTCTTCCCTGAAAGATTTTTATAAGTCAATATTCTAAACCAGCTGCACCTTTGGCTGCCATATCTCTTGGTACAGTAAGTAAACCAAGAATTTGAGGCACTTCTTAGGTTCCTTTAGCATTCTTATGGTAATAGATTAACCTTGGTTATTCTGCAGGAAATTTTTGTAATTCATGTGAATGAACTTTCCTCTATCCATTTCCCATTTTTTCACCATGAATAATATGCTTAAATAGATCAGAATGGAGTTGTTTCAATTCCACACCATAACTTTTCTCTCATTTTTATTCTTTTTTCTATCTTTTCTTTTTTCTTTTTTTCTATCTTTTAATTAATTTGTGTCTTTGTTTTAGCAAGTCAGAGGCCTGATTGAACACAGAAAACTGAAACAGAAATGACTCCAACAGCAGTAATGAGTCAATTCCAGTCTCCTGATATATATACGCTTAGTGCTAAGACATTCACAGAACTTTTCTTATTTTTGTTTTTCTTTATATTTATTTATCAATTTCACTCATTTATTTATTTAGCCATCTATCTATTTATGTGGGAGGAGTTAGATGGCAAAATGGATAGAGTGCCAGGCTTAATATCAGGAAGACCTAAGTTCAAATTTGGCCTCAGAGATACTTACCAGCTGTGTGACCCTAGGTAAGTCACTTAACCCTGTTTGCCTCAGTTTCCTCATCTGTAAAATGAGCTAGAGAAGGAAATAGCAAACCACTCTAGTATCTTTTCCAAGAACTCCCCCAAAACGAGGGGTCATGAAGAGTCGGACATGACTGAAACAACTAAAGAACAAACAATCTATTTTTAACATTCTTTTTTCTTAATTTAAAGTCCAAATTCTCTCCCTCTCCCACTCATTTTAAGCCATATGTCAATAATGTATGTAAATCCATGCAAAAGATATTTCCATATTAGTCATGTCCAGCATATATTTCACCATTCCTATTCATCTTTACCATTTTATAAAACATACCAAAGATAATATAGGTTTCCTTCATTTGGAGCTTCTTAAATTCTTCATACAATTTCTCAACCTCTTCATCCCCTATAACAGATGTTGGTGTTTAAGCTACAATTATTGCTATAGTGATCTTTTTGTAAATGCTTATCCTGAACACTCCAATATGAGATGACTAAATGTCCCATGAAATGATGCTTCTTGTTGCCTTTGGATTCACAATAAAACACACTCCAACAATTCCTCTCTTCACCCCTCCAAGGAGAACCAGTGAGCCAACCTTCCATTCAACAGCAACTCCCTTCTGTCTTCTGGCTCCAGTTGAAGCAAGAATATTATAATGTATAAGATTCAGTAACCCTAGGGTCAAAGGATTTATTTGTTTTTGAATCTGTTGAAAACTATTGTTTGATATAATTGGTTCCTTTTGTTGTCTTAGGAATTTTAGTTTATTAACATTAAAACATGATTCTGATAAGAGGTTCATTAGGCTTCATCATAGACTAAAGGGATCCATGGCAACAAAATTGGTTAAGAAGTCATGTGTGTGTGTTTAGTTATGCCATTTTCAGTTGTGAGTGACTCTTTGTGACTCTATTTGGGGTTTTCTTGGCAAATATACTGGAGCGGCTTGCCATTTCCTTCTCCAGTTCATTATACAGATGAGAAAACTAAGGTAAATTGTATTAATTGAATTGCACAGTGTTACACAGCTAAGTATCTGAGGTTAGATTTGAACTCAAGTCTTCCTGACCACTGGCCTGACACTCTATCCACTGCACCACTAGCTGCCCCCTGAGAAACCTTACTCTAAGCCTTTTTTTTTTCAGGAACAAAGAATTGTAGATAAAGTAGAACACTATTATTAAGGGAATGTATAGATAAATTATGGTACATAAATGTAGGGATATTATTTTGCTATAATATTTTATATTATATAAATATATATCAAAATATAAATATAATTTGAGAAACAACAAATACGTTTTAAAAACAATAAAAATGTTGAATACATGTAAATACGGGAAAATTTATATGAATGGGTGCAGACTGAAGTCAGCAGAGCCATGAATACAAAAAGCACAATGACTATAAGGGAAATGGAAAGAACAATCACCATGACACAAATAAAAGCGTATGTTGTGAAATTTCAAAAAATAAACATGACCCCAAAGAAAAGGCATGAAAAGACATACTCCTCCTCCGCGTTTTTGTAGAGTTAAAGAGGGCAACAGCTTTAAACCATTACAAATATTGTCAGATTTTTAGAACATGTTGATTGATTCTTCTCTCATTCCTGTTTTTTTTTTTCCTTATTAAAAACAATGTCATATGGAATGGCTTTCTGGGAAGGATAGAGGCAAGGCTAAAAGGGGAAATTTTATCAGTGTAAAAACAGAATATATCAATAATTATTTTTAAAAGGAAGCCCTTCTCTCAGAGTATGACCTTCATTAGCTACTGGACAAGGTTCTCACATTTAGAAGTTCATGCTTGTAAAATGGCCTAAAAACTGAGATTCTTGGCGCCTTCTGTCCTCCTGTTTCTCCATCTGCCTCCACTGCAGAATTGGGAGAGGGGTGCAGTCAGCATTGTATTTTACATTTTTCTTGGAGTCATGGGATGTTGTGCCCAAAGAGTTCAATGCCATGTGACCAGACTACTGATGCATCTCCATTTAGCTGGGTTAGTCCTCAGGAAGAAGACACAGTATGTTGCTGAGATCATTCTCAGACTTTCCAATGTAGATTTACTTCTGCTGGGTACAACCTTCAAGTAGTCAAACCGACATCATCTCTAATTCAAGGTGAGACACCATACATAGTGGGTATCTGCCTCAGTTCAACCTTTATCTGCTGTTTGTAATTCTGCCCTCTGGGGCCAAGCCAAATGAGGTTGATCCCTCTTCTCCCACACAAAAGCCCCTCAAATCCTGGAAGACATCTCTCATGTCTCCTCTAAGGTCCTGAAAAATGAGCTGCAGATTGTTTTCCCTGAGTATTAAACAAATGGAAGAAAATGGGTGGAGAATACTAACATTAGTCAAATGAAAAGACACTTAGAGATAACAACCAAGAAGTATCTAGAAAAGTCCCTTTCTACTGAAGGAGTTTCTGGGAAACAGTGACAACAAGGAAGTGTCATGCTAAAGGAAGAATAATGTTTCAACAGAACAATATATCCAAGAGGTAGGAGATATCATTCAGCCAATAAGCATTTATTAAGTTCTTAATACATGCATTGTTTTGTGCCTACATGGGATCCTGCAGCTAGGTGACACAGTGGGTAGAACACTGGGACTAGAAGCAGGAAGATTCAGGCTCAGATTTGATTCATGACACTTAACTGTGTGACCCTGAGCAAGTCATTTAACCGCCACCTGCCTCAGTTTCCTCAACTGTAAAATGGAGATCATAATAGCTCTTACCTCAAAGGGTTGTTGTGAGGATCAAATTATATAATATTTGTAAAGCACCTAGCACAGTGCCTGGTACATAGCAGATGCTTAATAAATGACACTGGGCAAGTCACTTTATCTTTCTCAACCTTAATTTATCCATCTTTGAAATGGGAGTAAAAATGGTACCTACCTTCCAAGTTATGAAGATCAAATGAGATTTTACATACATATATATATATATATATATATATATATATAGCACTTTGCAATCCTTATAGTGCTCTCTCTCTGTCTTTCTCTCTCTCTGCCTCTGTCTCTCTCTGTCTATTTCTGTCTCTGTTTCTGTCTCTGTCTGTCTGTCTGTCTCTCTCTCTCTCTCACACACACACACACACACACACACACACACACACACATACACACAGACATACACACACTGGGCCTAGAGAGGCAAGAAGACCTGAGTTCAAATTTGAACTCTGTGATCGTAGGCAAGTCACTTAGCCTCTGATTTCCTCAGGATCCTCAACTATGAAATGGGGATAATAACAGCACCTTTCTTGCAGGGTTGTTGTGAGAATCAAATGAGATAATATTTTCAAAGCTCAGTTCCTGGCACATAGTAGGCGCTTAATTAATGTTTATTCTGTTCCACTTTTTAATGACATGGAGGTGGGGGTGGAGAGAAGATTGGAACCTGTGATTTCATAAGTCTGGGAAACTCCTCATGTTCCTAGTACCTCCACCAATTCCTATGAGTGACTTGCCTACAATTTCCAATCTTGGAGTCGTCTGAAGCATTGAAAGGTTAAGTAACTTGCTTCAGATCACATGGTTCATGTGTGTGAAAGGCAAGACTTGAACTCAGTCTTCTTCTTGATGCTGAGACCAGCTCTGTACCCACAGAGGGGTTTACCTCCTAGAGAAAGGTATTCATCAATGAATCCAGTAGCATTTGTTGAGTATCTACTATGTGCCTTAAGCCCTAGAGACACAGAGAAAGATCACCAGGCATGCATTAAGTGCTCACTCTGTGCCAAGCACTGAGCTGAGTGCGAGATATGTAAAAGAGCAAACCCTGCCATCAAAGAGCTTGCAAAATGTATGTGAAACATATTATCTGGGGAGCAGGGTGAGGCCCTATGGTGGCTAGGTGGCACAGTGGTTAGAGGCCTACTCCCCCCCTGCCTGGGCCTGGATTCAGGAAGATCTGAGTTCAAATCTGGCTTCAGACACTTATAAGCTATGTGACCTCAGACAAGTCACTCAACCCTATTTGACTCAGTTTCCTCATCTGTAAAATGAGCTGGAGAAGGAAATGGCAAACCGCTCCAGTATCTCTGCCAAGAAAACTCCCTAATGGGGTCATGGAGAATGGGACATGACTGAATGACAACAGCAACAGGGCAAGGTACTAGCTGCTGGGAGACCAGGGTAGGCCTCATACAGAATCAATCAATCAATCAACATGTATTAAGCACCTACTATGTGTCAGGCTCTATGCTAAGTATTAGGAGTACAGCTGGGAGACCAGGGTAGGCCTCATACAGAATCAATCAATCAACATGTATTAAACACCTACTATGTGTCAGGCGCTATGCTAAGTATTAGGAGTACAAAAAGGGGCAAAAGGCAGTCCCTGCCCTCAAGGAGCTAGAGGAATCTAGGGATTCCCAGAAGTATAGATGAGAAAGAGAAAGGGTTCCAAGCATCAGAGACAACCAGCACAGAGCCATCAAGATGGAAGACTGATTGTTATGGGTGATCACAGAACAAAACGTATTTATAGGGTTTACTGCTGAAAAAGACGATCTAGTCCAAACCTATTCCCCTCCCCATTTAGAATTAAGCCAAAATTGCAGCTCAAAATTTAATTGGCTTTTTTGTTCTTCAATCGTATCCGACTCTCCATGACCCCACTTGAGGTTTTCTTGGCAAAAATACTAGAGCAAATTATCATTTCTTTCTCCAGCTCATTTTACAGATAGAGAAACTGAGTCAAACAGGGTTAAGTGACTGGCCCAAGGTCATACAGCTAGAGGCCAGAATTGAACTCATGAAGAGGAGTCTTCCTGACTTCAGGCCTGGTGCTCTATGTACTATGGGACCCCCTAACTGCCCCAAGGTCTTATTAACAATGGCAGAGCAGAGCTATGATTCATACTCAAGTCCTCCCACTGTGCATCCAGGTCACTTTCCATTACCCCTCCACAATGAACTCCTTCAAGTTAAAGATGCAAGTCATATATAATCCATGTTCCTCTATCTCCTTCCATAATATTACTTGACCATCTGGCCCTCTCTTCATAAAAAGGAGCATCCATCTAATTATAACTTCCGTGTTCCAGGTAGACTAAATCAATGGCTCACCAAAGGAATAAGAACCACTGACTATTCTAATTGTATAAGCAAGTTGGCTGAGGACAGTAGGCATGAAAATAAATAATGGCTATAAGAATTATGGAGATGACTTAATTCTATAAGCAATAGTTATAGAGAAGCATTAGGATAGGGCCTAAAGCATCTTGCTACTCAATGCATGTACTTAGCAGGAAGAAAAGCAAAATGAAGCATCCTGTTGCAGCAACAAAAGCTTCTGACGAGTGGTCCATGTCCCCATCACTGCCATTATCTTGAAGCAGGTGAGACAGCCTATTTCCTAGTCTGGCGTGCTGGCTGAGCCCTCCGCTGCCTCTGCTTGTAGGGATTCAATTAATGGGAAAGGACCTATTGTATAATGTGTCAGGAGGCATCTTGAAATAAAAATAAGATTAATGATTTTACATCAGTCTCAGCTTGATCACCCCTGAGCTAAAATGAAGAGTGTGTGAGGTGAGATGACATTCTTTCTGGCACTCTGTAGTCTGACTCCTGAGAGATGGGGTCCTGAATTCCCAAATCGGAGAGGGGGTTCTTGGGGTGAAATCACAAGGGACTTAAGCAGTACTGAATGCAAAGTTGGAGGTCCTGAATTCAAATCCTGCTTTGGACATTTGCTCACTTACAGTTCCTAGGATTACAAATTAGAGCTAGAAGAAATGTGGATAAAATGTGGCAGAACTGGGATTTGAACCTAGGCCCTTGGATTCTAAATCCACAGTCCATTTCACCACAGTGTAAGACTAATAGGGACTGTCAAACCCTCTCCAGACTTCTGTTTCTTCATCTATAAAATGAGGAGGTTGGAGTAGATGGCCCTTATGGTTCCTTCAAGCTCCAAATTCTACAGACCTCTACAAAATCACATCTGATCATTTCTCATGTATTTTGTTTACCAAAAGAAGGACTAGAAGCAGCTAGGTGGCACCATAGTGCAAAGAGTATTGGACTTGGAATCAGGAAGACTCATCCCGCTGAGTTCAAAACTGACTTTAGACAATTACTAGCTACCGTGTTTCCCCAATAATAAGACCTATCCCGAAAATAAGCCCTCCCCTTACTGTGTAAGATTCCTCTAAAATAAGCCCTCCCCTGAAAATTAGGGTACCCTCTGTGTGCACCGTCCCCCCCGCCGTGCTCCGAGCTGCATCCAATCAGAGCTGCAGCAGTGAGCGAGTCATCCTGTTCTTCCCCAGTGATTTGCTTATTTAATAAAGGTACATTTTTTTGTTCACATTTATCTGTTTATTAAAATTGCTGTCAATGTTGATTAAAATAAGCCCTCCCCTGAAAATAAGCCCTCTGGTGTTTTTCTGTCCAAAAAAATAATAAGACAGTGTCTTATTATCGGCGAAACATGGTATGTGACCCTGGGCAAGTCACTTAACACCGTTTGCCTTGGTTTCCTCTTCTGTAAAATGAGCTGGAGAAGGACATGACAAATCTCTGTAGTATATTTGCCAAGAAAACTGCAAATGAGGTCATGGAGAGTCAAACACAGCTGAGACAATTGAAAAAATTAACAACAAAACAGAGAAAAGGAAATTTCCTTCTGAAGCCTCCAGGGACCCATACCATTCTGTACCCTTGCCCTGTGTAGAGTTTTGCTTTTATTTTATTTTTTTCCTTTCTTTTTAATTCAACCTGTGATTTCATTAGTACAGGAAACTGCTTCCACCCTTGCAGGTCAGCACTGCTTTGAAACTTAAGAGTCTTAGAAATTTGCCTGGAGATCTGAGAAATAAAGTGACTTGCCCAGGGTCATGCAACTAGGATTTGTTGCAGGGGGGGCTTGAACCCAAGTCTTCATGACTCTAATGGGGGCTCTCTATGTACCATTCCATGTTGCCTCTCTTTGTTAAGGGATACATGCCTATGTCAAGGACTTATAATTTTGCTTGAATCTTAGAGAGGTGTCTGAGACTCAGAGAAGTCACTTGACTTGACCAAGGTCACAAAGTTAGTAAGTTTCAGAGGAAGTATTTGAGTTCAGGGCCTCCTGACTCTAAATCCATCCTCCTATCCATTAGACCTTTCTGAGAGTGACCATAGCCAATATCATGTGGTGACCACCAACCCAAATTTATACCACTAATTCATCTTTAGTCACTCTGATCTTAAGGAATACTTGAACTGCAGCAAAACTACAACATAATAATTCCCATTTATGGGGGGCGGCCAGGTAGCATAGCGAGTAAGAGCACCAGCTCCAGTGTCAGGATGACCTGGAGATCGAATCCCGGGCTTAGACACTTAGCACCACCCAGAAATAACTGGCCGTGTAACCTTGAGCAAGTTAATTAACCCCAATTGCTTAGGGGCGGCCAGGTGGCTCAGCGAGTAAGAGCACCAGCTCCAGTGTCGGGATGACCTGGAGATCAAATCCCAGGCTCAGACACTCAGCACCACACCCAAAAATAACTGGCCGTGTAACCTTGAGCAAGTTACTTAACCCTGATTGCTAAAAAAAAAAAAAAAGGAATCCCATTTATACAGTACCTTCAGATTTGCAAAGTACTCCCTTACAACAACATTACAGGTATAGATAGCATTGTTGTCATTTTCAGTTGTTTCTGACTTCTTATGACCCCTTTGGAGTTTTCTTGGCAAAGATGCTGAAGTGGTTTGGCATTTCCTTCTCCAGCTCATTTTATAGATGAGGAAACTGAGGAAAATGGGGTGAAGTGATTTGCCCAGGGACACCCAGCTAGTAAGTGTCTGAGGCCAGATTTGAACTCAGGAAAATGCATCTTCCTGACTCCAGGTCCAGCACTCTATCCACTATGGTGCCACCTAGTAGTGAAGTCTTATTATCTCCACTTTATAAATAAGGAAAGTGAGATACAGAAAGTTTGTTTAATAATAATAATAATACCTAATATTTATGTAGAATATCAAGTCCTATGCTAGGCACTTTACAAATTTTATCTCATCTGATCTTCACAATAATCCTAGGAAGAGGTGTTATTATCCTTTTATTATCTCCATTTTACAGATGAGAAAATTGAGGCAAACAAAGTTAAGTGACTTGTGCAGGCTTACATAGAGAATAAATTTCAGAGCTGGGAATCAAACCCAGGTCCCCTGACTCAGGGTCTAGGTCTAGCTACACTAATTATAAAAAAGATGTAGGCAATTTTATCCCATCTTCAAATTAGGCTGAAAAAAGAGAAATTAGCCTTCCTTGAAAAGAGAGATGAGTTGGATTACTTTTAAAGAAGGGTACATTCATTCTCTTTGCCACAGCCATCATCTCTTATACTGATGATTCCCACTATTTTTGTCTCCAATCCTATCTTCTCTGATGAATTCTAATTCTACCCCCATAGATGTCAACAGGGCATTTCCCCTTGATTTTCTCACCATCATTTCATACAATCATCTGCCTCAAATTAAATCCACCCCCCAAAAAAATCTGATTCTCCTTTTGAATTTCTGTAAATAGCATTCCCCATTATCCCAGCCACCTAAGCTCAAAGCATCAGTCATTTTCAGCTAGTTACCAAGACCTTTCAGATCATTCTTCATCTTGTCTTTCCTGATCATTCCCTCCTTTCCATTCCCATGCCACAGAGCCAGTTCTGGCCTTCATCGCCTCATGCCTGGCTTATTGCAATTGCTTCCTAACTCATCCATCTCCAGGCTTGCCTCACTCTAACCTAGGCTGCATACTCCCCTCCCCCACACCGTGCCCAGATTGATGTTCCTAAAATCACCACCACAGCTACAGGATGTGAAAGGATAGGACCAGGCAATCACTAGTGTGAACAGCAACCGGTGATTTCAATAGACTAGAAACTCAACATGAGTTAAAAGCACAAAGCAATGACGAAAATAAGATGGGTAATTATAAAAATAGAAGAACATGCAGTTATATATGGCTGCAGGTGGTGCAGAGCACTTTGTACAAAGCAGGCCCATGAAACAGAGCAGTATGATGTTGGGCTATGTTAATAGAAACAGTTGCCTGGATAAATGAGGTGATGCTCTGGTATTCTGTCCTGTGAAGATTACCTCTGGGTTATGAGGCTTAGGTCTAGGTGCTAAATTATAGGCACAGGGAGGAGCTAAAGAGTTTTACTTCCTTACTTACTACTTCTACCTTGGGAGAGTCACATTACCTACTTGGGCCTCAGTTTCCTTATCTGTGAGGAAAGAAGGAAACATTTATTAAGCACCTGATGTGTTCCAGGCACTGTGCTAAGGGCTTTGCAAGTATTATCTCATTTGGTCCTCACAACAACCCTGGGAGGGAGATGATATCATGACCCCCATTTTATAGTTAAGTAAACTGAGGTAGAGAGAAGTTAAGTAATTTTAGCCCAAGATAAAGCTTACAAAGTCAGATTTGAATTCAGGTTTTCCTCACTCCAGACTCAGCACTCTATCCACTATACCACATAGCTGCATCTGTAAAATGAGGGAGTTAAATTAGGGGACATCTAAGGTCTCAGCTCTAAATCTATGGCCTTATGAGGGCATCCAAGATGGTGAGGGCTTGGACATCGTGTCATATGAGAATTTGATGGAAGAAATGGAGAAATCTAGCCTGTAGCAAAGAATACTTGGGGTGGGGAGGTGAGATCTATCTTTAAGTATTTCAAAGGCTGCTACATGAAAGACAGATGCGGCTTGTTTCATTAAATATGTATTGAGTGCCTACTGCATTCACTCTCTGCCTCACTCTTGAACTAATTGAACAAGGTTACGTTTATCTCAAAATGGTGTCATGGTAACTTACAAGAAACAGCTGCAGGAGACATTGTCTCTCATTTTTCATCCAGTCCCAATTTCCTTTTTCTCTCTGCCCCATCTTCACATCTTCCACAGCTCTCCCATTTTCTACCCTTCGAGGCTCAATATGTGTGAAAGTTTTGTTTTTGTTGTTGTTATATTTCTCTTTCCTCTAGGACTGTTTCTTCTGGTAATAGCTTAACATCATGGTTGAGAATGTCAAGGAGCCTTTCATCTCTGTGGGCCAGGCCCAGTGTGGGTGACTTCCTCAAATTCACTCTGTTCCTGTCCCATTCATCCAAGGCTCCAGAAAGGGGCTGGATTCCAGGCTAAGACCCTACTGATGGGCAAAGAGTGAAGTCAGACATTGTGGTGGACCAGCAATAAAAGCTTCCTATCTTGAAGTTGACATTTTAATTAACAATTAGCAAACAAATGAATAATTTGTGCATAGGTAATATCAATTAACCTGCATGTTATACATCAAATTGCCCTCTGAGGATGTGACTGTGGCTTATTATTAAAGTGTCAGAAAGGAAAATCCCCTTGCTCATCATTTGCACAGTCCTGTCAGCCAGCTCAACTCTGGAAGAAAAGAGAATAGGTAGAGAGAAAATGTATTATGATAAGGAATGATGCTAATGTAGATGTGTGTATACCAAGGACCAGTTAATCACTGTTTTGGAGTAATTACATTGTGAGTTTAATATTCTGCAGACTATTACCCTGTCACAGGCTAAGGAAGCCCTATATATAATTTTCAGCAATAAAACATATATTTTCTGCTTTCATAAATTTGTTGTCTAATCGTACTGCCTACTTTTCTCTGAGTGCTCTCAGCTTAGGCCTTGAGATGGAATGCCCTCCAAGAGATGGACACAAAAGACTTCTCCATATAAAAACACAAAGGGATGGACAAAGGGTCAGATTTTTGCTTGGCCCCACAGGGCAAAACCAGAAGTGATAGACAGAAATTTCAGGAGGACAGAATTCAATTCAAATCAAGCAAGAAAATTCGTAACAATTAGAGCAGTAGAAATAGAAAAGAATGCTTCAGGAAGTAGCAAGTTTCTCATCACAGGACATCTACCAGCAGAGACCGGGACCAATTTTCAGAGATGCTATTTAAATGGTATTCATGCTTCAGGCATATGTGGATTGAATTCTTCTGAGGTTTTGAAATGATATGATTAATAATAAGAGTTAATAGCAGCCAACATTTTTATAGCATTTTAAGGTTTACAAAGCACTTTGCATATATTAACTCATTTGATCTCCACAACAACCATGGGAGGTAAGTGATGTTATTATCATTCTCTTTTTACACATTAGGAAACTGAGGTAGAAGTTAAATGACTTGGCCAAGGTCACCCAGCTAGTAAGTATCTAAGGTGGGATTTGACCTTAGGTTTTCCTGGCTCTACTATGAGATTCTTACAACCCAGCTGTTCTCAAACACTGATGCAATCCAACCTCACTTTTGCTTTGTATATAATTTCCAACTTCTTTCAAAGCAAACCTCAGGCATCATCTCCAACATGAGACCTTTCCTGTTCCCCTACAGGTGTTCATTCTCCCTCTTGAAAAGACTTTGTGTTATTTTTAATAGATTTTGCATTCTCCTTTTTGCACACCTGATGCAGCCTCCAATAGAACGTAAACCTTCATTTTATCTCTATATCTTTATTTCCTAACACAGTTCTTCATAGATTGCAGAGTGTTAAATACAGGCTTTGTGAATTTGATTGAATTTCAGTCTCTGATATAAGTGATATCACTTAAATTACAGACTGTTCGTAGATTATAAAATGTAGACATGGAAGGGAGGTTTGGGACCTTCTACTGCCCCCCTGCTATTTTATAAATGAAGAAATTGGCCCACAGTGAGTTAGATAGAACACTGGGTCTAGAGTCAAGAAGACCTTTGTTCAAATCTAGCCTTAGACACTGCTAGCTATGTGACCCTGGGGAAGTCATTTAACCTCTGCCTCAGTTACCTTATCTGTAAAATGTGGGAAATAACAGCATCAACCTCCCAAGTTGTTGTGAGGAACAAATGAGATGATTATTTTCAAGCACTTAGCCTAGGGCCTGATGCATAGAGGTGCTTAATAAATGTTCATTAGAGGGGTAGCTAGGTGGTACAGCGAATAGAGCACTGACCCTGGAGTCAGGAGGACCTGGGTTCAAATCAGGCTTCAGACACTGGACACTTACTAGCTGTGTGATCTTGGACAAGTCACTTAACCCTGACTGCCTTGCCTTCCCCCCTCCAAAATGTAAATAAATAAGTAAATGCTCATTCCCTTCCTTCTCTTCCCCTTCATCCTTTCAGTCTCATATCATGAGCTCTATGAGAATAAAATATGGTTTCTCTAAACCTTTAATATCTCCCTCCACCAATGCCTCCTTGGGTCAGCACCTAGGATAGAGCTTGGCAATTAGTAGATGCATTAAAATATGTGTTAAATTCATTCATTCGTTTGTTTATTTAAGTTATACTCACTTACAATGTGCTAATGTGATCTTAGGCTGCTGTAAGAGAGTCATAACTTCCAAGACAAGGGAAATGACAGTTTCAATCCACTCTGCCCAATCAGAACTCATCTGAAGTGTTATGTGGTCCATTCTGGGCTCCACAGTTTAAGGAGTCTAAGCTGGAAAAAAAACAGAAGGGGTCAAATAGAATGGTGAAGGACCTTGGTTCTATGAGAAACAGGAATCAGCTGAAGGCACAGGGTATGTGAAGCTTGAAGAAAGAGAGACTAGTGGTAAGTGCCTTCAAGTCTTTGAAGAACCATCATATGGAGGTAAAACTAGATCAGTTCTATTTGGCTCCAGAGGCCAAAACCAAGAGCAATGGGTGGGGGGGCGGGAAGCAACATGATTTATCATTATAGCATCAGAGAGGAAACTTTAGTCTTGATGTCAAGAAAAAACTTCCTACAATTTGAGCTGACTGAAAGTGAGATAACCTGACTCAAGATTATCAAGGGCTGCCCCTTCTTGGAGTTCTCCAAGCAGCAGCTGGATGACTCCTTGTTGGGTATGGTAGAATGGATAGGTTGGACCAGATGGAGGAAGAGGTGTCTTCCACCTCTCAAATCCTGTGATTCGGTGAGTTTTTTTTTCATTCATTCAACATACATTTATTAAGCACCTGCCATG
Source organism: Petaurus breviceps papuanus (assembly GCF_028583685.1). Classification (NCBI taxonomy): domain Eukaryota; kingdom Metazoa; phylum Chordata; class Mammalia; order Diprotodontia; family Petauridae; genus Petaurus; species Petaurus breviceps. Next base: position 1,807,598 of record NW_027185573.1, on the reverse strand, counting down.
TGCCAAGAGTTATGCTAATGCTAGGAGTAAAAATGCAGAATTGAAACATTTTTTTCCCTTGGTGAATTTTCATTCTATTGAGTAAAATAATATGTGCCCAGAAAATTAAATGACCAATATATGCAAAGTAATTTCCAGGAGGAGGACATGGAGACTAGGAACCATAGGGATGGGAAAAGGCACCCAGGGGCTGGTCACATTTGTGCTAAGCTTAGAAGGAAATGGAAATAGGAAGTAATGCATTCTAGACATGGCCGATGGAAAAGCAGGGTTTGTTGACTGGAAAAGCAAAGGTATGGGAAAGCAAATAATATACAGTAATAATCTGGAACCAGATTGTGGAGAACCTGAAATGCCTATTTAGGGAATGTTTATTGATCTTAGAGGTATTTGTGGGCCACTGTAAGTTGGTGAGTGGGTGAGTGACAAGGTCAAAGCTGTCCTTTAGTAAGGTCACTTTGGAAGCTATGCAGAGAATGGATTGGAGAGAGGAGAGGTCAAAGGAAGAGAGACCAATTGTGGGGCTATTGCAATTGTTCAGGAGAAAGGTATTGAGGGAGTGATTTAGGTCATTGACTCTGTAAGTGGAAAAAAGGACACAGATGAGAGATGTACTGTGGAGGCACTATCACAAAACTTGGTTTTGTTGACTCTAAGATTATGAACCTAGGAGAATGAAAGGATCGTGATATACTCAAGAGGAATGGGCAAGTTAGGCAGAGGGGAAGGGTTGGAGGAAAAATTCCAACTTCTCTTCTGGATGTGTTGAATTTGAGCTGCCTTTGTGGTATTTATCTATAAGAAGGCCAGTAGGAAGTTGGTGACATGTGACTAGAGTTACTCAGGAAAGATATACAAGGTGATTATAAAGACTTTTGAGTAATCTGCATTAGAGGCCTTGTAACAGCAACCACACTAGGGCACAGAGTGGGCTGCTAGTACAGATTCTTTGATCTGCTTTTCTAAAGGAAAGACAGCTTCAAAGCGGTCAACAATCTTACTTTAACCAGTGCAGACAGATAAGTAGAAAGAAGTGAGTATCCAAGAAATAATCCAATAGACAGGGCTCCAACTTGTCTAAAAAGAGTAATAGATACATAATCACCAAACAAGGAAACACCAACATCTAGGTTCACAAAGCCAGTGGGGAGGGAGGGAGGATAGGGTTCCTTAACAATGGCTACCCAGAGTCTCATCTGACCAAATCAGAAAGAAACATTCTTCCCATTAGTGAGAGCCAAAGTGAAATACCGATCTCCCAGTAAATATAGTTTTTAACTAATAGGCTTAGAGCCAGAAGACACCACAACTCACATGATTCAGTGCCTAATTGGCTCAGTGTCAAAAGGTGTGAAAGCCTTCCTGCAAGCAAGTCCCCCCATAAGTAAGCTTCCCCCTAAGCAATCTTCTCCTTAGGCAAGTTCCTCCCCCAAGGTAATATAAATCTCTCTGAATCACCTGGTGGGCTCTTTGTGACTCAGATTATGTCACAGCTGTGAACTGAGCAGAAGTTCAAAGCAGCAAGACATCCATGATTGAAATACCTGTGTACCTTTAGACCTGGGAACACCATTCCTCTTCCAAGGGAGAAAAAGCAACACATGTGGTCACAAATGCCTATTAATGAACAGGGAAGATCTTATATTCCATTAACTCAACAGCATCCAACATGCTACCAATAAGTAATGCCTAGCCTGAAGCATATTAAAGTATAATTTGGAAATATTTTTAAAATAAATGAAAATACAATAGAATATGAATAATGTTCATATGTGATTTTCTAAATCAATATACAGGCTGCTGGGATCTTTATGTATAGTTCAGGGGCATCTTTTTCCATCTCAGTTTGATACCACTGGTCTACATAGAGTAATAGTTGGAGTCACTGGATCTCATGAAATCACACCAGAAAAGCATAAAGGGGAAAGAAGAGGATCAGAAGAGAGATCACAGTTACATAGGTGGAAGGGAGAGGAGGGAAAGAGACTGAGAATAGTTTGCCAGCTAAGTAGAAGGAAAACCAAGAGAGCTCAATGTCTGGAAAACTAAGGGGAAAAGACTGCTTACAAGGAGGTGGCAGAATGTCAAAGGCTGCAGATAGGTCAAGCAAAATAAGGCTTCAGGAAAAAAACTCTCATTTGGCAATTGCATAGAGGTAAATTATTTGTCCAATTGAATTGTTGATTGAATGCATTCCAGATTTGAGAAAGAGAAAGTCCATAGTTCAGCAGTTTCCCTCTTAAGCTTAATAGCAAGAAACTATTTTCAATATAATTCAACAAACATTAATTAAGTGCCTATGGGCTAAGTGTGGATATAACCCAGTACTCCCAGGCATCTGTGATTCTCACCAAGTTGGCTATTTCTTCCAGTTCTTCAGATGCAACCAATTCAAGTCTGTCCATCCTGTGTGAGTCTCTTCCATGCTCTCCCATGAGATTGCTATAGGGCTAACCCAACATGTTAAGAGTCCTCCCTCATGTGGACATTTCAGGGTCATCGTGTAAGTCCTTACATTTGCTGTTTCCCTCCTATTTTTTCTGGTCATACATTTCTCTGATTTTATCATTTGTATTACTTCTCCTGTATCGATTAATCGATCAGCAAACATTTATTAAGTCCCCCCCTACATACTAGGTGCTGTGTTAGGTGCTGGCTATACAAAGATCAAAGTGAAAATAACCTCTTATCTCAGGAATACAGGGTATAGAGGATTGAACCTAGAGTCAGGAAGACCTGAATCCAAATCCAGCCTCAGATGTTTATTGGTTGTATGACCCTAGGCAAGTCATTTCACTTGTGTCTGCCTTAGTTTCATGAACAGTTAAATGGAGGACAATAATAATACCACATCTCAGTGTTATTGTGAGAATCAAATGAGATAAAATTTGTTAAGTGTTTTGCAAATGTTAAAGTCAGTCAATAATTTTTTTTAAGTAAAAACTATACGCCAAGCTGAACCTTAATGGAAAATAGGGATTCTGAGAGATGGAAGTAGAGAGAGTGCCTTCTAGGCATGTGACACAGTAATTATAAGGGTACAGAAGTGGAAGAAGCAGTGCTGTGTTTAAGGAGCAATGAAAAGACCAGTTTGACTGAAACATACTTTGCATGGAGTAAACTAGCAAACAATAAGACTGGAAAGGTAATTATAACCATGATAATGATAATAACCAGCATTTTTGTAGCAAGTCCAGGTATGTAAAGTGCTTTACAAATACTGTCTTATCTGATCCTTACAACAACCTGGGAAATAGATGCTCTTAATATCCCTACTTTGCAGAAAAGGAAACTGAGGCAGACAGAGGCTAAGTGACTCGTCCAGGGTCATATAACTAGAAAGTGTCTGAGGTTAGATTTGAACTCAGATCTTCCTTATTCCAGGTCTAGCACTCTATCCAGAGTCAGATTGGCCAGGGTTTTAAATGGCAGCCTAAGGAATTTATATTTTAACCAACAGATATTAGGGAGCCCCTGAAAATTTTGGATGTAGGGGAGTGACATTTACATCTTTGTATTCCCAGTCCTTAGCATAGTACCCAGGAAGATGCTTACTCATTGCTCACTGATTGACTGATTAAAAGTTGTACTCTTCAAAATTATAATTATCTAAAATATGGTTTTTGTAAATCCAGCCCCATGGAAACATGCAGTGCACAGTATGCTTACTGACCCTAGTAGGGGACCTAGATTCTAAAATTGATAATAATCTAGACTTCCCAAGTGGAGACACTCACCTCCTTCCTTCGCTACAGGTGGGCATGGGGTGCTGCCAACTAGAAAGTCAAATGTAGTTTGTCTCCAGGGTCACTCACAGAAACAAAGCTGTCACTCCTTAGAATGCTGTCGGCCCCCATTCCTTATTCTTCATTTGGAACAGTATGAACCAATTCACAAGGGAGTGTTTTCCCTAAAGGAAACATACAGACACAGAGATACAAATCCATGTACACACAAGCTGTGAATTCAAAGGAAGTGAGGAAAGTGAATTAAATCAGTGGGCTCCAAGTCACCATTGTTCCCATCAAAGGCCTACATGAATCCCTTGAAAATCTGATGCCAATTACAACATCCTCACCCGCCAGAGACATCAAATTAATTAAACTTTTTGGCAAGCCCTCCCAAGCCTTATAATGTTTGCACTTGAGAAAAAATCCTCTTTCCGATGCATCCAAGTCCCTGAAGGTCTGGAGTAGGCGTGCTTAACAGAACAATATTTATATAACAATTTTTTTAATTACACAGCAGAAACCTGGATTCTTTGCATGCAATTAGCACGTTATTAAGAAAGGCAAGGCAGGTATTAAGAAAAGGAGCCTGCAAAACAATTATATTCAAATAACTGGTTCTTTCCTAGATCTCTTCATGGACTGGATCATGGACCTAGAGCTAGAAAGTTCTTAAGTTTAATCCCCTCGTTTTATAAATGAGGAAACTGAAGCCAAGAGATATAAGGTGAATTCTGGAGAGTATGGATTCAAATCCTAGATCTGACTTTATTGCTAAGTATGGCATAGTATAGTAGATAGAAGATGGTACTTGGTATCATGAAGAAATAGATTCAAATCCCACCTCAGGCACTTTCTAGCTCCATGACCCTGAGAAAAGCATTTAATTTTTCTGAGCCTCAGTTTCCTCATCTGTAAAATTATGAACCTGGACTTGAGGATTTCTAAGGTCTCTTACAACTCTAGATCTATGAACCTATGGCCTCTATTAGTAAAAGCTCACCATTTAGATAGCACTTCAAAGGTTGCAAAGCAATTTTATATGACCTCATTTGATCCTCACAAAAATGCCCTGAATTGAGGAGCATTATTCTCATTTTAGAAATGAGGAAATTACAGATCAAAAGGTTAAGATTAAAGGGCACACAGGTCATAAGTGTCTAAGACCAGATTGGACCCCACTCATCCTGACTCCAAGTCAAATATTCTTGCCGTACTCCACACGGCCTCTTGGTTGCTAAAAGAAAGACTATCTTAAAACTCAGAGCGTATGGGATATTCAAGAGGGCTGACACATCTAGTGTGATGGCTGCTCATCCACCTTTGGTGTCTACCTGATTTACCCAACTCTCACCTGGGGCCCCAAGAAGCTGTAGCATGCTCAGTGGTCAGACCCCGAAGAACCATCTTGGCAGATAGGCTAAACCAGGTTGAGCATAACTGACAGACCTCACACCTGTTGGTGAGTTGGGAGGTGTCTACACCAAGCATGGGAAGACTTCCCCTACAGAATTGGCAGAAGAGAACTTTTTTTTTTTTCCAACAGTCATGAACGCATTTTTTTTCTTTTTGGAGGGCAGTTTGGATTAAATGACTTGCGCAAGGTCATACGGCTAGTTTTGTGTTAAGTGTCTGAGGCCGGATTTGAATTCAAGGCTGGTGCTCTCTCTATTCACTGCACCACCTAGCCACCCCTAGTCATGAAAACATTTAAAGCAAGTGCTTTAGAGAGCTCAGAGCTTGGTCAGACATCCAAAAAGCCAAGGTTATCCCCTGCATCCCAGGTCGTTAGCAGTGACCTTGATTTTTGTCTTGCCACTGGACTTCAATGACTCTGGAAGAGAGAATGAGACCAATTACTTTGTGCAACTCTTGCTCACTTCAATTCACATGCAAGTCAAGACATCATCCCGTGATGTCATTGGTCCTCTTCAAAAACAGATGAATAACAATAATAATCTTAAACTTCTCTCCCTTCTCTGAGCAGCTTTTGCAACCCATGGTTTACCACTTAATTGCTCTCTAATTGCTTCAAGAGGCAGCCTAGAGTAGTGGAGAAAGAACAGGATTTGTATTCAGGAAAGTCCTGGGCTTGAATCTCGCCCGTGTCACTTACTTGCTGTACAGTCCTGACAACTTATTTAACATGTCAGAGCCTGTTTCCTCATTTCTAAAATGGAGATAATAGTACCTGATCACCGAGTTGTGGGAAGGATTAAACAAGATCATGTCTATAAAGGGCTTTGCAAATTATAAAACACTATAAAAATCCCAGCTGCCTCTGCTACCTCTACCACCACTTACATAATCTTGAACAAAGCACTCCCCACTACTCAGCTTATTAACCTCCAAAAGAAAGAGGTTGGATTAAATAACCTCCAATGTCCTTGGAGCTAGGATTGTATGATTTTCCCAAGGTCAAGAAGCTAGTAAGTGACAAAGCTGGCATTTCAATCTAGGTCAGTTCTGCACAACATATAGACCACAGGCCACTTGCAGTTCACCAGAGGATCTTGGACAGGCCACAAAAATGTAGGGTCGCCACTGTGCAGTCTCCTATTTGTCACATGACCTGGGTCAACCAACTATCAGTCTGTCTCTAGTCTAACCTATCTGCAGCCAGAAGTTTAACTTACTTTAATTTTGGTCCCTACCCACTGCCTGGTTGTGAAGGTCTGCTCTAGGTCTTTACCTCTGACACTTCCTGGCTGGATGACCCTTGGCAAGTTACTTAACCTCTTAGTCATTCCTACCCCTCTCCCTCCCTCAATCTCAGTCTAAGTTGCAGAGAAGGTGGCAATCTGCATCAGCAGAGAGAGTTTCTTTTGGGGGAGTTCCTCATCCAAATGAAGTCACACTTCTAGCCCTTAGCCCCATCTTCACCCCCCAGAAGGCATACGATAACATATGGTAACAGTTGTTCAAATATGTAAATAGCTTTCATATGAAAGAGAGATTTGCTTGGCCCCATAGAGTAGAACCAGGAACTGGGGTGGGAAAGGAGGGGAGTTATGGGGAAGCAAACAGACCAGTTGTCAAGAGAGACTCCCTACCAATTAGAGCTGTCCCCAAATGAAATGAGCTCTCTCAAAAATGTCAGCTTCCTCTTTCCTAGAGGTCTTCAATGAATACTTGTGGAGTATATAATAGGTAGGTGGTATAGTAGACAGAGTGCTGAACTTAAAGGCAGGAAGGCCTGAGTTCAAATCCTCAGATATGTGCAAGTTGTGTGATCCCCTGGGCAAGTCACTTAACCTCTGCCAGCCTCGATGGATTTTTCTGTAAAATGGAGATAATAATTGGCTATGCCTCATAGAGTTGCAATGGGGATCAAAAGATATGTCTTGTATAAGGCACTTCATAAACCTTGAAGCACTCTAAGGATGCTGGCTTTTATATCAGAGCAGTGGTTCGCATACTTTCTGGTCTCAGGATGCCTTTACCCTCTTCTCTTGTAGATTACTGAATATCCCAAAGAGCTTTTGTCTATGTAGGTTGAATCTATTAATACTTACCAAATGAGAAATTAAAGCGGATGTATTTTAAAAACATTTATTAATTTATTCATTGAAGGTAACAAAAATTAACTCAATAGATGTTGACAAAAATAGCATATTTTTATGAAAATAACTATATTTTGTTTAAAAAATGGGGGAAAGTAGTACTGTTTGGCTTGTTTTCTTGCAAATCTCTTTAATGTCTGATTTAATAGAAGATAGCTGGATTCTACTGCTTCTGCATTCAATCTCTTATGACATGTTGTTTTAGTTAAAGTGCATGAAGAAAATTTGACCTCACACCAAAATGTGATGGAAAAAGGAAGGAGGATTACTAAAAAGTAGTCAAATAATGTTGTAGTATTATTATTGAAACAGTTTTATCTTCTTGGATCTGCAGAAAGGGTGGGTCGGACCTTGAAGAACCATTGCGTTAGGGTATCAGTGGGACTCACTAACTGTTGTAATACCTTCCAACTCCCAAACCCTGGGATTCTGTGTAAATTATGCCCCAAATATGCTTTTGTGCATCAAATTTCCACCACTCTTACTGAGTGAAAACAGTCATATGTTTCATATGCTGTCACCCTTGAGCAAGCTGCCTGATGTCAGAACAAGTTCTCTATCAAGGTCTGTGCATGATCAGCTTTGTGTGGAGTGTATGTGGAGCATAACTTGGTGAACAGCTCTGTCCTAGGCCCTCTGGGACTATGTAAGATAAATGAAAAAGAAAGTCCCTGGCTTTGACTGGGTGAGAATGGTGTGGGGACTGGGCTGGTGGTAGAAGGGAACAGTCAATGCTAGCTCTGAAAATAACAGATTCTCAGAACTCAAAGGGACCTTGGAGACCATCTAGTATCACCCATACCTAAATAAAAGTTTGTGATGTAACATACCAAGCTTCTGCTTGAAGATTTCTGCTAAGGATCATCTCACCACTTCCTAAAGCAGCCCAAAGCATTTTGGATTCCTCTAACTGTTTAGATATGGCTTGTTTGCTTTCTTTTCATCAAGTCTAAATTTGTTTCTTGGGACTTCTATCTACTAATCTTAGCTTGGTCTCTTGGGGCTAAGTCGATAGATACCTCTTCCAGATGACAGCCTTTCAAATATTTGATGGCAGCTAACATGTCCCTGCTTTGTCTTCTCTTCTCAAGATCTAAGCATCCCCAGTTCCTTCAGGGGATCATCAAGAAATTGATTATGAAGCAACTTCCTGTATGTGGGGGAATAGAGGAGATCATCCAATGAATATTTACCAAAAAGTCAACTGCATATTTCAAACCATTAAATGCAACGGGGAGCTGAAAATGATCAAGACATAATTCCTGCCCTCAAGCAGCTTAACAGTCTCCATATAATAAAACTGATTATAGTCATATGCTTGGTTGAACCCAGAGTAAGAGAGTGATCAGATGTGGGTAGGTCCCCCTCCCTTTAGATTGTTAAGCTAAAGCTGAATAGCCATTCAGAGATGAGGGAAAAGTGATTCTGGAAGAGGGGTTAAACGTGGGCTTTTGAATCTCCAGAAAACAAAAGTAGAATAAAATGGTAAATATTGTAAAGAAGCAGATTTAAACTCGATGTATGGAAGAAATTCCTAATGATTTAAGCTGTGCAAAAATAAAATAGGTACCTCATGAGGAAGTGAGCTCCCTCTCACTCAAAGTCTTTGAGCTAAGCTTGGATGAACGTTGCTTGGGAATGCTTTAAAGGAGATTCTTCTTCAACTCTGGGCTGAATTAGCTAGACTCTGATTTCCCTTCCAAATGCACTGATTTCCATCCCAACTCTGCTATCCCTTAAGCAGTTTAAGTTGCCTATTAGGGAAATTCTCTGTCAAATCCATGCCTTTATCTGCCTTTCAATGGTTCATTAGTTTCCTTTGAATTTGCAAAACCAAGTATCTGAAAGGAAAACACTTAAGAAAAGGAGTGGGAACTGGAGGCGGCTGTATCCATGACCCAAGTCTGAGAATGGAGAAGGTTTTAGTACTCTGAGTAAGAAATAACAAATTCATTATTCAACAACTCATGTTACATTCCTCTCTACTCTTTGTATCCATTATAATACATAATTTATGAATGGAAGTGACAGAAACCAATCATCACACTAGTGTGTACACAAATGCTTTTTTTTTTAACAGATGTTTCCAGAGGTAATTATGTTGGAATGCCATCAACGGAAAAACCACATGGGCATGGCTATGATATTACAGATCTGAGCTCAATTAACAAGAAGACAGGGAGTCCCTCCAATTTCCCAGCTAACAACAATGACAATGAGATTATAATGATTGACACTGATATACCACTTAAAGATTTGCAAAACATTTTCCTTACATTACATTATCTCATTCCATCCTCACAGATAGATTGGACTGTATGAAGTAATTGCTGTAAGTACTTTTATGCCCATTTAACAGATGAGGAAACTGAAGGTGAGAGAAGTTAAAGTTATTTTCCCATAAAAACACAACTAATGACAATCTTAGGTGAGATTTGACCCTGATTTTCTTGTCCCCAAATCCAGTGTTCTAGGTCCTCAACAATAAGATCTCCTGGGTTCCAGTGGCAACACGGTCCATAGCTTCTTGTTGGCCTTTAGCAGAAGCAAAACTAGAATGGAGGACATAGAGTTTTGCCTCAGGGAAAATTGTAGAGGAAACTGATAACCCCAAAAGAAGGATGTCCCCCCCTCCTTATTCTGCCTCTGACACAGGAGCAGCACTTATAGAAGCAGAAGTTGTATATCTTTTGTTTTCCCCCAAAGGTGCTTCCCTTTCTTTCAGTAACTTTGAAATCACATGTACTTCCCAGGAACACTTACCTCCTGCCTCATCTATACCCTAAATCACCCCACAACTCCCACTGTGGACCTCGGGCACAGCAGTTCCGTCTCCTGCCCTCAGACACCCAATTTTACATCTATGTGTCAGATTCCTTCGCTTTAAAAGACAATTGTCTTTTAAAGATGCAGGTTAGTCATGCTTTTCACACTCATAATGGACTTTTAAAAAGTAGGAGCAATGAATAGAAGCTTATTAACCAAACAGCAGACTTGAGTTTGTACATCCTGTATGTAGGATGCCATAAAGCATTTCTAACTATTCCATATATCTGGACAACAACACTACTCATGACAATACCCAATGTGAAGGTGCTAATGGACTTAGGTTAGGACCTTAGCAATACTAGTGGTTTTTTTAAGTATGTTAGAGCTATGGAGTTTGTGTGTGTGTGTTTGTGTGTGTGTGTGGGTGTGCAATATATGTATCTTGAATAGATATTACAAATGAACAATGAGTTGAGCCAAGAATTGAACAGTAGGAGAAAAAGGGATTGGATTTCACTGAGGAAATTGCCAAGTTCTTTTACTGATCCACCTCCCCCAAGCCTTTTCTTGAAATAAAGTCTTGTCTTTCTAATACCAGAACCAGAATAGAACCAACTATACAGCAATATCAACATTGTGGTTGTATAGCTGCAAGTCATGGAATGCTGCCATCTTGGAAGAAATGAAATTGAGGATTACCCAAAGGGCAGGCATGAAGGACGTGAAAGTTATGAGCAGGCTCCAATATCCCCCCCCCCAAAAAAAAAAAACATGGAATTACTCAGAAAAGGTGTGTAAAGGGTGACATCAAAGAAATCTCTGAGTAAAGAAGTTGGGCTGGTCACTGTAACGGTTGACCCATAGTCCCCATTAGTGGCATCGCTTTATTAAGAAAAAGAATTCCCACCCCCAAAATGCTGCATGGTCCTCCTCTGACAACTTGTGGAAAGGCATGGACAAGAGTCCCATGGGATGGACTTGGATGATTTACAATCTGTCTGGCTGGAGAGATTCAGTCCATTGACGTAATCATAGATCCATTGGGGTGCTGAACTCTGGGGGAGTAAGCATACTCATGATCTCATAGGTGCAGGGAGCTCCTAGTGCATAGCTCTACCAGGGGAGAACTGGCACCTGTCCCCTTCTCTGTGATTTATAGTCTTGGAGAATTGCTTGGGAACATTGAAAGGTTATGGATGATCATAGATTTAAAATTGGAAGGGTCCTTAGAGATCATCAAACCTAACACCCCCCCCCATTTTACAGATGAAAATATTGAGGCACAGAGTAATTAAAGTAAGTTTCCCAGTTACACAATCAATATGTGTCAGAGTTGTTTCCTAAATCCAGGTCTTGAGGACTCCAAGGATGCCATATTGCCTCTCATCTCACTCAATATGTCTAATGATCTTGATCTCTTATCCCCCTCTCCTAGAATAGCTGACAATCCATATCTATCTTCCCATGCTGTGGGGCTTTGATTCAATTCAACACACACGGAGTAGGCACTAGCTATATAGCAAGGCTTTCATCTAGATGCTAGGCATTCAAAGACAAGAAGAGGCTCATGGGATCACATATTTAAAGGTGGGAGAGGTTAGCTGTCATTTAGTCCAACCTCCTCATTTTGCAGATAAGACAGCTAAAGCTTGGAGAATCAAATAATTCTGGTTTTCGTGGAGCTTGCCTTGCCTATAGCACGGATAAGTGCAAAGAAAATGGAGGAGAAACACAGCACTAACTGAGTTGGGTCAGAAGAGGTGGTGACTGTGTTGGGACGTGAAAAGTCAAGGATTCTGAGACATAAAGAGAAGGGACAAATACATCCCGTGCATGGAAGACAGCTTGAATAAATTGATGGGAAGTAGATTGTTAAGGTAAGGGAATAGCTAGGAGTCAAAATAGAGACTTTATAAGTGAGAATTATATACAATAGGCTAAATAGATCAAAGGGGGAGTTAAAGTGTCAGACATGGGAGTTTGTATTTTATCCTACAGGCAGTCGGCATCTTTGAGCAGGGGACTGTCATAGTCAGAACTATAATTTAGGGAGGTTATATAAGAGGACAAATTTAGAAGGGGAACCTAGAAGCAAGGTCAATTAGAAGACTTTCCCCTGAGTTCCAGTGTCTTGCTTCTGTTGAATACCTCCAATTTATCCTGTATATATCTGTTCATACATAGTTGTATGCCTACTGTCTTCCCCATTAGACAGTGGGTTCCTTGATAAGAGGGACTGTCTTTTGTCTTTCTTCATATTCAAGTGCTTAGCACAGTGCCTGGTACAAAGTAAGTTTTTAACAAATACTTACTGACTAATTGAATAATTAATAACTAATTATTCAACTAATTTACTGAAGCTATTATAACAATGGTGGAGAACGTTAATAAAGCACTAAATGGAGATGCTATGAGTGAATGTGGAGATGGGTTCATGAGATGAGGGATAAGTCAAATCAACAGATTTGGCAAATGGGTAGATGTGAAGAATGAAGAGTTGAGAATGAAATGAATCTAGGTGGTTAGAATGGCTATGTCTTCAACAGAAACTGGGAAAAAGAGAGTTAGGGCAGGGTTATGTCTTCTTACAAAGTCCTGACAGAGTGTAAGCTGTATGAAGTCCTTCCTTGAGGTCTGCTAACACTATATGGATCCTAATGCAGCACAGGAGCTACTCATCAGTTAACCCTCCCTCATATTACATGACTAGCCATTTTTCCCCACTAAGATAATAATCCTTTAATATTCTACTTTTGAAAAAAAATAGAATATTAGAGCTGGAAGAGATTTTAAAGACCATCTGTTCCAAGCCCCCTTTTATAGTTGAAACTGAGGCCAAAAAAGAGATGTGACATGCCCACGGAACTGGGTTCAAATCCTGCCTCCATGCCCACTTTTTATGTATCCCATATAAAAAGGTTAAATTAAAAACAGAAACTCTTTAAACCGAAATACCATGCATGATCAGGATTGATTGGTATGGTGGATAACCTAAAGAAAGTCACTTAACTTCCCTCAGACTCAGTTTCCTCATATGTAAAAAGATAATAATAGAAACTACCTCCCAGACTTGTTGTGAAGACAAAATTAGACTATATTTGCCAAGCACCTTGCAAACTTTAATAAATTATATGAATACTATTTTTATCATTTTCATTTTTATTTTACTTCATATGATCTTACAATGATCCTGAGAGGTCAGTGTGATCATCCTTATTTTACAGATGAGGAAACTGAGGCTCAGAGAGGTTAAGTTTGCACAGGGTCACACTTCAAGTAAGTTTTTCATACTGAAGAGTAGAACCCAGGCCTTTCAGACCTCAGGCTCTATCTCCTATACCACTGCTTCTTTCCACTGAGTTTTCCAGACAGAATATATCTTCATTATTAGCCAGACAAGGCCAGTTGAGCAGACAATTATTAAAATCAGTGCTGAAGTAAGGATGGAGAGAGATGTAATCCATGCTGTGTATGTGTAGAGAGAGAGAAGAGGCAAAGAGAAAAAGCAGTGGGGAAGAGAAGGAATACTTTAGAATGGCCTGCTTTCTGCAGGTGTGTGCTCTGAAATGGGGGCACAGAATATACATTTCAAAGATTTTCTTTTTTTCCTCTCTCTCCCTTTCAAATAAATGCAGATGAATCAGGGGGGAAATGAGCTATGAGACTTGGTGAATCACCAAATGGAAATCACAAGCAAGCAAATTTCCCAGCATCACATATGAACAAGAGCCTAAAAGGCGGGTTAAAAGTCTCAGTCAGGACTTCTGATCACTGAGCTAGGTGTCACAGTGGAGTCAGGAAGATATGAATCCTGCCTCCAAATTTACTAACTGTACAACCCTGGATAAGTCACTTGACTCTCTTTGCCTCAGTTTCCTCATTCATAAAGTGAGGAAAATAATAGCACCTATTCCCAGGGTTCTAATGAGGATTAAAGGAGATAATATTTGTAAAGTACTGCAAACTTTAAAGTGTCAAGCAGAAATAACTTCTGATCAGTTTTCTTTTCCTCTGAACCCTGAGCCCTCTAATTGTTTGTTCCTTTGCCTCTGTCCTCTATGGGGGGGGCACAATTTAGGTAGCAGGCCAAGAAGTTGATTCTTACAGCATACTCTAGCCCGTTCCTCTTCTTACCCTAGTCAGCTGGTCCTGCCCAAGGCCGCCCTTCCTCAGACTGTTTCAAGTGTATCCTCCCCACTCCAGAGATCTTGTTGTGTTCTTGCCCAGACACAATGAAGACATGATGGAGAGAATTCTAGGATGAGAGTCTAGTAGACCCTAATTTAAATTCTGCCCCCAAAACTTCTCAGTTGCGTGACTCTAGAAAAGTCACTTGATCTCCTTCAGCCTTGTTTTCCTTATCTATAAAATGAGAATAATAACATCTTCCTAGGAGAATTGTCATGTGGATCAAATAAAACAAGCCAAAACAAAATTAAATATAAAAAACAGTCACCTGCACATGCAAGGGATTGGGAATTTAGAGATAAATAATGGTGTTAATTCACAAGAAGCTTTTTTATTTAAAAATAAAAGCATATTAGCATGTTAGTAAGCTCAGAAAACTAGGAGAGACTGGGTTTCTGTTGTGAATGTCCCTTCAGGATGCAGAAGAGCAGGGACCCAATCTAAAGTGACAGGGTTACCAAAGAAATTCTGTTCAGGTTAGCTTGTACACAGGGGAGGTACTGTAGGGTTTGGGTTCTAATCTTGGCTCTGCTAGCTCCTAACTGTAGGCACTTTGGCAAATTAGCCTCCCCTTTCTAGAGCTCAGTTTTCTTTTTTGAAATTAGGTGGTTTCATGATATCTCCAGATCTACAATTTCATGGGTGTTAAGGAACTCTTGGGGGGGGGGAATCCCTATACCAATATAGATTAGCATCTGCTCTGCAATTTAACAGGCTTAGAGAGCTGCCTGAGGGAATGAGAGGTTAGGTGACTTTCCCAGAGTCACATGGTCAGTATTTTTCTGAGGCATGACTTGAACACAGATCTCTCTAACTTTGAAAATGACTGCATCAAATCTGATGATAACAATGGCAATGACAACTATGATATTATAGTGATGATGATGATGACAATGATGGCAATGATGATGATGATGCTGGTGATGATGATGGCAGTAATGATAATGATACTGGTGGTGATGATGATGATGGTGATTGTAGCCACAAGCACCCCAGCATCCTCAGGGTGGCTGCCAACACAGGTTTTTAGATCTGCTTTTCTAAAGGAAAACAACTCAAAATGGGTTAACAATCTTGCTTTAATCGAACATATGTCATTTACCTAGTTCAGGGGAAAAAGGTCAGCACCCAGAACTTCAGAGAATACAAACAGGTTATGAGTAGAAGTTACAAGAAGACAGAGAAACAGATCAAGCAGACAGGCTTCCAACTGTCTGACCATTACATCCATACCTAGTCACAGTTACCGGTGAGGGAAGCACCAACATCTGCGATTTCAAAGCCAGGGGCTTGATGGCTGCCCAGAGTCTCATCTGGTAGAATCACACAACACCTCTCAAAGTGAGCCCCAAAGCAAAGCTTCACATCAGGGGATATATGGCCTTCTTCTGGCTCAGAAAACATAACAAACCTCTTGACCCACTGCCCAATCAAAAAGCATTCCCAAAAACCAATCCTCCCGCCACAGGCTCCAGGTGCACTTAAGCCTATCAAAGGGCCTAGAAGCAGGGAAGACCTTAAATTGCCACTCCCATAACAGAGATGACAACAATGATGATGGTGATGATGACAATGATGTTGGTGATGATGATGATGGTGATGATGATGGTGATCATAGTTTTGATGGTGGTGGTGATGACAATGATGATGGCAATGATGATAATGATGTTGGTGATGATGATGATGATGGTGATGATGATATGGCAGTGACAACAATAAATGTCATTTATCAAGAACTTAAAGTTCTGCCAAATGCTTTACATCCATTATCTAGTCTAATTTGCATTTTCATGACACTTATTAAATGCTTGTTTTCTTTAAACTCTAATGAGGAGTAAATATACGTACATATTTATCATTACTGTTATTGTTATTATAATTATTAATATTTCCATTTCGCCCCATTGTAGAATCATTGACTTAGAACTGGAAGAGACTTAAGAAGTCCTCTAATCCAACTTTCTCAATTTGCAAATGAGGAAACAGAGGCACAGATTGCTGAAGCAACTTGCCCAAAATCACATGGGTATAAAGTGTCAGGGGAAGGATTTAAATTCAGGTCTTTTGACTATAGAACCAGTGTTCTTTCACTTAGTCTCCAGATGTCTCAGTTATGAGTGATGTGAGTTAAATCTATTTTTCTTAGAAGCAATGCTGTATAATGTATAGAGATCCAACTTGGGCATCAGGAAGACCTGGGTTCAATTTCTGCCTATGACCTTCAATATTTGTGTCACCCTGGAGCAGCTCCCTCCCCTCAACATCTAAGAAGTTCGGTTATTGAGTAGTGGCAAATTTGCCTTGGGAGAATTTTCTCCCTGTCATCTGGTCATCCTGATGAATATCTGGCCACTGGAGCCAGATGGTCCTGGAAAGTGAAGCTGGTGACCTTGTCACCAGTCACTCAAATCAAAGTCAACTGCATGTCATGTCATCATCTCCCCGATGCCGTGGTCCTCTTCGAAAATGAAGGATAAACACAACAACCTATTCTGATGAAATCAGAGGTCTAGACAAAACCAAGCTAACCAATAAAACAGCTTTCTCACTAGAGTAGAAAGCTACTTAGGAAGACAATGTAACTCATATCCTTTTGTTTTCTTGTTTCTTGATGGTTGAGAAGTTACCTGGGAGTCAAGAAACTTGGACAAAGGTTTTATTCCAAAATATGCCATTGACTTGGCTGTGGGTGGCCTTGGGTCAAGTCAACAAGCACTTATTTATTACCTGCTATGTCTCAGGCACTTTTTATGTTTGCCCTTCATTCTCAAAGAGGACCATGATTTGGGGAAGATGATGATATGACTTGCAGTTGACTTTGATTTGAGGGAGGGAGGTTTGTGTGAGGTCACCAGCTTCATTTTCTTCTCCAGAGCCATCTGGGTCCAGTGACCAGATATGCATCAGGATGACTGGAGATGGCCCAAGATTCAATGGGAGACCCTGGCCCTTCCTTTTAGGTTAAAGTCTTTTCAGGTTCTCACTTTGAGTGAGGTAACACCCATTCAGTGAATAGGCCTCTTTAAGAAGTGAGTCAGGGCAACTAGGTGGCGCAGTGAGTAGAGTGCTGGCCCTAGAGTGAGTACAACCTGAGTTCAGATCTGGCCTCAGGCACTTAACACACACAAACAAAAAAACCTAGCTGTGTGAGCTTGGGCAAGTTACTTAAACCCAATTGCCCTCCAAAAAGCAAAAAAAAAGAAAAAAAAAGTGAGTCAAGGAATGGCCCCTCTAATTAAAAAAAAAAATCAAACCGGGAGAGGAAGACCCTCAGGGCTGCCAACCAAAAGAGAAACTGTTACTATTTACATTCACTCTGAGCTAGAAGGGCTGGGACCTATTGTGGTCCAATCTATGAGCTCCAGAGTGAATTGGGTTTAAGGCTTAGTCTTTGAGAAAGAAATCATCAAGGTCAATTGCAAGTCTTGTCATCATCATGGTCCTCTTTAAGAAAGAAGGACAAGAACAACCTGTGAGTAGTAGGAGCAACCAAGTTGGGGAATTCAACTCAGCTAGTCCTCCCCACCCCTCTCCTCTCTTCCCCTCTTATTTCCCCTTACGTGATGGTGTTCTGCCCAAACCAAAAAGGTATTGGTGACTGAAAGCTACAGTGCTAAGGACATAAAGAAAGGGAAAAGACAGTACCTGTCTCAAGGAGCTCAAGATAATATGCAAGCAAGCTATGTACAAACAAGCTATGCATGGGATAAATTGGAAATAATTAACACAAGAAAGGTACTAGAATTAAGGGGGATTGGGAAAGGCTTCTGGTAAAAGGTGGGATATGAACTGGGACAGGAAGGAGGCCAGGGAAGCCATAAAGGGAAGATGAGGAGGAAGATAGATAATTCCAGGCATGAAGGATAGCCACATATCAGGAATAACTCACATTCCCCATTTAGGGCTTAATTTCCCCAAAGAAAGGGACTGAAACCATATGATTTTAAGGTCCCTTTCAGGTCTAATACTCCATGGTTCTCTAGCTCCCCCACCCCTCAAGTCTAAGCAGATTTTTCATATGACACATCTAAAATATAGCACCCTTTCCCCTTTTTTAAAGTTTGACTTTCCAAGATTCACATATGATAGAATTTATAGCAAGAAACATCCTTGGAGGACAGCAAATACTGCTTCTCATTTTGTAGATGAGAAAAACTCAGGACCAGCACTTAAACCCAGGTCCTCTGACTCAAGTCCATTTTTTCCCCTTAGGCAACATTGCTACTCAGCTAAGACTGAGAAGAAAAGTAAGAAACAATGAAAATGAGAAATTCAGAGAAACATAGGGAATCTTATATGAACTGATGCATATCGAAGTTACCAGAACCAGAAAATAAAGTTGACATGCACAATAAATTAAACAATGTAAATAGAATTGATACAAAATGGCGACTGAACTAAGAATAAATTCAATGACCAGTATTGAATCCAGAGGTCAAGATGGCAGTACCTGATTACTGTTTTAGTAAACTTGTTTTTTTTCTTTAAGAAAAAAGAGTTCAATAGTGATTTTTAGGTATGGGGGTATATAGGGAAAACAATGTAATGTTAAAAACATCAATATAAAGATATAACCCAAATTTAAATGTGTAAACAGATAACTAGGAAAGAAAGAAACAAATGACTGGAAAAGAAAAAGAACTAGAATTATTTTTTGCAGACCCTTAAGATTCTAAACACAATTCTTTTACCCACGTTTCTATTTCCCATAAGTCACCTTGGTTAAGTTGAGAAAAGATTGTAGAGTAAGAAGAGACTAGGAAAGTATAGGATGATTGGCATAATTATGGCACATAGTGAATACTTAATAAATGCTCATTGAATTATGAAACTCTTGGCTCAGAAGTGTGTATAAGGGTGGGACTAGGGAGAGAAAGTGAAGTTAAAGCTGGAAAATTAATAGCAATTGGTATAATCAAGTCAGGTGTTTCTCTAATAGTCCGTTTCCTCTCTAGAAACGGTCCTCCTCCTTCTCCTAATAGAACCACTCTTCCCCTTCTCTGGAACCTCCCATACTTAGCTCATAAGTTATCTTGGGGTATATCATAGTGGGGATTCTATTCATGCACGTACTAGATGACTGCGGGGGTGCCTTCCAACTCCCTTGGAATTCTGGGATTCTGTGACCATCCATTTCTAGCTAGAAGGTATCCCAACCCACATACTTTACAGATGAGAAAAATTGGTGAAGTGCCTAGAATGCACAAGTTAGTAAATGATCGAGGTAGGATTGAAACCTTGTTGGACAGGACAGTGGACTAAGGGTCAGGAGCACACGTAGTCGAATTCCACATTAAACACTTACTAACTGTACAGCCCTGGGCAAGTCACTTCTTAGCTTCTCTGGGTCTCAGCTTTCTCATCTATAAAATAAGAAGGCTGGATTTTCTAATCTCTAAATTCCTTTCCAGTTCCTTTGATCTTATTACTTCAAAACCTGTGGAAGACCTCTGGAATATTCCCTTTGGGAAATTTCCATTTCCCATGCAATTATGCTCAATGGCAAGGTCTATCCTTGCCCCTTGAAGGATTTGCTTTTATAATCTTGACATATCCTTGACCCTTCTTACCTTCCCTCCTCACACCCTGTCATCACTTTAATATGTCCCTACTTTGCTGGGTACCTAAAATTAAGTTCCTTCCCTTAAGCAAGACAAATTATAACCATTTTTTTAATCTATTGGTTTTGGTATCAGTGGCTAACATGCTTCTTCTATGGAAAATTCTTAATCCCCTCAAAAATAACTGCAATAGACTGCAAGAGTAGACATCAATAATTCAAATGTCAACTTGGCTAGAGGTCTCTAGTGAAGTGCCCAAGGGATCTAAACTTGTCTCTGTGTTTTTCAACATTTTAACATGGACTTAGCTAAAAAGCATTGACAATATGCTTATCAAATCTGCAGATGAACACAAAGCTAAGAGGGAGAGCTAACATGCAGGATAACAGGATCCAAAAAGAACCAGACAGTCAAGAATGTGGGATCAAATTAAGATGAAATTAAATAGGGAGTCTCTTTGCACTTGGATTCAAAAATTGACTTTCATCAGTACATGATAGAAGAAGACTGACTAGATAATGTTCCAATGAAAAGAACCTGATTTAATAGGGCAGTCCAAAAACCTAATGCAATTTTAGGTTGCATTAAGAGACGCATTATTAAGTCTAGGATGCAGGAGGTGCAATGAGTTCCTCTGTGCTCTGCCACAGACAGGCACATTAGGTAACCTGTGTTCAGTTCTGGGGTTCTTGGTTTAAGAAGGATGTTGATAAGGCAGAATAGGCATAAAGGAGGGCAGTCAGGAGGTTGAATGGCCTCAGAAACAGATCTTGTGAGGCTCATTTTAAGAAACTGAAGATGGGAACGTTTAGCCTGAAAATAAGAAGACTTGGGGAGATCATAATAGGTGTCATCTTGTATCTGAAAGGAGGTCATACAAAATAGGCATTAATCTTGTTCTGTTGACTCCAGAGGGCAGAACCAGGAATAATAGGTGGGAGTGCCAAGTTGTTATCCATGAAAAACTTCTCAACAATTACAGTTGTCTGAAGGTAGGATGGGATGATTCAGGAGGCACTAGGTTAATACCTACCTAAAGGAAAAATAGTAAGAATTTTACAATTAATAAGTAATGATCAATTATTGTAATTATGTAATTATATAGTAATTATATAATTGTTATTATCACTATCATTATTTCACTAAAATATAGTAATATATCATGTCAATATAACACATTAATAAATAATAGTAAAAGTAAAAATAATAAGAGGTATATTTATATGGTACTTTAAGTTCTGCAAAGTGTCTTACAAGTATAATCTTTTTTACTCCTCACAGCAACATCAGGAGGTAGGTGCTATTTTACAGATCCCATTTTACAGATGAGGAAATTGAGGTTAAGAGAGGCTAGACAACTTCCAAACAGATACACAGCTTATAAGTGTCTGAGGTAGGATTTGAATCCAGGTCTCCCTGATTCCCCATCTACTGTTCCATCAATATTGCCCCCTAACTGCCTGGAGGTCTTCAAGCAAAAGTTGGGTCACAATTCACAAAGTATGTTGTAAAGCAGATTCTTCGTCAGGGGGTGTTAGGATCTGTACTAAGTAACTTCTAGGGTCCCTTCCAAGTTTTCCATGTGATTTTATGGTTCTACAAATCAGAATACCACCCTCTCTTATACCCTTGGAGCCAAACTGTGTTTTTAGGTTTATTGTTACTGTGATTAATATTAATGTAGTATGCATTAATATATAATATTAATATGCTAGTATGATATATTAATATAGTACTAAATAATCATTAGTATTTTATAGTGCTTTAAAGTTTGGAGAACTTACATATATATATATGCATATATACATACATACACATGTGTATGTGTGTATATATAAATAATTTTTTATATTTATATATGTACATATAATAGGTGGGAGTTCCAAGTTGTTATCACGAAAAACTTCTTAACAATGACAGTTGTCCAAAATAAGTGCTATTATTATCTCCATTTCACAGTTGAGAGAACTGAGGGAGAGCTTAAGTGACTTCTCAGGGGCACACAGCTCAGAAGTGTGCAAGGCCAGATTTGAACTCAGGTCTCTAGTGATTCTAGGACTGGCACTCCATCCACCATGCCCCCTATCTGATCTCTCAACACCTTGTGTATCCTCCCCCCGGCTTCCCAATTAGGTCAGTCTGATGACTTGGCATTTGGCCTGGTTGAAAAAAACAACAATTCTGGAGTTGCAGGAGCTGGGTTTAAATCCCATTTTTCATGTTTACCTTCTATTAGACTTTGGATTATTTAGTTATTCAACATCCCTGGGTCTCAGTTTCCTCCACTTTAAAATGGAAAGAATTGCCTGAGATAGCACCTGAGGTTTCTTTTCCATCTAAATCCTTAGATCCTACTGTGACAAATAGAAAGAATTATCCCCAAATGCCCAAAAGGCAGTTCTATCTAAATTATTGTTATTGTTATTTTCAATGTAATGCATTATATGGCAGCAGGAAAGTAGAATTGCAACAGGTTCTAGGACTATTTATAAGTGTGAGAAAATTTGAATGCATATGGTTCATAGGGCCATAGATATGGAGGTGAAAGGGTCCTTAAAAGTCATTTAGTTCAGCCCTCTCCTTTGGCAGAAGAAGAAACTGAAGCCCAGATTGGGAAAGTAATTTGTCCAAGGTCACTAGTAGCAGAGGTACATTTAAACTCAAGTCTCCTGACTCCTGGGGCACTGCGCCTGAAGTTAGGAATACCTGAGTTCAAATTCAGCTTCAGACACTGACAAGCTGTGTGACCCTGGGCAAGTCCCTTAACCCTGTTTGACTCAGTTTCCCTACGCGTAAAATGAGCTGCAGAAGGAAATGGCAAACCACTAAAATTTCTGCCAAGAAAACCCCAAATGGGGTCACGTAGAGGCAGACATGACTGGAAAACAACTCAACAACAGCAAGTCCTGACCCCTAAGTTATGTTCTGTTTCCACCCCATCACATCTGCAACCAGTCCTATAACACACCCCACCACCCGCTTTGGCCATTGAGGACAAACCCCACTGAGGGGCTCTTGATGTTTTACATCAGCTCCATGACTATTTCCGTGGCTCCGTCATGGGATTCCTGTTTGTGTCTAGTCTTACAGTTTAATTAAAGGCTGCCATCATCTGTAAGCTTTTCTTCAAGGTGTTTTTCAGTCTGACTCTTTGTGACCACATTTGGGGTTTTCTTGGCAAAGGCACTGGAGTGCTTTGCCATTTGCTTCTCCAGCTCATTTTACAGATGAGGAAACTGAGGCAAACAGGGTTAAGTGACTGGCTCAAGGTCACACAGCTAGTAAGTGTCTGAGGCCAGACTTGAACTCATCTTCCTGATTCTAGGGCCAACACACATCTACTGTACCACCTAGCTGGCCCACCTTTAAGCTTATCTTCCATTTAGTCTTTATTTCTCTTATTATTCTAATGTCTTTATGCCATCTCCTCCATTAGAGTGTGAGCTCTTTGAGAACTTTTTCTTTTTCTTTGCAGCCCCAGCTCTCATGTACTGCTTCACATATATTGTCCTGCCCATTAGAGTGTAAGCCCCTTGAGGGCAGGCACTGTTCTTGCCTTTCTCTATATCTCCCAGTTCTTAGCACAGTGTCTGGCACACAGTAAACAATTCATCAACACACATGCATCTATGCACGCACTCAAAAGATCACAAATTTAGAGCTAGAAAGGGACCTTAGATGCCATCGGATTTAACTCCTTCATTTTACAGGTAAAGAGATTGAGGCCCAAAGAAATGAAGTGATTGGTCCAAATTCACATAGATAATGGTTAATAGAGTTGGCATTTGAAGGAGGTAATTCTGACTCAAAACCTAGAGCTCTTTCAGCAGTGACCCTGGTGGAACCAAGGCTGTAGGAGAGAGGGAAAGAAGGGGGGGGGGAGAAAGAGAGAGAGAAACAGACAAACAGACAGAGAAACAGAGAATGAGAGAGAGAGACAGGAGAGAGACAGAGAGGGGGAGAGACAGGGACAGAGAGACAGAGGGGGGAGAGACAGAGAGACAGGAGAGAGAGACAGATAGAAAGAGAGAGAAACAGAGAGACAGAGTGAGAGAGACAGAAAGAGTGAGGAGAGGGGAGGACAGGACAGGAGAGGAGAGGAAGAAAGAGCAGGGAGAGAGAGACACACACATAGGGACAGAGAGAAAGACAGAGACAGAGAGAGGGTGGAAGGAAGGGAAAGGGAAGGGAAAGGAAGGGAAGGGAAGGGAAGGGAAGGGAAGGGAAGGGAAG
>NW_027185573.1:1764958-1778556 GCF_028583685.1 Petaurus breviceps papuanus | reverse complement strand
GGGAGGAAGGAAGGAAGGAAGGAAGGAAGGAAGGAAGGAAGGAAGGAAGGAAGGAAGGAAGGAAGGAAGGAAGGAAGGAGGAATCAATCAAGTCACTTGCTGGAAGTAACACAGGTAGGAAGCAGACTGGCTCCAAGCCCATAGTTCTTTTGACAACACAACACTGACAATCCACATGGATTTCATGGCAGTATTCTGTACTGCAGTCCATGTTTGGATTCATTTCTTCCATGATTCCAAAGCCCAAGTGCAATGATTTGAAATCCTTGATATAGGGGACTCCCAAAATGGAAAATCCATCTACCAGAGCAGATCAGCACCTGTCCCTATAACCTCCATTGATAGTGTCTTCCCTCTGAGATTTTCAGTTGTTTAGTAATTTTTTCAGCCATATCCAATTGTGATCCCATTTGGAATTTTCTTGACAAAGATGCAGAATTGGTTTGCCATTTCCTTCTTCAACTCATTTTGTGGATGAGGAAACTGAGGCAAACAATGTGAAGTGACTTGCCCAGGGTCACACAGCTAGTCAGTGCCTGAGGCCAGATTTGGATTCAGATCTTCCTGACTCCAGACCCAGCACTTTATACACTGAACCACCTGACTGCTCCGCTCTGAGATTCCCTACCATCTATTTGGTATTAATCTTTTATGTACTGTTTCTAGTTGTTTATACATCCTTTTCCCTTTGACACATGAGCACCTTGGGGACAGGAACTGCGTTTTTGAATTTCTTTGTATCTCCAAGGCCTAGCACAGTGCCTGGCACATAGCCAGTGCTTAGGAAACACTTGTAAACCATTTGCCTGACTGGAGCATTACCTAGGGCACTGAGATGTTAAGTGACTTTCCATTGCTACAGAATGAGTTTATATCAGAAGTGGTGATCCCAAGTCTTCCTGGGCTTTGGAACCGAGGTCATGTCTTCTCTCAATGTCCATTTGTTGAAAAGATCGTGTGTGCGTGAAGTACAGTAACCAAGGCAAGAGACGTGGGCCATTCAGACTGCTTCAGATGACTCTGAATAAATGATCCTGAAGGCAGATCTGATTGAAACATATTTGTGAGGCAGCAGCAAGCAAATAAAAGCCCCAGATTCCCCTCCTCGGTGCTCTTCCTGTCTCAGGTGTAAGACAAATTCACGATCTTTGGCAGCGATTCATAGGATATGGCAGATGTTAGGAAAGAGCCAAGTACTTATCATGTATCTTGGACGAACAGGCCCAGAGCATGATTTCCCTTAAAGGGAATTAGTGAGCTTGTCTTCTGAAGGACAAATGTGATTTTTTTTTTTTGGGGGGGGGGCTGCGTAGAACTGGAAAGAAAGGTTTAGCTTCCTGTGGGTAGTGGACAGAAAGCTAAACTTGGGGTCAAGAAGACTTGGGTTCTGTGTGAGCCAAAGACAGTTATTTAACCTTTTCAAGCCTTACTTTCTTCATCTATGAAATGGAGGGGTTGGACTCAACTTTTCTTTAAGGTCCCTTCTGGACAAATTTGTTATTGGAAGAGCTCTTTCAGGAGAAGAGTTTGGTTATTTGTTTTTGTTGTTGCTGTTGCTGTTGTCACTGAATATTTCCTTCATTGCCTTTCTTGTTTCCCCATCAGAGACTAGGCTGGTGCAGAGGGTGAAGAAAGACTCTCAGACCCACCTACCCTGCTAATAGATGGAAAAGTCAAATGGAATCCTAGCACAGAGGAAAACAAATGAAGTTTCTCTATCAAAACGAAATTAAATACAATGATCTTTGGTCTACCTACTACAGCCCTAGCCCTTTCACTGTCAGCATCTTTCCCTGATACCTTAGTGTTTCCCAATTGGCATATCTAACCATTATTGTCAACCACAAATAATCTTTTCACATCTGCTCCGGTGAGGCAGATTTAGTATCAGGCCCTGACCTTGCCTAAACCTAGAATTAAGAATTAAGGAAAGGGGTGGCTAGGTGGCACAGTGAGTAAAGCCCAGGCTCCAGAGTTGGGAGGACTCGAGTTTGGTTCCAGCCTCAGACACTTAACACCCACACAAAAAAACTAGCTGTGTAACCTTGGGCAAGTTACTTAACCCCAATTGCCCTCCAAAAAAGGCAAAAAAAAAAAATTAAGGAAAGAGGGGACCACACAGATGCTGTCCCAACATCTATATAAGCCCCTTTTCCCAGCCCATGGCCAAAACTCTGGTGCCACCTTCCATCTATGGACAGTCCATCCTTGTGGCATACCTTCCCCTGCCCAAACTGTTTCCAATAATGACTATGCACTGGGTAAACCTACTTGCTTGACCCAATTACTGCCTTTATAGTCCTTATTACTTCCTAAGTGTCTCATAGAAATCTCCTTGACACACCTAAACGTTGGCACGGGCCAAATGGTTTCCAACCCCACTCCCAACCTCTAAGCAAAACTAGTAGGGGACAATGCAGCAAAATACAAAGGTTCCAAAAGTTTTAGTACAGTTTTATACCTTAATAGCTTAAAATTATTGTTACTGTTGTTTAATAGCTATTAAATAGATATTAAAATTTTTAAATGACTTTTAGGAGAGTCTGAATCTATTGCTGTACTGTTTAATACTGTTTAATTGTTAAACAAGTTATCTGCATTGGCAGCAGAGAAAACTGGGAAGACTTAGATGAGTTGAAACAAAGTAGAATAGGCAGAACCAGGCAAACTACATATACAATGACTACAACAATGGAAATGGACAGAACAACAGTAAAAGTAAAACAATTGAATAATAAAAAAATTAAGCTTGGTCCCTCAAGGAAGATTTGAGACCTCCCCTCTTCTTTGGTAAAGTGGGGGGCTATGGAAGTAGAACTCAACATGTACTGTAGGATTTGATTCATGCATTGGTTAATTTTATTAAAGTACACTTTTTCTTTTTTATGCCTTGCTATAAAAGAATGACTTTCTAGCTGGAGAAGGGAGAGGCTATACCGGGAAAGGAAAGTAATATAAAAATAAAAGAAATAGATACTATTTCTTTAAACAGGATTAACAAACTAATTGGATCCTATAAAACCATGAGAGTCCCCTGTAATGGAAATGCAAATTTAAAGATCTTCCCTGCCCCTAGGCTAAAGTGCACCTGGAGCCTGGGGTGGGAGGCTTGTTTTTCAGTAGATACTTCTTGATTGGTCAGTGGGTCCAGAAGGTTGTTACATTCTCTGAGCCAGGAGAAGGCTATATAAGCCCTGATGTGAGGCTTTGTTTTGGGGGCTCACTTTGAGAAGTGTTCTGTGATTTGATCTGGATTCTGGGAAGCCGTTGTCCAGGGCCCCCCCGGCTTTGAAAAACCCAGATGTGGAAACCCAGATGTTGACTGGGTATGGATGTAATGGCTGTACAGTTTGGAAAGCTGTCTACTTGATCTGTTTCTGTCTTGATAATTCTGCCTGTGTACTTTGAAGTTCGGGGTGCTGACCTTTTCTCCTGAACAAGGTAAATGATATATGTCTGACTGATTAAAGTAAGCTTGTTAACCCATTTTGAGTTGCTTTCCTTTAACAAAGCAGATCCAAGAACCTGTGTTGGCAGACACCCTGGGGACACTGGGGTGCTTGCTGCTACATCTACGTAACAACAATCTCCTTGATGGCCAGGCCTACACTGCTCTTGTCTACATCCTCCCCCTGGGTCCCAAACTGTGGGATGCAGCCAGGAAACACACTCAGTGCTTGGGGTGCTTGCTGCTACATCCCCCAAATTCTATTGAGTGAAAGTAGTGGTGTTCTAGTAAATATTTAACGAATAGTTCTCCTTCCTGCCTACCCCCCAAAAAATGTCCTATACATTTTAAGTTTAACTTTAATTACTTATATTTTCCATCCCTTTCTTCAATCTAGAGAATCAGCAAAACAAGATATCAAACCCCTCTTTTTAGCATTTGCTTATTCCTGAGATGTAAATGCTGACAGCAAACTTTTAAGTATCAGCTCCAGTCCACCCCTGGATGAAAGTTTAAAAAGGCAGATTTTGGCAAAATATTTAGAAAGTTTCAAAAGTAGAAGAGGCTATCCTAGGAAGTAGTAGGTTCCTCTTCATTAGAAGTCATCCAACAAAGTCCAGAGGACCACTTACTTATTAGGTATATGCCAGTGTGGGGAGGGATAAAAATAGATGTGCTACCTACCTTTCAACTGGGCTACTCTGTGAATATAAAGACAAAATGAAGAAGACCCTGACTGGAAGAATCTTACAATCTATTGCAGAATGAAACATGTACACAGAAAACAAACATAAAATACGTAAGGTATTGACCATTTTGCATATGAATATTGGTTGCTGAAAAGAGTAAGAGAAAGAATAGTCATGTGAAGAAAACATACAAATCAGCTTGTAAAGAAACATGAGATCTCAAACAAAATGTTGAAGAGAGACACAGAGTGTTCTGTGGACCCAAAATTCGGTCCATTTGTCCTCAGATAAACGTACTTAAAGGGAATATTTGAAGATGGAGCAATAATGGAGGTAACAATAGCTCCAGGGCATTCTGTTCCCTAAGCTTATTTACATATGACTGTGTTTAAAGCTTTAGAGACTATAACTGATAAACTTACAAGGGCAATAAGCACAATGTACCATAGTTCCCCCTTCTTGGAAGGAGAAAAGAGAATAAACATTTGCATAGCCCCTACTATGTGCCAAGCACTATTCTAAGCACTTTTTACAAAGTAAAAGTACCCTTTTTACATCCTCACAACAACCCTGGGAAGTAAGTATTGTTATCACCCCCAGATTATAGCTAAAGAAACTGAAGCAAATGAAACTTAAGCCCAGAGTCACAAAGTGAATAAGTGTCTAAAGCCAGATGTAAACTCAGGTCTTTCTGACCTGAGTGTGTCCAACACACTACTATCAACTGCCTCGAATGTATATAAAATTATAACTCAAGTAATTGTTTGGGGACCATGGGATGATTATGTAAGGACCATTTTGGTCAGACATAACAAAAAAGTGGGATTTCTTGAATTTTGCCTCATCAGGTAGAAATGAGTCACTTACTCATATAAGTTTCTGATTTGAGACATTGAAATAAGAAGCCAGAGAACAAGTTTTGAAAAGAAACTGGAGACTACACTGAGTATGAGAAGAATCATAAGAAACAGGGGACAAAAGTCATAGATGGCTTCCAGGTGAGATGGTTAATTCTTAAACTACTTTGATGAGAGCCTTCTGACAGAGAGGTACTGCTTTCCTGATATGCTGAAGAAAAGTTTGGGTCATCTAAGAAAACTTCAGCTGCTGTGCTGATTAGAGGAGAGCTAAATCCTGATGCTGTGCACAGCGTTATTGGATTTATTGCTCTCTGGTGATACCCATATCCTAAGAGAGGGAAAATATCTTAAGAATGCCTAGTTGCCTTCTACCACCCTCTGTAGTTTGAGGGGGAAAAGCAGAAGGGAAAAGATAGATCTTGTATTTGTTTTGCTGTGAGTTGTGCTTATCGGAAAAGGGTCTTTTTTCTGTTAGAAGTTAATTGAAGGGGCAGCCAGGTAGCACAGAGAGTAAGAGCACTGGCTCCAGTGTTGGGATGACATGTGGATAGAATCTGGGCTCAGACACTTATTACCCACCTAGAACACCTGGCCGTGTAACCTTGAGCAAGTTACTTAACCCTGATTGCTTAAAAAAAAAAAAGAAGTTAATTGAAGAAAACAGAGTCCTATTGAGTGAAGAGCTGACTGAGCTTGTCTTCATTGCCCAGAAACCCAACATAAGGAAATTTGAAGCTTTATGGTTTCAGGGAACTACTTATAACTGGACAGTGCAATGTTGACATAATTTTGCTCAAAATTTTTGCATAACAGTTTCTCTGAGCCTGTTACATGTGACTCTGAGCTAAATAAGCTTGTCACTGCTACATAAGCTTAAGAGTAGAAAAAGAGAAGCTTTGTCTAGCAGAAGAGTGGTAAGGTCCAGAAGGAGAGCATTTAGCAGTGTAGGGATTAAAGAATCAGGATCTGCAGCCTAGAATTGTGATTTGCCATGGTTCATGGGTTTCCCCATTTATGTGCCTCCCACCTAGGTTTCTATAAGTGTATGTCTACCCTCTACCCATGGTGAGTACATACGTTGATTGGAGAGAATGACCCAGGTTTATAAGTAGTCTCTATTAGTTTGATTACCCCTCTTTTTACCTTTTACTCAATAAATGTTATGATTGTGATTACTTTTATCTTATTGTTTAGTACATTTTTATGTTAAATAGTTCCTGGTGTCACCATGATGAGTGACTTTGTGTAAATAGGAAGCACACTGGTTGGGGCTCAGTCAAGTAGTAGTAATGTAACCCCTTCACACCAGGGTTACCCCAGGACTGAGAGAGAGTCTGAGTAGCAGTCAAGTTGTCATGTCTGTGACCAGTTCCCTTGTCCCCACACATACAGACCCACTCTGAGTCTGGAAAACCCCTCCAGACCTTCCAACATGATAGCTAAATGAATCACCGCAGAAAGAGAAGTATAGTTGGAGGTGGGGGAGACAGTGTTGCTGGTGCCATGTCAGACATCACGCCTTCAGGTGACACAGCCTGTGTGAGTGGATCTCTGTGCAAACTACTCCCAGACTACATACATATACCAGGAGTATTAACCTCAATCTACCATTTTAGCCTCACCTTCTACTATACCCCCTAGCAATATCTTAGGAATTCCTAGCCATTACTAGCCATGTGACTATGCAAAAATCATTTTATCTTTCTATGCCTCAGTTTCCTCATCTGTTAAAAGGGGGAGAGGGGGCCAATGGTGTCTACTCCCCAAAGTTATCACAATAAGGTAGTGTATTTAAAGTGTCTTGCAGGGGTGGCCAGGTAGCACAGCGAGTAAGAGCACCGGCTTCAGTGTCAGGATGACCTGGGGATTGAATCCTGGGCTCAGACACTTAGCACCCACCCAGAAACATCTGGCTGTGTAACCTTGAGCAAGTTACTTAACCCCAATTGCTTAGGGGTGTCCAGGTGGCTCAGCGAGTAAGAGCACTGGCCCCAGTGTTGGGATGACCTGGGGATCAAATCTGGGCTCAGATACTCAGCACCACACCCAGAAATAACTGGCCGTGTAACCTTGTGCAAGTTACTTAATCCTGATTCCTTTAAAAAAAAATAAAAATAAAGTGTCTTGCAAAACTAAAAGCTATATGTCAGTTGTTTTTGTTCATTAAGGCGAGATTCAAATAGGTCTTCCTAATTCCAAATCCAACACTTTATACTCTATACTAAATAAAGCAATGGGTCTAGAGTCAGAGAGAACTGAGTTCAAATCTATCCTCAGACATTTTCTAGTTTTATGACTATGGGCAAGTCATACATGTAACCACTGTCTACCTCAGTTTCCTCAACTGTAAAATTGGGGTAATAATAGAATCTACTTCCTAGCATTGTTATGTGAAAAAAATGAGATAATATCTGTCAAACATTTAACGCAGTGCCTGGAACATAGTAGGTACTTAAATGCTTATTTCTTTCCCTTTCTTCCAAGGAAGAGGAGCTATCATACAATGGAAAGAGTACTAGCACTGGAGTCTGAAGTCCTGTGTTCAAATCCCTACTCTGTTATTTACTACCTGCATGGCCTATGCAAGTCATTTAACCTCCACAGTCCAGTTTACTCCTCTGTAAGATGGGGGTGGAGTACTTGACTTCATATGTCCCTACATCTATGATCCTGTGTTCTGCTGAGGCAGTTCATTCCACTCTTGGGAAGTTCTATCAGGATGGTTTCTGTTTGTTTGTTTTTGTTTATATCCATTCCAAATTGGTTTCTTCTGTGAGCTACCTTGATGGCAGACATTCCCACGTGGAAGAAGGAAGGAAACAAGCCCTTATTAAGTTCCTACTATCCTCCAGGCACTCTGCTAAGCATTTCACAAAAATTATCTTCTAACAAGCCCTGGGAGGGGGGTGCTCTTTTTGGTTCCCATTTTTACAGATGAAGAAACTGAGGTCACTTGCCTAGAGTCACCCAGTGAGTGGATGGCTGAGGTTAGATTCGAACTCATGACTTCTGACTACAGGACCAGTGTCGTATCTCTCTTACCACCTAACTCCCTCTGACACTTCTGCCAAAGCAGTAATGTGTGCATAATTCTGAGGCAGCCAGGATAGTGTCACAGAACTTATTCAGAGACACAGTCTCCAGTGTCTAATGGGGCTAACTTCTCCTGGAACATCAAAAGGTACCATTTCCTCTACCACAAATAAAAGCCTCCCATGTCTAATCACTTCTATACCTTATCCAATTATTTGCGCCTAATTAGATCTTCATGTCGATCTAATTATCTGGTTGGAGAATTGGGTTCTAGCCACAGAAGTCAATAGTCGCTCTCTGCTTCCTTGAATCCCACTGAGAGCTAGGGAGTGATGGACAGGGGACAAGCCGTTGGGCTTGCGAAGACAGAGTCGCCAAGTCCCTGGGCTCCTAAGCTACAGGTAGCAGTGGAAATCCATTTTACACCCAGGCCTAAATAATTACAGTATGTCATCAAAGCACTGATGAGTATTTACCCAACAGAACGAAACAGCGTGTTGATTCCTGAACCACAGAAAGGCATAATTGTCATTTAAATATGGCATGTTATTTAAAATATTAAATTCATTATCTTCTGGAATCTTATAATTATAAATCTAAAATATCACTAGGAATATATTTGCATGTGTAAAGAATCCTTCATTATTTTTTCCCCTCAGTGGCAGAAATGAGTGTTGATTTGTCTTCTGAACCTGAGTATCAGGAGACAGGAGGAGAATTCCATGAGATGTTCTGTAGTCATGGTGGTCTTCTGGATACCTGGGAAACAGAAAAGTGATGGAAAAAAGGGGTACAGAAAGAGACTAGCTCAGTGTTTTGCATGCTGGATGTATGCAGGAGCAAACCCCTCTTCCTTGCCAATCCACTCAAAAGGAGCCTCAGAATGCCAATGAAATCAACATTAGCAGCTTCAGAAATTTTTAAGCAGAAATTGTTATTACTTGGCTGAACACATCCCACCACCTGGAATTGATGTGCTGGCATCTTCCTTCAAACCTCAAAGCCTGGCTGACAGCCACATTCTCGCAACATCCCTCCAAAGTAGATAGGTGATCTGACTAAGGGTTCTCAGCCCCTGTTACATGAATGAAGTACAAGAAATGAAGTATATGAAATAGTACTTAGCATAGGCCACACAGCTAGTTAGTGCTGCATCTGAGACCAGATCCAAAAGCCTTACCTTGATTTTCATGATTATGTTGTGACCATTGCATTTTAGAAAGAGGATTGGAAAGAAGTGTTTTGTAGAAGGTGAAAATCCTGGAAGTCTGAAAGATCTGGGTTCAAGTCCTTTCTATGACACATACTGACTGTATTACCCTGAGGATATTACTTCTCAATGTCTCAGGCAACTCTCTAAGACTAAATTGCACAAGAATTTCTGATCTGCATTGGTGGAGGGAGCTTTTACATTGAAAATTCCTGAGCACAGATGAGATCTCAGGCTCAAATCAAAAGAAACATATCCTGAAAACAGGGACCACTATGGTGAGAGGCCTGATAAACATAGCATATGAGGATGAATTGAAGGAACTCAGGATCGAACACCAGGTTCTGATCATTAATGAGAGATGAGAGATAAAGCAGAAAAACCTGTGTTTGTGACAGACAGGCTGGAGTTTCAGCTCAGAACCCCAGTGGAAAGGCCATTCTTCTTATATACTACAGCTTACTGATGACACCCCTTTGTTGCATCAAGCACCATAACATTATAGAGCTCCTGGAAGAGATCCAAAACCACTAAAAGAAGTGCTTTTGCATTTGAGAGAGTCTCTGGGAGGGGCAAGGGAAACAAAATACTGGGATATAACAGTGAAAGATGGGAAGAAAATGTTTTTTTTAAGAAGGAAAAGAGTTTGAGTTAACTATCCACATAGGGAAAATCAAGTGGATGAAGGGAAGGGAAAGGAAGGGGGGAGGGGAAAAGGGAAGGGAAGTGGGGAGAGGGAAGGGAACGGAAGGGGGAAAGGGGATGAACATTTAAATAGAAATATATATTTAATTTAATTAATAAATGTTATATAAATATATGTATGTAAATTTGTGTTCTTTTAGCAAATATTAACTTATTTGTTCCTCACAAAAGTCCTGTGAGATAGTTATTATTATCCACCTTTTACAGTTGAGGACACTGAGACTAACAGAGGTTTAAGTGACTTTCCCAGGTTCACACAACTAGCAAGTGTCTGAGGCTACATTAGAATTCAGACCTTCCTGACTCCAGACCCAGAATTCTATCCAATGCAGAATGTCTATTGTCCAGAAGGCGATGTGCAGATAAAGCAAAAAGAAAGAAAAGCCTTTAGAGCCTATCACTACATGTACTGTAAAGTACATGGGGTACCCCAATGGAGGGGTTAGACCCAGAATTAAATAGGAGGAGGAGAATAGACTGAATCAGGGTCATTAAATTACAAATCTCCTTTAACAAACTCAAATGTCTCTAAGAAACAAGGGGCCATCTTTTCACATCAATATTCTACTGGTATTTTGTCATCTCTGTGAGTCATGGAATATAACAGTTTCTGAAAGAGTGAAAATCAGGATACCACAGGGAGTAATATAGAGGTACAAGATGGGTGTGAGAAGTTTATAATGCATAGATAGTGAACAACTCCAAAGAAGAACAAAAGGAAAAGATGCCATAAAAGCAGCCTACAAATAAAAAAGATGATGAACTGGTTATACGGTAAGAGGGAGAGAAAACCAGAGGCTGACCAATGAGTTTCATTAATATCCTCAAATTGTCAAAAGAAGTGGAAGATGAGCTCCAGTCTGTTGGGTAGATCCCATTTGAGGAACTTAGGAGTCCCATATGATGGGTAGACACAGACCACAGACAAGTTGCAATCTGTACTTCTTGAGGGAACTTCCAAGCTGATGTGACCACAGATCCATGTGAATATCTACACATGTGATCCTCATAACTCTGTGAAATGGATGCTGTTATGAGATCCATTTTCCAGATGTGGAAACTGAGGCTCACAGAGATTAACTGGCTTGTCCAGGATTATATGCCTCGTTATAGTCTGAAGCACACTTCAAACCCACATTTTCTACCCTTCAAATCCAGTTGCCAATCGATCAAAACCATATTACTTACACATAGGAGTATGTGATCCAATTCTATAATAAATCAAGTCTGATGTCACTTAAATCCACAAAGATCCCTTTTCAAATCTAGAAGAGACATAGCAAAATATCACAATGATAAAGTCTACCAAATGGCCAAAGATTTGATATGTCAGGGTGTTTTCCCATTAATTCAACCTTTAATATGTTTTCAATTTCATTTCATTCCATTTCATCTTCTTTCTGAATACAAATCAATCTTTACCAAGACTGGGGGGAGGGAGGAAAATCATTACCAAGCTAAGGTTCTAGATGTTTTCAAAAGTGGTAGTATTTATTGTTCTCTTAGCAAATGGAATGAGAATCACTTATTTCTTAAGTGGAAGAATGTCATAAGAGAAGAAGATATGCTATTACTGAGGTAGAATCCAGGGTCTCACCTTCACATCAGGAACAGGTATGAAATAAATATTCAGAGAATCCCAGAACTTTAGAATTGGAAAGCATTTCAGACAAGACCTCGTCCAACATAACTGAACAGGAATCCCATCCCCAACAAAGAGATATTCAGTCTCTGTTGGAAGACTTCTCATGAGAGGAAACCCACTGAATTCCAGGAAAGCCCTTTGCACTCTGGACAAATCCACCTATTAGGGAGGTAGTAGGTGCAGTTATCATACTATTTTACAGATGAGGAAACCAAGACAAACCAAACCAAGTGACTTGGCCAGGGTCACCTAACTAATGAGTGTCTAACACTGGATTTGGATTTAGGTCATCTTGACGCCAAGCCCAGGGCTCTATCTACTGACCCACCTGTCTACCTAGATACTTTATAAATGTAAAGTTTAATTACTTTATGTAAGAAACTAAACATTCCACCTCCTGCTTCCATTCCTGTAATGCTCTCCCTCTTTATCTCTACTTCTCTGAATGCTTCTCTTCCTTCAAGGCTTAGCTCAAGGTGTCTCCCCCTCCATACAGCCTTCACTGATCTTCACAATTTACCTTGTATTCATTTATCTATGTACATCTTGTATGCCACCAATAGAATGTAAGCTCCTTGACGGCAGAGTCAAGTTTTCTCTCTGAGATTTTATGCCCAATACCTAGCAGAGTGCCTGACACTCTTGGTCCTTCATGAATGAACAGTTAAACTGAGTTGTCATGGCTAAAGACAAGATTTGGGTTGATGTTCACATATCAGGTTCCCTTCCCTGGAGATCTTGGAGAAGGGATTGTCAACCACGATGTGAAGGGGCCCTTGAATTCATTTGAGGATTGGTTGGAAAAAAATGGGCATGCTTATCCTGAAGAATACCAGACTTGGGCAGAACCCATAAGGGTGAAGCATGATGCTAGCCTTTAAGCATCTGAAGTGAAATCGTTGCTAAAGAAGGATTAGACTCATTCTGACCACAGAGAGCAGAACTTGGAGGAAGAGGAAGAATTAGAAAAGACATAGATAGACATTTGATATCTTTAAAAAGAAACTTCCTAAGAATTAGAAATAGACCTGCCTTTAGGGATAATAGATTCTGGAGGAAGCTAAGGATCTGTGCTCAGGAAGACATAAGTTCATATCCAATCTCTGACTCTCATTAGTTGTGTGACCCTGGGAAAGTTATGTAACTTCTGTCTGCCTCAGTTGCTCCATCTGTAAAACATAGGTAATAAAAGCACCTACTTCCAGGGTTTTTGTGAGGATAAAATGAAATTACATAAGCACAATATAAATGCTAATTTATTAATATTATTATTAAGCAAAGAGTGAGTGACTATTGCTGGGTAGGCATGGGGCAGATATGTACACAATAGATATAACTAAGTCCTAGCCTTGGAGTCAAGAAGACCTAAATTTAAACCTTGTATTTGATATTTACTAACTGTGTGACAACCTCTCAGTCTCATTTTCCTCATCTATAAGACGGGAATAATGTTACCTACCTCCCAAGGTTGTTCTGGGGATTAAATGAGATAATATTTGTGAACTTTAAAGTGCTATGTAAATGGTGGATGATGATGATGATGATGATGATGGTTATGATGATGTTCTAGAATAGCTCTTCTTCAGGTAGTAGGCAGCCACTGAGGTTCCTTCCACCTCTGAGGTTATGTAATTCATTGTATATATAGGTACCCACAAAGACAAAAAAAATTCTCAATCTCCCTCTGCCAACGGCTAGAGTCTTCCTTGCTAAAGCTAACTTCCATCTACTATGTCTGAGTCTTCTATGTACCTATTTACACACATTAGAAAGTCAATCAGTCAATCTTTCAGCATTTATTAAATACCTAGTATATACCAGGCATGGTGTGAAGTGTTAGGGATACAAAGAAATGCAAAAATAGTCTTTACCTTCAAGGAACTTGCATTCTTATGGGAAGGGGGGAACACAATGTAAATAACAACACAGATGTTAGATAGATGATGGATAGATGGGTAGGAGGATGGATGGATGGATGGATGGATGGATGGATGGATGGATGGATGGA
>NW_027185573.1:1760890-1764948 GCF_028583685.1 Petaurus breviceps papuanus | reverse complement strand
GGATGGATGGATGGATGGATGGATGGATGGATGGATGGATGGATGGATAGATAGAAGGATGGATGAATGGATGGATGGATGGATGGATGGATGGATGGATAGATAGATAGATAGATAGATAGATAGATAGATAGATAGATAGATAGATAGATAGATAGATAGATAGATGACCAAGTGTTAAGCACTTACTATATGCCAAGTACCATGCTAAGAGTTGGGGATAAAATTAAAATGACCTTCAGTGAGCTTACACTCTAATAGGAGGAGACAAAATGTAAAGTGAAAATGTAAATGGGGGTAGGGAATACTCAAAGGGCCAGGTAGTCAATGTGGGGATTAAATAGGCCAGAAGACAAACCAGTGATGGAAAGTGAACAGTATGGCTAAGCCTTCTCATGATATAATGTGTGTATGAATATGCATATACACACATCTATATAATAAGAATAATAGTTATTATTTATATGCAAGTACTTTAAGGCATGCAAAGCATGCTGGTCATTATCTCATTTAAGCAATCCTCACCTCAATCCTTGGACATAAGTACTATTATTTTCTCTTTTTGTAGATGAGGAAACTGAGGCAAACAAAGGTTAAGGGAATTGCCCAGGGACATAAACTGTTATCTGATGTAGAATTTAAGCTTAGATCTTCCTAACCCCATGTCCAGCACACTAGCCACTCTGTCACCTGGCTACTGCCAGGAAAGACTGACCAATCATTGGATAGATCTCAGGATGGAGTCATTCCACGTAACAAGGCATCAGTGTGTATAAGAGGGCAAGCTGGAGGAAGAGTCCTTTGACCAGTTGTAATGGGAATGCAAATTTGGAAGATCTTCCCTGCCCCTAGGCTAAAGTGCACCTGAAGCCTGGGGTGGGAGGCTTGTTTTTCAGTAGATTCTTCTTGATTGGCCAGTGAGTCAATAAGGTTGTTACATTCTCTGAGCCAGGAGAAGGCTATATAAGCCCTGATGTGTAGCTTTGTTTTGGGACTCACTTTGAGAAATGTTCTGTGATTTGATCTGAATTCTGGGAAGCCGTTGTTGAGAGTCCCCCGGCTTTGAAAAACCCAGATATGGAAACCCAGATGTTGACTGGGTATGGATGTAATAGTTGGACAGTTTGGAAATCTGTCTACTTGATCTGTTTCTGTCTTGATAATTCTGCCTGTATGCTTTGAAGTTCGGGGTGCTGACCTTTTTCCCCTGAACAAGGTAAACGATATACGTCTGACTGATTAAAGTAAGCTTGTTAACCCATTTTGAGTTGCTTTCCTTTAACAAAGCAGATCTAAGAACCTGTATGGGCGGCAAACCCTGAGGATGCGCTTGGGGTGCTTGCTGCTACACCAGTCCATATGGAGATGTCTAGGACTTTTTCTTATCTAGTAAACAATCAAGATATGTTTTCCCCTGGAAAAAAATTATTAGATCTAAGTTGGGTGAGATGATTTTTATCCCACCTTTACAATAGTATAAAGGAAATATAATCTAAGAAAGGAAGGCTCTAGAAGCCAAAAAGACTGTGAGAGGCTGTCTGAATATGTGATTTCCCTTATTAGAATGTAAGCCCATTGAGGGCAAGGGTTGAATTTTTCCTTTTTCCAAGTATACCAATGATTAGCACAGTACTTGGCACATAGTAAGTATTTAAGTACCCCCTTTACTTGCTTGGTGTATTGATTTAAAGCAACACACTAATGTGGTAAGCAATAGCTAGGTGGTACAGTAGATAAGGTGCCAGACCTGGAGTCAGAAAGAGTCAATCTTCCTGAATTCAAATCTAGCCTCAGACACTTACTAGCTGTATGACTCTAGGTAAGTCACTTAACTCTGTTTGCCTCAGTTTCCTCATTTGTAAAATGAACTGGAAAAGAAAATGATGAATTATTCTAGTGTTTTCATCAAGAAAACCCCAAATGGGGTCACAGAGAGCTGGACACAACTGAAAAGTGACCTAGCAAAATAGAAAAAGTGAGATAAGCTAAGAATATGTGTGTGTGCTTATATGATACATTTCTTCATGCAGGACATTTCCTGAAAAAGAAAACACGGTCTCCACATCTATGATGCTGCTAGTGATGGTAAACTGTGAAAATCCCCTTTGGTTCAACCATTTTGGAGCCAGAATGTTCAATCGCCAGAATGAACCAGGCTGAGCCCATTTTCTAATGCTGTTTGTATCCTAATATTCCAGGGGTAATGATTAGCTTCTCTATCTCCAAAATTGCTCAGTAATTTATAGCAGACTCTTCTTGTTCCAAAGGGAAACAGATCTGACTGTTTTTAACCCTCATGGGCTATTTATGTTGGTGGTTCTTTATTCATACATTGTCCCCATTTTGTTCTCCTGATTCATACTTTATTACAAGGACAAGTTATTGTGCTGATCAGATGAAGGCTCTATAGCACCATAGGCTTCATTGGGTTGGGAGTGGATGCTTAAAGCATGGACAGGAAATAGGTTTGTGTTAGATCATGGCAATCATCAAAAGAAAAAACAATGCAACAAAGACATGATTCAACAAGCATGTTGTATTCTGGAAAGTAGAGAGGAAATGGAATTTCCAAAAATCCAATCATATTCTCCCATGGAGGTGTAGGAAGAGCAGATGTATCTCCATTTCTAATTAATGTCCACCTGCTGATGGGTCCTAATAATTTACCCTGATGATTCTCTCCCAACCCTATCAACAGGAAAATAACATAAAACAACTTATAAAGAAATAGAAAAACAACAGGAAAAAAATACCAGTCTGGTTTAGTCCATAAATGCCTGGATAAGAGCCAGGAAGAGTGACTCTCAAACCCTGCTTTTCATACTTCCTGGGTGACCTGGGGCAAAGTGCTTCACCGTTTTGATCCTCAGACTCCTCATTTGAAATAAAGGGGAATAATAATGCCTATCATATCTCAGATGAGACAATGGAAAAATTTCAAAGGACTATTTAAATATCAGCTATTATTATTAATTATTTGGTTTAATGAAAAATGTTTCATAATCTGAACCACTATGTTCTAAATCATAGATTTAGCCTAGGGGTCTATAAAGCCCCAAGAAAACCAATGGATACTTTAGGGGACCAATCAGTTGGATTTATTATGCATCTGGTATGAGCCAGGCACTGTGTTACGTGCTAGGGATACAAAGAAAGACAACAGACAATTCCTGCCCTCAGGGAGCTCACAGTGGAATCGAGGAGGCGACCCCCAAACAACAATGTACAGACAAGATATGGACAAGAGGAATCAGACATTATCAGCAGAAGGAATTTAAAAGGATCAGCAAAGGTTTCCTGTAAAGGTGAGATTTTAGCAGGGACTTGAAGGAAGCCAGGGAAGCCAAGAGGCAAAGATGAGGAGGGAGAGAAGTCCATGCTTGATGGACAGCCAAGGAAAACTCCAGGAGTCTGGAGATGGAGTGTCTTGTGTGAGGAACATCAGGGAGGCCAGTGTCACTGAATGGTAGAGTGAATCAAAGGGAGCAGAGTTACAACAGCAGAAGATCTCAGAGGGCAAAAGGAGCAACTTTCCCAGTCATTTTCAATGAGAAACAGTGTGGTGGAGTGGTTAGAGGGCTGCCCTTGGAGTCAGCAAGGTCTTTCTTAAGTTCTAGCTCTAGTCCCCAGAAGCCAGGTGACCCTGGGCATGGGGACCAACCTGCTTAGGGACCGAGGCAGTTTTGAAGACTTCTAAGTTGAAGGAGGGTTGCTGATTTGTATCAGAGGAGGGACTTCCATATCAGTAATTCCCAGAACTAATGAAGACCCAGCTCTAAGCCAAAAGAAAGGACGGGATGGAATTAGGGTGATTATACTCAAAAATCCATTCCAGCAATTGGAAGTGTCTACCCAAAATGGGCATCAACTCTACTTAGCCAAATGGTCTCTGCTGTTTACTCATTTGTTTATATCAATGTTGCACAGTGTCTGGCACATAGCAGGAACTTAAGAAATGCTTATGGGTTGGTTGTTTGAATGATTAGCTTCCCTCCTCATTAAGTTATAAAGTAAGGGAAGAAAGGAAGGAAGGAAGGAAGGAAGGAAGGAAGGAAGGA
>NW_027185573.1:1755844-1760790 GCF_028583685.1 Petaurus breviceps papuanus | reverse complement strand
AAGGAAGGAAGGAAGGAAGGAAGGAAAGAAGGAAGGAAGGAAGGAAGGAAGGAAGGAAGGAAGGAAGGAAGGAAGGAAGGAAGGGAGGAAGGAAGGAAGGAAGGAAGGAAGGAAGGAGGGAGGGAGGGAGGAAGGAAGGAAAAGGGAAAGGAGGAAAGAATGGAAGAAAGGAAAAGAAGAAAGCAAGCAAGGAAACTAGCATTTATTAAGGGCCTAATTTATGCCAGATACTGTACCAAGCACTGTTTATAAATAGTAAAGCATTTGATCCTCACAATACACCCATGAGGTAGGTGCTATTTTTATCCCCATTTTCCTTGGGAAAATTAAGGCAGGCGTAGGTTAAGTGACTTGCTAGGGTCACACAGCTAATAACTGTCTAAGGCTGGATTTGAACTCAAGTCTTCCTGACTCCAGGCCTAGTGCTCTATCTGCTATGCCTCCCAACTGCCCCTTTTACTGCCCCTCACACACGCCATTTCCAATGTCCACATCCAGGTATCTTTCTTGCCTAGAGTCTCTTCTTACCTCTGTTGTTTAGAATTCCTAATCTCCTTCCAAACTCCATTCAGATACCACTTTGTCTTACATGAGGAGGCCTTCCCTGATCTCTCAACTGCCAGTAACTCCCACTCCCAAAATTATTTTGTATAGATTTTGTTGAGATTTTGCCTATACTGATATATTTACATTTTTTTATATTTCCTCTCCTGGTGCAAAGCAAACTTCTTGAGGACAGAGACCTAAATGTTTTTAATATTTTGTATCAATTTCTTTTGTTTTCATATCACTTACATTGCACACTATATCTTACCCGATATGCTCTCCCAAAGAACCACCCATGATAATATAGAATAAAAAGAAACTTCATTTTTTTCTTTCTATCCCTAGTGCCCAAGATAGTATCTAACACAGAGTAGACACTTAGTAAATCCATAGTTATCGATTGAGTGGCCTTTCCAGGACTCAGTTTCCTCATCTGTAAAATATGTGGTTAACCCAGAGAATTTCTGAGGTGTCTTTCAACTCTAAAGCTCTGATTCCAAAATCTCCTAAAAATACATTCAGTCCTTCTTATTTCTTTGCCAGTTTCACTCCATTAAGGAAAAGCACACCCTGTTTACCCAATATTGATTCAAAGATCAGGTGATCCTGAGGATGGCAGTCATATCAAGGAAGTGAAGGTCATGAGAACATTCCCCAGTCCGATGGTTTTCTGGATAAGAACCAATAACATCGTAATGTTCAGTTGCCCTGTAGAGTTCCAACTCACCCTTATTCCAGATGAGCCAAAGGATATTACAGCCTTCATTATCTTTCCTTGTTTTCAGTGAGTTCACTGAGGGAAAGAGGAGATAGGACTGTACACTAGCTTACTGCCAAGTGTTTGGACTTTTGAAATAAGAAACACTCTCTCCCATGACGGTTTTGCCCAAATACAGAGCACAAATCAGAGCTTTAAGCTTCTAGCCTCAGGGAACGAGAAGATGGTAGGAGGTATTTCTGGAAGAGAGACACTCACAAATATGGTACCTAGCAGCCTACATAGGGTGTTGTGTATTTAGAACAGTGGGACTAGCCAAAGGAGGTTAGTTCAGTGTGGAGGCCCAGCTGGCTTTCTATGATATTTCCCAGGCAATTGGTTTATAATAATATAGAATAATGACTAGGTAATTAAATACTTGAATAATTGGGCCTGAGAAGAAAGAAACCCCTTGAGACAGGTACATGCCCAGAAAACTCAATCAATCCACCTTTCTGAAGCACCATTAATGTTCAAGATGTCTCTCAGCCTGTGACACTGAATTAGTCAGAAGCTTTTTGGTCCACACAGACCAGAGTGGCTAGAGTAGTTTCCAGGGAGCCTTTATGCACAATACTCCATCCATGTCCATGAGTTAAAGAGTCCCAAACTAGGCACATGAGACTCATAAAAAATGAGAGATCCCAGTTGCTTCTGTCCCAAAGTTTGTAGTTTCGAGTAAGTGATGTGGAATGGAAATTGGTTTCAATCCTGTCTGGTGTCCTTGGGCTAGTCACTTAAATTCCCTGAGCCTCAATGTCCT
The DNA here is from genome assembly GCF_028583685.1 of Petaurus breviceps papuanus. NCBI lineage: Eukaryota > Metazoa > Chordata > Mammalia > Diprotodontia > Petauridae > Petaurus > Petaurus breviceps. The sequence continues at coordinate 1,758,724 of NW_027185573.1, read as the reverse complement.
CATCTGCTAAATGAGAATAATAATAATATATATGATTTCATAGGAGGTTAGCTAGGTGGTGCAGTATATAAAGCACTAGGCTCGAAATTAGGAAGAATAATCTTCATGAGTTCAAATCTGGTCTCAGACATTTACTAGCTATGTGACCCTGGGCAAGTCACTTAATTCTATTTATCTCAGTTTCCTCAACTGCAAAATGAGCTGGAGAAGGAAATGGCAAACCACTCCAGCATCTCTGCCAAGAAAACCCCAAAATGAGCTTATGAAGAGCTGAACAGATTGAAATGACTCAACAACAAAAATCTTATATGAGTGTTATAAGGATCAAATGAGATAAGAAAAATAAAGCATTTTGTAAGCTTAATGTGCAGTATAAATGTCAGAAGATGCATTTAGCAGTAGTAACAGCAATAAATAATAATGACAGCAACAATTATGATTGTGTATGGAGTACTAGACTTGGGATCAGAAAAACCTGGGTTCAAATCCCCCTTCGGATACATACCAGCCCTATGACCCTGTACAAGCTGCTTAATCTCTCTGAGATTCAGTTTATTTACCTCTTAAGTAGGGATAATATTAACTCCTACCTCAAGATTGCTGTAAGGATCAAGGAGATCATAAAGCATTTTGTAAACCTTAAGGAACTATATACATACAACTACTGTATCATTATTAATAAATTATTATTATTATTATTATTGATTGAGTGCTGAAATAAGTCAATAAGGCCTAATTTCACATCCTACCTCTAATAGTTACTAGATGCATGTTACATACCCCCCATCCCAAATTGCTTGCCCTCTCTGAGACTAGGCTTCCTCATCTGACAAATGGGAATAACTACCTACTTCATGTGATTGTGGGGAAGATAAATGAGATCATGTATACACAGAGTGCTTTGTAGACCTTATAATACTATATAAATGCCAGCTATTGTTTCCTTTACTCCAGATGGGCCCCTCAAGCTACAGAGATAAAATAATATGATGGAGAGGAACAATTATCAGACCAGAGATATGAGGACTGAGTTGGAAACTTGATTCTGGTGTTTTCTAAGGGCACAGGCCACTTAATGTATCTCAGCCTATTTTCTCATCTTTACTATGGGTGTAATGGGGCTTTGAGGCATGCCCAGATAGAGAGGATGGCTTTGGGTTTATTTCAATGTCCTTTTAGATTCTGGCTGCAGGCAGTAATTCTCATCAGACTCTGAATCATTGAGCCGTGACTAGTAGGCAGGATTTCAGGTTGGATCTTATAACCAGCCAAAGGAAGCCCTGAGAAGCAAGGGAACACAGGTACAAGAGGGGATATGGGTTTGGAACTTAGAGCTATGCTACATATGAGCTGAACTAGGCCATGAGCCTAATCCTCTTCCCCTCCCCAGAGTATAAGGTAGGAGGAGAGGGAGGGATATTATACCCTGAATATTGGGGGATAAATCTGTATATTTGTTATTATACGTTTGTAGTAAATATTCCTTTGTTAAAACATTTAAGTGGTTAAATGGAATTATAGCACAAAAGCCCTCCTCTAATTGGGACATCACCATTGGTGAGGGTTGGGTCAGTGACAGAAAGCTGAGCATTGCCAAACTCTCTTAAGAGTACAGGAAAACCCTGGGATAGAGGTGAGATTTAATGTGCTTGGTCTTTAGGCAGTGGGGTCAAGGTCCTCATTGTTATACAGGAATAATACAATAATACACTAGAGAAACAATATGACATAATGTAGGGGTTCTTAAACTGGAGTCTGCAGACTCAGGAGAGATTTCAGGCAGTCTGTGAACTTGAATGTGAAAAAAATGTCTATTTAAATTGACTTGGTTTCCCTTGTAATCCTGTATATTTTGTTTTATGCATTTAAAACACTATATTGAGGAGGGGTCCAGAGGGTTCATCAGATTGACCAAGGGATGCATTGCTCACATACGTGCACACACACACACACACATACACCATCACACACACACATACACCATCATACACACACACACCATCACACACACACAGTATAAGGAATAGAACACTGGATTTTAAATCAGGAAAGCCTGGGTTCAAACACTGCCACAAAGATTTAGCTGGGTGAGCAAGTCACTTTATCTTACTAAGATTCCTTTTCCTCCTCCACAAAGTGTGGGTAATAACTGCAGAATCTGCTTCACAGACTTCTTACATGGCTCAAACATTCTCCCTGGCAGTAAAAGGAGCATTGTTGCTTTGGTTACCTAAGTCATAAGGCAGTAAGGAAGGCATTTTTGAAACTATAAAGTACCACATGATCGTGACTCATTATAATTTCTAAACTGTTGTCCAAAACACTGAATCAAAGAAACTCAGAGTTTGAAGGGGATCTCCCTTCTCAATCTATCCTCCATACAGCTGCCTCCCCAAAATTTTCTTCCTAAAGTACAGGTTTCTCCCTCCATTAGATTGTAAGCTCCTTGAGGACAGGGACCATCTTTCTTTTTCTTATTTGTATTTCATGCTTAGTTCAATGCCTGGCAATAGCAGGTACTTAATAAAAGCTTAGTGAATTGAACTGAACTGCATTAAATAGTTTTGACCATGTTATTTCTCTGCTAAAGAGCCTTCAATGACTCCCACTTGCTCCTATAATAAAATACAAACTTAAGTTATCCATCAAAGTTCTTTATATCCAGTGTCAGTTTGTTTTACCAGATTTAGTTCATTATGATCCACCTTATCCATACAAAACATTCCATGCTCCACCTCTGTGCCTTGTCCTGGCTGTCCTGGATTACTCACCCTCCTCATATCTGTTTCAATGTGAATGATTGAGTGAATGGATAGATGGATGGATGGATGGTTGGATGGATGGATGGATGGATGGATGGATGGATGGATGGATGGATGG
>NW_027185573.1:1706869-1745844 GCF_028583685.1 Petaurus breviceps papuanus | reverse complement strand
AGAGCCCTGTCTGTTGGATTCTTTCTTGATACCCACTTCTTTCTCCTTATCTGTAATTAAAGTAAGATTGTTGACCCCTTTGAAGCTGTCTTTCCTTTAGAAAAGCAGATCAAACAACCTGTGCTAGAAGACCATCCTGGGTGTGCTAAGGTGCTTGCTAATACAAGAGGTCAAGACAGATAAGGATCAGGGAAAGACCTTGCAGAGAACAATTTTAGTCATATAGTGGAGACAGAAGCCAGATCTCAAGGGTTTGGAAGTAAGTATGTGAACATGATGAATATGGATAGCTTTTTTTTCCCTGAAGTTTGGCTGCGAAGGGGAGAAGAGACATAGGATGTTAGCTTGAGGGCAAAGTCAAGTTGTGTGTGTGTTTAAAGATTAGGGAGTTCCAGACATTCAAGAGTCCTACTGTGGTTGGCCTTTCCTGATCCCCTAGTAATATCTCAGACATTAGTGCCTTTCTCTCTGAGGTTACCTTATATTTGATAGGGGATGCGTACTGGACCTAGGGAATTCCATTGGGAACTCCCAAATAAGGAAACTACCTCTACCAATTTAAGTTAGTCACTTTTTTGCAACTTATTAATCACAGACTTGACCAGAGTTCTAAAAACTTAAATGACTTGCTCAGGGTCACGCAATCAGCATGTGCTAGGAACAGGATTGCAACCCAAATCTTCCTGCTTGACGCAGAAGTTGACTCTCCCTCCACCCATTGTACCACATTGATTCACATATGCCTTGTATGCACTTTCACATACACATATTGGCAGAAGGTGCCATTTGAGCTGAGTCTTGAAGAAAGCCAAAGATTCTAAAAGGTGTAGGAGAGGAAGGAAAGCATTCCAGGCATGGCAGGGATCAGAGATAGATCATCATGTGTGAAGAATAGAAAATAGGCTATTATGTCTGAACCAAAGGAATCGGGGAGGAGAGTAATGTGTTCACAGAGCCAAACAGCGGGTGTTCAGTTGTTGTCTACATATACTCAGGATTTAACACAGTACCTGGCACATAGCAATATTAAATAAATGATTGATTTATGGATTGGTCCTATTTATAGGCAGTAGAAAAAGGAGCCACTGCATAAGGAAAGGTTGAAAATTAGAGAAAGAGAAAGGATTATTGAAGGGATAAGCTCCTGGATGAGACAGTGAGAAGAGATCAAGGATACGAGTTCAGGGTCGTGTTGGCATGGAGAAGAACCAGCTTTTCCTCCATGACTGAAGCCAAGGAGGAGAGGATGGGTCATGGATGAGAAGAGAAAAGAAAAAAAAAAGATGGGGAAGAATTTAAACAACCACTGTGGGGAGTGGTCTGGAGTGTGAATTAGGGAAGACAAAGAAGAGATGCCAGTTGAATTTAAATAATATATTTCTAGTGGATCCATTGCAACCCCTTCCTTCCCTGCACACAGCCACTCAATCTAGATCCCACACCCTCTTTTCTAGCCTTCTCATTGGTTCCTCTGCCTCAAGCCTCCCTCAATCTATCTTTCACTCAGTGGTCCATATGATTATCCAAAAGTGTGATTCTATGACATCCCCCTAGTCAGCAAACTGCAGTGGTTCCCCATTGTCCTGTGGGTTGAATATGAACTCCTCTATTTGGAGCTTTTAAAGCTATTTTTAAGCTCTTCACAAACTGGCCTCATCCTATCTTTCTAGTTTTCTATCTTACTCCCTTCTATGAACTCTACAATCCAGACATAGAGACCTATTGGCTATTTCTTACACATGATCCTATCCCCCATTTCTTTTCTTTGTTAATGATTTTTTTTTGTAGCGGGGAAGGCAAGGCAATTGGGGTTAAGTGACTTGCCCAAGGTCACACAGCTAGTAAGTGTTGAGTGTCTGGTGTCAGGTTTGAACTCAGGTCCTCCTGACTCCAGAGCTGGCACTCTATTCACTGAGCCACTTAACTGCCCCTATCCCACATTTCTATGGAATGTTTTCCTTCCTCCCCCTCCCTCTTAGACTCTTGAATTTCCTCAAGAATCCACCAAAATTCCACTTTCTGCAGATGGCTTTTACCAGTTCCTCCAACTACTAATGCCTTCTGAGATTGCTTTCCCTCTCCTCTTTATTTATTTTTTTGTTTTTGTTTTTGGAGGCAATCAGGTTGAAGTGACTTGCCCAGAGTCACACAGCTAGTAAGTGTCTGAGGCTGGATTTAAACTCAGGTCTTCCCAACTCCAGGGCTGGTGTGCTACCTCCTCTTTATGTGTCTTGAAGGCAGCTAATTATTGGTGCTGTCTCCTTTATTATGTAAGCTCCTTGAGATCAAGGACTGTTTTTATTTTATTTTTTGTATCCCTAGCACTTAGCACAATGCCCAACATAAAAGTACTTAGTAAAAATAGCCTTTCCTTCAATAGAATTCTACATCAGGAATGGAGAAATATAATTGGAACATATAAGTTTGTGTTTTGACAAGGAATTCAAAGGCAGAGAGAGGACAATATAAGATTAAACTAATCTATAAAAGAGTGAAGATCTTGAAATGAGTAAAGAGAGGCCAGAGCAGGGGTAATACCTTGGAAATGCAATGAGGGAAAAACTGGAGTTTACAATGAGGATAGAGAATAAATTTAGGAGAAGTACAGGGAGAAGGAAAGAAATAAGCACTTATTGAGCACCTACAGCATACTTGGCATTGTACTAAAAGCTTTCCAAATATTATCTTGTTTGATCTTTATGACAACCCTAGGAGGCTGGTGCTATTTTTATCCCTATTTTCCAGTTGAGGAAACAGAGGCAGAGAGAGGTTAAGTAACTTGCCCAGGGTTATACACAATAGAGAAGTGCCATGAAAATGCAAATTAGATTAGATAATGTTGGATAAATGTCATCTGTGACTTTTTCTTCTTCTTCCTCTTCATCATCATCATATCTGATGTAGTCAGTTTCAAGTCACAGAGATCTGTGTTTAAGTCTTGACTCTAAAAAATTCCTGGTTGTGTGAACTTGAGCAAGTCATTTAATCTTTCATTCACCCAGCCAGTTCTATAAGCCAATAAATTATAAAGTAGTTACCAACCCACATTGGTATAGGGAGTTTCCTCCCAAGGAGCTCCTTAACATCAGTAAAGTCCCAAGTGTAGACCCAAAAATTTCATAGAATTTTACTCTGTCAAGAACCTTAAAGGTTAATGAAGTCCAACTGCCCCATTTTATAGAACAAGAAACTGAGGACCAGAAAGGGGAGGTTAGTTGGCCAAAGGTCACAGAGATAGAAATAGCAGATCCAGGTCTAGAACCAAGGTTTCCTTATTCCGAGTCCAGCATACCTCCCACTACCACACACTACCTCCCCCATGTGTAAGCTAACCTAAATAGAATTCCCTTGCTAAACCTGTTGCTTCAGGTTGGCCCCCTACTTTTCCATATCCCGAAGCAGAAATCCGACTTCACCCAATTATCTGAGCTTACTAACATGCTGATATGCATTTTCCTTAACTCCCAGAAAAGCCATATGAAGTTATAGGCCACATAAGAGAAAATTCATTAGAGAAGACACTGTACCATGATGGTAGACATAAAACACAAGATATAATCAGTAGCAGGAATTGGGGCTTTGTTTTCTCTTGGGGATCGAAATGATTTTTCCATTTTTAAATGTTATGTCCCTTTGATAACAATAGGTGTTGCTTTTCTACATTATAAATATAATGCTCTGGTTTCAATGGCGCCACTCTTCAAAGCCACTCAGTAATGAGGAAATAATTTGTAACCACAATAGACAGGCAGGAACCACTGAAGCCTGAGGTACATGAGTCAGTAAAAGGGCATCATTTCCAAAAGGAATTAGGGGAACATGGGAGGAGTTAGCACTTTGTACTGCTCTCTGACAACAGAATGATGAGACTGAACAGTGAGAGGGCAGTGACTTGGAATGAGCCAGGCTGGTTCCCTAGAGCCAGCACAACCTTAAGAAGCCTCATAAAGAAAATGTGGACAGGCAGTTATTAAGTGTCAATTATGTCCTCAGAAGTGGAAGATCCTAGATTCATATTGGGTGATCCTAGCTTCTGATAATGTGGCAGTAGGGCTCATGGGGCTAGAACTAGGCTTAAATTCTGCCATAGATATTTAATAGATCCATGATGCACAGACAAATGTCATGGGATTTCTTGGAGCATCAGTTTCCTCACCTATAAAATGGGCATGATAAACAGCCATGTATCTCCTGGGTGAAGATCCAATGAGATCGTGCCTACAAGGCACAATATACCCTTATGATAGAATGAGGCAATATCCTTGTGATATAACGAGCGAGACAATAAGGTGGTGCAGTGTTTAGGCGGGACTGGAAGACATGGAACTAAATGGTGCAGTGGTTAGAACTCTGAGCAAATCAGGAAGACTTGAGTGACTTTGGGCAAGTCATTTAATCTCTGCTAGAAAATGGTATAATAATAGCATCTCCCTCACAAGGTTGTTGTAAGGATCAAATGGGATCATATTTGTAAAGTTAGCTAATAGGCATATAATAAACATTTCTTTCCTTCCTTTAAAGTGCTATGTTATGATCTGCTTTTGTAATTATTAATCTAAGCAAGGCATTAGAGAGCTGAGCAGGTTCAAGGAGTCCTGGGTTGAAGTCCTGCCTGTGACACATGCTCTGTGTGTGACCCTGGGGAAAGCCCTTTTACCCTCTTGGTACCCCCAGGCAGCTCTCTAGGGCTGTAAGATGGAAAGCAGGAACAGGTGAGAGAGATTCTCAGCAAGAATTCCCTATACAGATGAACTCAGAGGTCTTACCTCCCTTCCTTCCCTCCCCACCCCACCTCTGCCAAACAAAAACAAAAACCCTCTTCAAAACACTACTGTATTGTACACCCCTTGAGGGTGACTGTGTGTTTTGTAAACTTGGTGTCTTTCTGGACCCTTGGACACTCTCTACATGGAGTACATGCTTAATAAATATTTGGTGATTAAGGGTTCATTGGGTTAAGTACCACCATCTTTGAAGATCAGAAAAGGACTTCAGAATCTCTGAGTGGAAAGGGAATCCCCAAAGCCCCCAAGTTTACCCCATACATGAACAAGAGCCCTTTATTGTCTATTCAAACAATTGATAAGCATTTATTAAGCAAGAACTGAGTGCTAGGAAGAGGAAGGAAAAAAGAAAGGAAAGGATGGAGGGAGGAAGGGAAAAATACTTATTATGCACCTACTGTGTACCAAGTAGTATGCTAATTTCTAGAGATCCAAATCCAAAAGCCAGACAGTCAATGCCCTCAGAGAGATCATATTCTGATAGCGTAAGACAACTCATTTTAGTGACTGGGACTAGGGAGGGGTGTTTTGGTATGGGAAGCCACAGGAATAGAAGAGTTGATACCTTTGGTGGCAGCAATGGCCGTATTGACTTGATGTGAGACCCAGAGGCAGAAGCAATGAGGGGAGAGAAGGGCATCTAGAGGCAGAGAAAATAGCAAGATTGGTGGATTGCAATGTGGACCTGATGGCTGGTATCTGTGAGATATAGGGGGCCATAGAACACACCAACTCATCAGAACAATGCAGACCCCAGGGTGGCAAACTCAGAGATGAGAGTTAAATCTCTCAGGGTATGGGCTGTGGAGAGCCATGGTCCAGAGGGTTCTACATCAGGGTGGATGCTAAGGACCTGGAGGTCTGACAGGTGTAGCACTATACAATGCTAGATGGCAAGAAGATGGCCATGGTGGTATATGAAGCATGACCTTCTGCCAGCTAGATATAATGGAAATGCCATGTGATGCCTTCAACAACCAGGACTGCACAGGCTCCAGGGCAGGAGTTTCAGAGATGGCAAAGAAGGAAATAATCCCTGCCCCCAAGGATGTTGCAACATTCTCTGAAAAGTGGTCATATTGCCTTTGTCCAGAGAGAGGAGACCCCCTCCTCTCTCTGAAGCAGTCCAGCACTAATTTCAAGAAAGTTTTTCCTTACATCCACCTCTTGGCAAATTCTATCCCTTGGAGAAAGTCCAAGGAAGGGTGTAGCCTCAAGGCTATGTGTAGCCCTCTTGGTCTTCAGGTGTGGTCCTTTGACTGAATCCAAACTTCACAAAATAAATCTTTTTATTAAGGCAATTTGTTCTATGAAGTTTGGATTCAGTCAAACGACCACATTTGAGGACCTAGAGGGACACTTGTGGCCAGGTCACCCACCCCTGCCTCAGGCCTCTGGGGACCAAGTAGAAAAACTCTAATCCCACTTTCATATGACAGGAAGAAAGAAGGGAATGAGCATTTATTTGAATACCATGTGTTAGGCACTATGCTAGGCAATTTACAGATACAACAATCCTGGGAGGTAGGCTGTTATTATCCTCATTTGACAGTTGAGGAGACTGAGACAGACAGAGGTTAAATGACTTACCTAGGATTACACTGTTAGAACTTGTTTGAGACCTGATTCGAACTCATGTCTTATCGACTCCAAGCCCAATACTGTATCCACTTCAAACACCATAATTTGTCCCCTCTTCCCCAAGACTTCTCTTCTCCAGGTTCAATATCCCCAACTTTCTTCAACAAATCATATCACAGTAACCTTCATCATTACCAATCCATCAAGCAACAAGCATTTATTAAAGGGCCTAAAATGTGCCAGACACTGCTCATAGGAATACATAGACAATAATAAATGAAACCTGCCCTCAAGGAGTTTGCTTTCTATAAAGGAAAATGACATATATGCTTGTAAGTATAGTGAGTATAATCACATGCATATTCATGCACACACACAGAAATACATACACCGCACACACAAATCCCCTTTGGCTTTAGGATACTGCCATGGAACACAAATGCAGAACTGAGCTGAGCTCCACCCAGGTGTTTGCAGGAACATATGTGCCTAGTACTGAATGATTCTGGAAATATGCATTTCCTTGGTCTCTATGATGGAAGCAGGATTTTTGGCCTTGCCAAAGTTAAGCAAACTGTGAGCCTCCCCCTCCCCTCATGTCAGAATGCTGCATCAATGAGGCCAGACCCTAGGTCCCAAAAATGGCACATTCAATGGACCTTAAGAAAAATGACTGTCTTTTGTCTCTCTGGCACATGTGCTCACTAGATAAGCTTAGACTGGACTCTAGACTGGACAGCCAACCTAAGGTGGACATTTAGAGCTTTAGAGACACACTTGTGTGTTCAAGACACCAGAAAATAGTGACTTTGAGGGACTTAATTACATAGTGCAGAACTGAGGTGAAGGTGAAATGGTTTATCAGCCATCCCTGCAATATTTCATGTTTTAAGTATCAGCCTTCCAGGGTAATATAGTAGGAGTCATGGATTACCGTTTCATAGTTAAAGTCTTTGTCAATGTGTGCTTATGAGGCTTTTGTGTGTTAAGCTTTTCTTTTGTATGGAGCAAATAAATAGCTATCTACATTGTACTGAGTAGATTTCTACTCCCTTTGGGGGAGACCCTAGACATGAGCTCAGTCTAACATTTAAGTGATTTTCCCCAGGACTATGGAAGAGGGCTGTAAAAAGCCAGATATGCCCAGAAAAGAGCCTGATCACTTCCTTTAGAGGCCAGACTCCCCTCTGACTGAGCCGGGACCTACTTGAACATAGATCCAGGGTATTCAATATTCCTAGGTATTCAATATCCAGGGTATTCAATATCCCTATCCCATCATGTCAGGTAAAACATAGTTAAAAATAAGTGCATTTAAGTACATACACCCTTCCTTGGACTTTCTCAAAGCCACCAATATCCTTCCTAAAACATGGTGCCCAGTGCCCTTGCAGCCCCCGAATCTTACCTGTGATAAGCAATGTATACTAGACTCCCTTATCATTATACTCGTTCAGTTCATAGTGACAGCTATACACACACCTCTGCTCTGGAGGTTTCCTACCAGCAGAGGGCTGAATATCAAGGAATTATGGAATTAGGTCAGTCTAGTAGCTAAATGGTACAGTGACTAAAGGGCTGGACTTGGAGTCAGGAGGAAGACCCGAGTTCCAATTCTGCCTCAGTCACTCTTTAGCTTTGATCACAGATTCTTCTGTCTCTTTCTTTGCCCAGCTCTCAACCTGTAGTTGAGCCTGAGGGGGAAAGAGGTTGAAGACAACCAACAGATCTCAAATCTGTCAGTGAGTTAATGGGATGTCTACCCCAAAGCATGTGAAGACTTTTGTAGGCAGAATGGGTAACTGAAGCAGGTGCTATGGAGGGCTTAGAGTCTGGTCAGACATCGAAGATGCTGAGGTCATCCACTGCCTCCTGGGCCATTGCCACTCAGGTTTTTGTCCTGCCACTGGACTCTGATGAATCTGGAAGATAAAGTGAGGCTGATTACTTTGTGCAACTCCACCTCACTTAAATCCAATTCATGGGCAAGTCAAGACATCCGCTGTGATGTCATTGGTCCTCTTCAAAAACAACAGCCCTAGGCAAGTCATTGTCAGTCTTCTCAGTTTCCTCATCTATAAAATAGGAATGTAATGGCACCTGCCTGAAGGGTTGTTGTGAGGATAAAATGAGATTATATCTATAAAGCGATTTACAAACCTCAAAGTGATATATAAATGCTTCCATTAATCATTATTACTTTCTAATACAAGCTTGTCCACTTAAATTCTGGGTCATTGAAAGGGAGCTCATTTCCTACAAATAAGAGTCCTATACCCTTACCTTATGTGCCAGCTTTAACCAGGCTGAAGGATTTTTATTGGTGACCTGAAGTTCATTGATCCTTCCTTCCCCATAAAGGTGCCAGTTCAGCTGCATACCAAGGATACAATAGACTCCCAAAGGAGGGGATACTTTCAAAATTCCCAGCAACTACCTCCCTATTGAATGTCTTTCCTTCAGAAGAGCCTGTTAGTGTTATGAATGCCAACAATGACTATGCAGAAGAAATACACTAAAAGCCTTGCCTTATTAATAATATTTACAGCATCTTCTAAAGAAATGAGTTCATGGTAAGTCACCCATGACTCCTCCTCCCCCTTCATCCTCTGAGCCCTTGAGTAGATGGCTACTGAGGTCCCTTTATAGCTCTCAAGTCGTGATATTTCTTTTTTCTTTTCCAAATTAGCCACTTAAGGCAACAATCAGAAAACATCATTATTATTATATTAGTTATTTAGTAGTGGAAAGGAGAAATCAGAAACCTTGTAGCTGGATCATCCTGAGCAAATCAGGTCACTTCTATGGGCCTCACTTTCTTCATCTATTAAATAGGTATCTAACCCAATCTAATGTGACAAGCATTTATTAAACACCACTGTATTCAAGGTAGTGTGTATCTCTGCGATAAATAACAACTCTTAAGCTTGCTACTGAAAGTCCTCCAACTGACCTTTCCAGTCATTTTTCCCCAGTATTCCCTTCACATAAACTCTGGGCCATCCAAACTGGCCCATTTATTGTTCTTTTAATTCAACTGGGAAATTTAATTCAAACTGGGGAAAACTATCCAAAATAAAAACCAGTTCTACCTTTAAAGAGCCAACAATCTACTAGGGGTGGGGGAAGTCATCATGAAAACAGATAAATTTGTTCATTATAATATGAACGGGGAGAAAAGCAGTGTGGAATAATGGATAGAGTGTTAGTGTTGCAGTCAAGAACATCTGGCTTCAAGTGTCTCAGACATTAACTAGCTGTGTGACCTTGGGCAAGTCACTTAACTTTTCAGTTTCAATTTACTAGTTTATAAAATGAATAGATTAGATGGCTAGATGGATGGATGAATGGATGAAATAAATAAGTAAATGAAATGAAATAAAATGAAGAGGCTGGGCTTCATGAGTCTTAAGATTTCTTCTTCCAGCCCTAAAACTAGGGGAAATCAGGAAAACCTTCATGAAGGACAGCCATCTTTAACTTTGTGAAGTTAGGCTTTTAAAAAATATTTTTACAATTGTATTTCAATATGGTTAGTATCCTATGCATTTAAAAACAGCCTTCTAAGAAGAGATTAGTAGGTTTCACCAGATTGCAAGGGTCCAGGGTCCAGGACTCAAAATAAAAACCTTGAGAAGCCTTGCCCTAAATCTCTGATTCTACAATGAAAATTCCTTCTACAGTATTTTCAACAAGGAATCAGTAGTTAGCACATGAGCTGAGCCATGAAGGTCAGTCGGGACTGATTCTAAGAGAAGGGGATAGGAAGGAAGGGCAATTTAGGCATGGTAAGTTATGGAGCTGGAGTTGATGTGTTGAATTAAAAGAACAGCAGTTTGACCAGTTTGGATGGATCATAGTTTATGTAAAGGGGATACTGGTGAAAAAATGACTGGAAAGGTCAGTTGGAGGGCTATGAGTAGCAAGCTGAAGGGTTTAAATTTATCCCAGAGGCAATAGAGAACAAGAGATCCTGCTTGTACTTCAGGAAAATTATTGTGGTAGCTGTATGGAGGATGGATCAGAGAGGATGCTTATTAATTGAGAGTGAATGGAAATCAGTGATCCCATTAGGAAACTTTGGCAAGAGTGCAGGCAAGAGGTAAAGAGAGTCTGAACTGGTGTGATAATTGTGTGGACAAAGACGAGATGGAAGTGAATGAGGCTGTGAAGGTGGAACCAGAAAGATGTGGCACCTCATTGGCTAAGAGATGGTAAGCAAATGAAGAAGCAAGGTTGGATCTGTGGTTGAGAACCAGAGTGACAGAAAGGGGAACTGTGTCCTCAAGAAAAGTGAGAGCATTCAGTTGGATTTAGGAAAGCAGGTAATGATGTTAATTTTGGAAATGTTGAATTTGAGATGTCTTTGAGACATACCGATGGCTAATGTCCAACAGGAATTTCTGAAGAGAGAGATTAAGGCTTGACCAATAGATCACCTGCATTGAAATGATGATTGAAGCCTTAGAGCTGATGAACTCTTGGGATCAGATGAGATCACCAAGAGAGAAGAAATAGGCAAGAAAAGGAGAGAAAGGCAGAAGAAGGGGAAAAGGGAGGAGGAAAAGGCAGTTGGGGGGGTTGGGAGGAGACAGGGAAGGAAAAAGAAGGGAAAGAGAAAAGAAGTAAGGGGATAGGGGGGAAGGGAGGAGAGGAAAGAAAAGGAATGGGTCAGTAACACAGAACCTTGTAATCTAAGAATTAAATGAATTAATATTTGTGCACGTAAGAGGAAAACTGAGTAATCAGAGCCCAGTGCTTAGAAAATGTGCGGATTAATCCTTTCTTGATTATACAGACTAAGCACAATCATCCTTGCCTGCAGCAAATCCGACATATGGGACCCGGGGAAGCCAGCTTCTGACCTTGAGTGGTTGGTGTCTTGGTGATGGTCTGCTAACTGGCTGGAAGAGCTGAGAAGGTTTGAGCGGACAATTTCTCAAGATCTTACCTGATGGCTTTCAAGGATCACGATAAGAAGTCACATGACCATGAAGTAGCTGATGTCATCGTCCTCTTTGAAAATAAATGACAAATGCAACAAGGAATAGAAATTTTGAGCACTGAAATTTTGCAAGATATCTAGGTTTTTTTTTTCTCTTCCCTACTTATTTATTTTATCATTAAAAAAAAAAACTGGCACAATGAACTCTTTTGCCCCATGTAGTTTCATTTATGACTTCTTGAAATACAACACTGGAAAACCAGGCTTTGATAAAGTCCATTGAAACTCAGATAGACCTACCTGACAATGTCTTAAACCCAAATCTCATTGATTGGTTAACATCAGGTCTTAGCCCAACTTTTGATGACTCAGTGTGAATAGTGATTTTTTTTCATCTCTGACCAGAAACCCAGAGGGTCTTCCCCTCCAAGATTGATTTTTCTTTTTTGACTAGGTAAAAGAGGCTGTTTTGGGCCTTATTACTTACCTAGCCTTAATCACTTAATGGGCATTGCCTCACACAAACTAAGAACTGGGAAAGTCCCTAGCTTAAAAAGACCAAGGTGTCCCACTGCATCCTGGGCCATCTCCAATTATCCTGATCTGTATCTTGCCTCTGGACCCAGACAGCTCTGGAGGAGAAAGTGAGGCTGGTGATTTGGCATAGCCCTCCTTCACTTCAATCCAATTTACTTGCAAGTCATGACCACCTTGCTGATGTCATTGGTCCTCTTCAAGAATGAGTGTATGTGAATGCATGGTAGCTCTGTTCCTGCGGTGTTTCTTTCCTGATGTCAGGAGAACAATTATCCTGAGACAGGAACACCTCAGTGACCACTGACACTGAGAAAGAGGTCTAAAAAAGCTATTTGAAATCCCACCAACGACCAGAGTCCCTGGGGCCAGTTGCTTCAGCAGTTAAATCTGAGGAGTAGGCAGCAGAGAAGCAATCTATCTATTATTTATGCTATGCCCAGTGGGGATGAGGCAGGTGGGAACTATTTAAAGGGAGAAAAAAGCTCACAGTTTGTAGGAGTACCTCCCAGATCCAGGAGTTTCTCACTTACATACTTCAAATTTTTGTGTTTCAAGCCAGAATCCACTCTCCCCAAGGAACAGGTGATCCAAAAGGGAGACTGTACCCCTAGTTTGGGGGATTTTGGTAACTTCTTTACTTACTATATCCTCTCAATATTGTTCTTCCATAAAAGTTAATTGATTTAATATGGTTAATTGGAGGAGGAAACCCACTGAATATGGGCTTGTGAACAACAGTATTAGAAACCTGAACCCCTTAGGGTTTCCCTTAGACCCCTATAACAGAAGTAATGGGGGACTCTCTGGGAACCCAACCCACTGATGCAAATGGGCACTGGGAGAGGGACTCCACATGGAGAAGCTATATAAAGTACTTTGCAAACCTCAAAACAGCGTATAAATGTCAATAATTATGATTATTACTATCTCCAAATTACATATACCCACATCTAATTTCTAGAAAAAAATTCACTACTGACCTTCACGTGCTAAAATATTAGTCCAAATATGGAAATTGATCACTTTTTCCTTTTTTAATTATTTATTTACTTTTAGTTTACAACATTCACTCTTTTTCTTTACCATCAATCCAACACATGTCTTTTTTTGGAGGGACAGTGGAAGGACATCTAGAAAAACATGAAATAGACTTCATAATACATGTATGTCACTTTACTTATAATATTTAACTATGATCTCCTTTGGGGGTCATATTAAGTCATCAGTTTCTTAACTATGGAAAGCTGCACCTGAAAGACAGACTTTCCTTCTGTATTATTTCTACTGGCAGAGCTTTGGGTAGAAACAATGACGACAGAAAGAGATCTTCAAAAGTCCTGAGAGCCCTCATGCTTCTGACTTCCTCAGCTTATTAGGATCACAGGTGTTTTGCATTTAAAAAAAAATTTGAAGGCCAATAATAACAATAATGAAAGACTGCATTGCCTGGTAAATAGAGAACCAGTCTTGGAACCAAGGAAATCTGAGTTGAAGTCTGCTGCTTAATCCCAGTAAACCCTAAGCCAGGGGCAGGAAACCTGTGGCCTAGAGGCCACATGTGGTCTTCTATGTTCTCAAGTATGGCATTTTGACTGAATCCAAGCTTCATAGAATGATTAAGTTTGGATTCAGCCAAAAGGCTGCACTTGAGGACCTAGAGGATCACAGGTGGCCTCAAGGTCACAGATTCTTCACCCCGGCACCTAAGCCAAGTCATCTAAGCTCTCCTGGTATATTATCTCCTCTGTAAGAAGTGAACTGGATGACTTCTGATTTCTCTTTTGGCTATAAATCCATGATCTTGTATTCTTACAGCTTTAAAATTTACAAAACACTTTCCTTAAAAATCACTATGTCCAATTATTTTTCCACATGAGGACAGTGAGTCCCACAGAAGGCCAGGGACTTGTCCAAGGTCACCATGGTAGGAAATTTAAGCATTAGAATTTGAACCCAGATCCATTGACACTGAAGCCAGCATGCCTTCCACTATGCCATGTAATCTCTCAAAATATCCCCTAGAGGACTCTGCCATCTCTCCCTCCTCCAACATAAAAGAGAGTTTCAGACACCCTGTTGATAAGTACCTCTTACCAGACTTTTTGGGGAGGGTGGAATGGTAAAGGAATCATCACCTATATATAACCTCTATGACAAACGGTCATACAGCCTCTGCTTGAAGACCTCTAGTGAAGGGGAAACCATGATCTCTGCCCACTCCACTTTGGGGGAATTCTAACTCCTAGGTTTTTTTTATGACATCAAACTTTAATTTGTCTCTTTGCACCCCTATCTATGACTTCCAGATTTATCACCAGGACCAGAGAGAATAAATCTAATCTCCCTTCCATATGTTGTTGTCTTTGTTCAGTCTTTTTCAGTCATGTTCATCTCTTCATTGACCTCATTTGGGGTTTTCTTGGCAAAGATACTGGAGTGGTTTCCAATATCCTTCTCTGGCTCATTTTACAGGTGGGGAAACTGAGGCAAGCAGGGTTCAGTAACTTTTCTGGGGAGACACAGTGTCTGAGGTCAGATTTGAACTCAGGTCTTTCTGATTCCAGACCCAGAATGCTATCCACTGCATCACCTAGCTATTCCTAATGGGATTTTACTCCCTGAATAGGAATAATATCACATTTCATGAGATTAATTATAAGGATCAGAGAAGCTAATACATATATACTGCTTGTAAGCTTAAAGTCCTGTTTAACTTACTAGTAGTGGTGGTAATAATTGTTGCTGTTTATTGCTCAGTCATTTCTGACCCTTCACAACCCCATTTGGGTCTTTCTTGGAAAAGATACTACAGTGGTTTGCCATTTCCTTCTCACTTTACATATAAAGAAACTGAGGGAAACAGAGTGAAGTGACTTTTCATTGATCACACAGCTAGTAAGTATCTGAGGCTGGATTTGAATTCATGAAGATGAATCTTCCTGTCTCCTGGTTCAGTATCCACTGGACCACCCAGCATATGACAGCTGTTGTTTTTTAAGTACTGAGATTTAAAACCAGAAGAGACCTTAAAACTCATGTAATCCAGTGGCATTTAACTTGGAAATCATGTTCCCCATCACTAAAATTTTTGAGCACTCACACTCTAACATACACAAATTCACTTATTTATAAACTCTATTCATACATTAATGTATGCACATTTATGTATATCATAAAATTTATTCAGAAGCAGGAACTTTGAAAGGACAAGATATTGATAGCATTTCATCCTAGAGCCAATAGGGAGCTACCGTAATTGATTCAGTAGGAGAGGGGCATAGTTAGACATGCTCCTGGGGATAATCCCTTTGGGCAGCTGTGTATAGGATGGATTGGAGAGGAGACTGGTTTCAGGCAGACAGTGCAATGAAGTGGTTATTACAATAATCCAAAAAGATATTTTGAGGCTCTGTACTAGGGTCTGGGCTTTGTGAGCAGAGAGTAAAGCCCAGAGGTGGACTTGGCGCTGGTGGAAATGGCCATACAGAGTATCCCAGAAGACCTGAGTACAGATTGAAGCCATCAAAGGCTTTGTAGAGAGCACAGTTCTGAAAGTTCCTGAAATTTTAAGTTGCACTATTATCTTTTTGGTCACCCTTATTTGGCAGCTGATTGGATATATAGGGTGAGTGAGATTGAGGAACCAAAGACAGAACCAAGGCTGATGGGATTAACTGGTGGTGCGCCTGTTGTACATAGAGCAGATTGGTTGATGGGTAGGATTTAGAGAGAAAGATAATAGAATGAGAAGTGAAATGCAGGCTGCAACCCATTTGTGCCTTGACTCACTCTGCCTCAACAAAAATGCAATGGGTTATGGGAAGGGGCTACCCCTGACTCATCTAGGAGGGCGCAGAGCCAGCCAAGGGACCCCACAATGCAATGTGGAAGGCAGAGTGCCGGCACACCGGAGAGCACCGAGGCAATTTTACCAATGGGACCTGTGTAGATGCTGTTTCAGATGCCTGGATTTAGGGCAGAGTATAACTACCCTAAGGGAGCAGGGAACTACAATAGGAAAAGGGAAAGATCCTACACTGTGACCAGGGGACAGAATAGCAGAGTTTTGACTATAATGAGAGAGGAATTGGTTGGTTATGTTGGCATAGAAGCAACTCTAGGGAGCATGGGATGTGACCGAGGATCTTCTCACATTCTGGCCAACGCTCATACAACTTGGTGAGATCGTGCTACAAGTCCCACTTTGGAGACCATCAAACTAGTCTAACCTCCCCATTTTACAGAGGAGAACACTGAGCTCCAGAGTGAGTTCCCCATGGTTGCCCAGATAGTACATGGCAGGGTCAGGAATCAAACCCAAGTCCTCAGGATCCAAATTCAATGCTCAGTCCACTGAACCAAACTGCTTCTTCACTCAAGCACAGACATCCCACTGCTGCTGGGTCTCCTCAGGCCTGAAGCATTCCCTTCACCCAGTGCTCCCCCAGTGACCTATAGGGGTTTCGACTTCTTAGCAAGAACTGTTCACTTATTTGGAAAGATCTAGAGTTTAGTCATAATGACAAAGAATGAGATGTTCTCTGGCTGAGCCTTGATCCTCAGTGTTCACCTTTTGCACTGGAACACACACCTTCCCAACATGCAGAGAATAGGTTTTATTTTCCCAGTTAATAGATACTATAACCTATAAAAAGATAAATGTGTATTTTGATTCATTCTGAAAAGGGCATTTGAAGGCCCCATAGACAAGAAAACTCTTGAGCTTCCAAGATCTTAAGTGAAAGAGATTACAACTAAAATATACACAGGCATTTTATGATGCTTTAAATGGGCCACGGGGCCTACGCCTTAATCCAACAGCTTTATGAGAGGAGTATTTCTATATTATATATTCTATATTTCTATATGCTAGAAGCATTATCAGTAAAGTTTCCATCCAGAGGAAAAAGCCTAGGTTTAGATCCTCCCTGTGTTTCTTACTGTTTACATGCCCTTGGACAAGTCATTTTATTTCTTTGGACCTCAGTTTCCTCATTTGTAGAATGAAGGGTTTGGACAAGGTAGCCTCTGTGCCTTTTTCTGTTTCTAGATCAATGATTTCCTCATGATGTCATTGGTCTTCTTCAAAAATGAAGGAAGAACAACTACAATAACTACCAGATTTCTGATTCTATTCCTGCCTGGCCTCAGTTTCCTCACCTATAAAATGGGGGGTCAGATTACATGGCTTTTGAGTTCCCTTCCATCTCTAATTCTAGAGTGTCACCTGACTTCCCTGGGCAGTGATTCCCTCAATTGTAAAAAAGAAGGGGCTAAACAAAATGACCTTAAGGACTCCCTGGGCCTAGATTTGTTCATCATAAAATTAGGGGTTTGGACCATATGACTTCTGAGTTCTTTCCAACTTCAGATCTAATATCGTTCAAGATCAGTGGGAACACTTCAGATAATAATACAATTTGCAAGAGCAGAATGAAATCCACTGGCCTAGAAGAAATGGCCCAATGCAAATGAGCCAATGTGCATTGGCTCATGTCCACCATATGCAATCCAAGACAAGTCTTGCACCATTGTCTGTCTTGGAAATATAGCCTGGTCACATTATTCACCTTGTTCCATCCCGTTCCAGAGTGGATCTGACAGCCTCCAAAGTGAAGTGTTGCCATCTGAGACCACGTCACCTACTTCCTTAAAGTGGAGTGCAGCCCAGAGATGCACAATCTCTTGTTACTCATGAGTGGAAAGCTCTTGCAGCACTTGTGCATTATCCCCTGGAGCTGGGCTTGGGAGGCGAGTAGGATTTTAACCCTAGTCTGATGAGTATAACGTTCTAAACCTTCACTAGTGAAGAAGGCCCACTCCCCTCAGCTTCCTCCCAGCTCTTAAGAATAGCATTTGTGGGACGGCTAGGGGGAACAGTGAATAAAGTACTGGCCCTGGAGTCAGGAGGACCTGAGTTCAAATGCGGCCTAGACACTTAACACTTATTAGCCGTGTGACCTTGGGCAAGTCACTTAACCCCAATTGCCCTGCCTTCTCCTTCAAAAAAAAAAAAGAATAGTATTTGCTGGCTTAACACCCCTGATTTTTCACAGCACAGTAGAGGTTTTATAGGCTAACCCAATAATGGGCAATGTCTTAAAGTGTCTTTGTATCCCCAGTTCTTACCCCATTTTTTTCTCACTAGATGTGTGATTTCATCCATATAAGGAGTTTATGATAAGTAATGTCCTCTATCAAAGCAGATCTGGACCTTTCTGCAATTTATATTTCTAGAGAGCTGTCTGAGACACAAAGAGATTTACCTAGGCTCCCAAAGCCAAGACATCACAAAGGTGAGACAATAGAGCCCTTCCTCACCCTGAGGTATCCCGCTACAGCATACTGACTCTGCCTGGCACAGAGAAGAAACTTAATAAATGCTTGTTCATTGATTGGTAGAATGGAAGTTCCTTGAAGGCAGGGATTATTATACTTTCACCCAGCAGAGCACCTAGAAGATGCTTAATAAATGCTTGCTGGTTGACTGATTAATTTCTCCCAAATATTATAAGTCATACTCAGTCCTTTAGCAAAACATGCCACCATGGCTTTAAGAGAAAGCACTTTTCAAAGCATGCCATGATCAACAGCTTTCCTTGAACCCTGGGCACTAAGATCATTGAGGTTATGTTGTCAAAGTCATTTCTTTTCTTTTTTCCATGTCACAGAGGCCTAAAGATTCCAGGTCCTTGTGGATTCAGAGGTGGTTTGAGTTAGAAGGAACCTTACAAATAATCTAATCCAGTCCCCTCACTTTACAGATGAGGAAACTGAGGCTGAGAAAGGTCAGGTAACTGTCCATAGCTGGTAAGTAACAGATTTGAGGCTGCCTTTGTCCATTGCACTTTCCAAAGTCCAGGTGTCAAAGATCCCCTTTGTTTCAATTCAATTTTTATCTAGTGCCAATTATAGGTAATATACTAGCAGGCCCAGCTTTAAAAGACCCTCTTCCAAAGCCTTCACTGCCTATCTGACAAAAATATTCCTTTCTCCCCTCTCCTAATTCCATTGCAGATTACACTTCTCTTAGGTAGTATTCTAATTCTGGACCCCACGATCTTAAGATCCTATTATCCTATGGTCTTCTGATCATAATAGAATAGTTGCCATGGTCACCTTTGATAGGCAGCTTAGTGTAGTGGGAACATTTTGGATTTGAAGTCTGGTGATCTGGGTTGTAATCCAAGCTCTGCCACTCACTTCTGTGACCTCACTTTCTCTAAATCTCAGTTTTCTCTCCTACAAAAGAAAAGAGTTGGACTAGATGGCCCCATGCAGCTCACAACAGCAACAACCAAAACAACAAATTTGTGAACCCCTGATATGCAGTTGATGATTCAGACTCGGGTCTTCCTGGCTCCAAATCTATTATTCCATCTACCAAAGCACCCCCTACAAAAGTCAGAGTCAGTGGTTAACACCTTCCATACCTTGCCATGGGACCTTATGCTAAAATGAGACAACTTCCCATCATCAAAACAAGCAATCATTTAATGTGACAAGAAACCATCCAATTTCTTTTGTTTTCAAAAAATTGTTTCCATGTTCAGATTTGAGGAGTTTGCATCGAGAGGCAAGGCAGAATCCAAGTGCCATCTCAAACTGGTACTGAATCTGTGGGTCAAGAGAATACATCACACAAGCCCAAAGCATAGAGAAGCATGATATTAGAGAAACATGTTCTATTTTTTTTTCTTCAACAATACCTGGCATTCATAAGAGAACAAAGATGCAATTCCCAGGGGGGAAGGAGGGAAAGATAAAGCGGATGAGATGGTGAGATCTTCTCAAAGGGATGACAAAATGCATTCACAGTTTGCACGTTTGACTTGAAAGCACCTGAAGGAGATTTCTGTGCCATATGGGCCGAGCTTCCGTGTGTGACCCTTTGCACGCTTCTGGGAGGGAGGGCTCATTCATTCCAGAGACCCAAACCCACCAGGACCCAGGGAATTACATGAGTTGCTATGAAGAAGGCTAAAAACCAAATTAAGTTGTGAGAAGACAGCATGCTGTTTAAACCCATATTATCCACAATGTTGTCAAATTTAATTTGCCACTGGAGAGGGCCCACTCACCTTTTCTCTCAAAGAGTGCTGATCTGTGTTATACAATACAATACCCAAGAATGTCAGATTATGTACCTTGCAATGTGTTTCATATGACCTTCTCTTCTCGTAGGTTTGATCTTTCTCTTTTTTACTTCCTACTTCAATCTCAACTCTTGTCCTTCAAACACTTTGGGCCTCAGCTAAAATGAGGAGATCAAACATGCTTGGAACGACCCTCGTGTTGCGCATTTCTGCAATAGAGCAGTTCTAATGTTCGGTGCTGAACATAAATGCATGGTGTGTGTCTAAAAGCAATAAATAGAACTATCTGTGGAGGATGGAGTTCTACAAAGTGAGTTCTACAGAGGATTTATACAAAGTGCTTCTGCACCAGGATAGGGGCAAGCATGGATCAGATTTTCTGGGTTATGTGCAAAAGGTCTGCATTTTGACTCTTTAATTTCCTAGTCCTCCCGGGATCTTGATATGTACGGACTTTCTTAGTTTGTCATTATACAAGTCATCCCACAATGGGCAAGGATGGAATGGTACAGATCGTAAAGATGCACAGTTTTTCAGGAGACATTCATTACTTGGGCTTTGAGAATTTGTCCTCCACATATCAAAGTCATAGACACATAAGAAGGTCCTGAATAAATGCTTGTTGACTTGCCAACTTGAATTGAATTGAAATGGATTGACTTGTTTATGTTTCTCCCCATTTGAACATAAGTTCTTTGAGGGCAGGAACTACTTTTCATTTTTATCTTTGTATCCTTAGTGTCTAGCAAAGTACCTTGCACACAGTAGGCATTTCATAAGTGCTTGTTGATGTGACTTGAGTTGAATTGAATAAAAATGGATTGACTTGAATGACTTTTCTCCCCAAGAGAATATATGCTTCTTGAAAATATTATTGTATCTGAATCCCTGGACCGTAGCAAAGTGCCTGGAACATAGAAGGTGTTTCATAAATAATGAATGAATTCTTGTTGAATTATATTCAAATAGAATATAATTTTATTTGTTTTTGTTTTATTGGTAAGGCTCTATCTATTTTTATTACTGTATCTCCAGTGTCCAGCACAGTGCCCTGAACATAGATTCTTAATAAATCCCTGTTGATTTGAATTAAGCAAGGCAGTATGGTTCACAGGGAAAATAAATCACAATCTCAGCTTTGCCACTTGCTATCTGAATGATTTGGAGCAAGTCCCTTTACTTCTTTGGGCCTCAGTTTCCTCATCTGTCAAAAGAGGGTGTTGGACTAGAAGATAGCTAGCTAAGATCCCAATATCTATAAATTGCACTGAATCACCAATGTATTGTTCTTGAGAATGTCAGCTGTGTGCCTTCCTGTTTCAGCTGGCAATATTTACACAACTGGAAAATATGACAAACATATGAAAATAGGCACAAAACCAAAAGAAAAACGTCGAAATTTCCAATCGATTGTGACAGAGGAGAGGAAAACGCAAGGGTCTGGCACACATTCCCGCTACTCAAGGACATTCACGCGGAGTGAATGAACTGCATTATTTTGGTGCTGACTCCCCTGGCACTCTGCTCACTGGCCCCATGGAGGATGAGCAGGTCACAGATAGACCAACAGTGAAGCAATGAGTTTATGCAGTTCAAACTTTGTCATTAAAACTGGAGAGGTGACAATGATTTTCCTTTGGAAGCACTTTCCAGCCAAAGGGAAGGGAGAATACGCATCAGGTCAGCCATCATGTAGACTGACCTAGCATTTCTAAGCCAAGAGAAATATTTGCAAGGGAGGAGGAAAATCAGTGTCACGCAGACTCAATTCCCATAGCAACAGTCATCTCTTTCTGTGTCTAAAGTACTTCATTTCTAATGGACAGCAGAGATGTGTCAGATGGCTGTTCCCCCCCCCCCTTTTTTTCTCAGACTCAGCTATGGGTCGGGAGCTGGGCAAAGAAACAGACAGAGGAGCCTGTGATCTTGAGTACAAAGGCCCAGTCCAGTAAAGGCAAAAGAGCCCAGCAACTCCAACCCATTGCACTTCTGAAAGAGGGGAAGAGAACATGAGACTGATGATAAAAATGACTGCCCCTAAGACAGAGATGATTACTTACAGAAGTTATTCCCGTGGCCTAATGACCTTTTCCCACCCACCCAAGCTAAAACAGGGCTTCTTTACCTGGGGTCTAAGAACTTGAATAGGCAGATGAGACAGACAGATGGACAGGCAGACAGAAGGAGAGAAAGAGTTAGGATACATGTATAAAGAAATGATTCACAGATAATAGATCTATATTTAGGTCTGCATAGATATTATATATAGAGACAGAGAGAGAGACAGAGAGAGAGAGGAGAGAGAAACAAAGGGAGAGAGAAAGAGAGGGAGGGAGGGAGTAAGAGAGTACAGTGAGAGAGTACAGAGAGAGAGGGAAGAGACAGGATAGAGGTAGAGGAGAGAGAGACAGAGACAGAGAGAGAAACAGAGGGGGAGAGAGAGAGGGAGAGGAGAGAGAGAGAAGACAGGGGGGGGAAGAACTGTATTTCAATCTAATTGGCTTCCTTCATAATCCTCTGCCATTTTATTTTGTGCATTTAAAAACATAATTCTGGCTTGCCATCTTGGGGAGGACGGAGGGAAGGGAGAACAATTTGGAACTCAAAATCTTATTAAAAATGTATGTTGAAAACTTGTAATTGGAAAACATATAATACATTTACAAAACAAACCCCAATTCTGAGAATAGTCCACAAGCTTCACCAGACTTTCATGAGGCCCACACACACAAACACACACACACACGCACAGTTAAGAACCTGGGGGCTAAAAAGTCAGTCGACAAACATTTATTAAGTGCTTACTATGTGCTGGATACTGTGTTAATTGCTGTGGACACAAATAAAGGCAGAAATAGATACTGCTCTGAAGGAACATACATTCATGCTAATAGGGAGCCCACATGTCAATCACTTTGTACATACAAGATAAATAGAAAAGGGAAGGTGGCTTCAGAGCAGAAGAGAAAGCAAGTCTGTTCTCAGCTCAAGTGACCATATGATCTATGAGAACTGTATACAACTTTGTAACAAAATATATACCGGTGGAGAAACTACTCACCAGTCTTAAGTCAATATAAAAATCAGAGGACAAATATAGATGGAAACTCAACACAAAAAGAATTCACTCTTCCCAAGTCTCAAGGTGTATTTTCTTTCTTTTTTTCTTCTTCAGTTTCCGAAAGAGATGACATTAAATCACCTCATTCCGCATCTGGGAGGCACCTCCATAGGTCATCAGCTCCATTTCCCTTCATTCCATGGAGAAAGGAAAACAACAATGCCCATAAGTGGAAAAACCAATGATTGAAAGTGCTTTGAAATAATAACGCTGATCATGAGAGTGGGGTTGCAAACCTCCGAGAGCATTTCCACTCATTCTCCTGCCAAATTTTCGGAAGCATTAGAGTGTTTTGTTCGGCTGCCTGAATTTCATGGAGACAATTTTTTTTTTGTCTCAACCTCCATTTCTTTGCTCGGTACTTGTACTATGGGATAAAACAACAGATCGAGCTTTGGGGAGCTATTAAGACGTACCCAGCCACTCAAGGCCTGCCAGAAACATTTCTCTTCTCAGACTGAAAACTTAGATGCATCGTTTACCTAAACTTTTCAGAGGAGGCGGGTGGCAGTCTCTTGATGCACATTCTTGGCCAGGAGAGAAAGCACCCAATTCGGTGTCTATTTTGGCAAAGAACATGCTTTAATTTGAGTTTTCAATGCAAAGACGGTTTCTACTTTATGAACAATTTTCAGACACCTGAGCAGGGGTCCCAAGTATATGTTTTATGACAGTGTTTGGAATGTAAGCAGAATGTAACCTCCAGGAGGGCAGGGGCTACTTTCTTTCCCCTTTCTGTTTCTGTCTCTACAGGCAACCCAGGGTCATAATAATAGCTAACGATTATACAAAGTCTACTATGTGCTAAGCGTTTTTACAAATATCCTCTCATTTGATCCTCAGAACAACTCTGGGAGGTAGGTCTCATTATTAATTCCATTTTACAGATGGCAGACAGGGGTTTGAGTAAGTGACTTGCCCCAGATCACATAGCTAGTTAGTGCCTGAGGTTGGACTTGAGTTCAGGTGTTCCTGTCTCCAGGCCTGTCATTCTATCCACTGGGCAGCCTAATAATGCCATAATACATAATAGGTGCTGAATAAAAGCTTGTCAAATGAATGGATGGACTCTTCCTGCTCTGGGGCCTGAAGGCCTCCCAAATCATTCTGTTCCACTGGTTTCACAAGAGAACCACTGACTTTTAGGAATGGAGTCAAAAGAGAAGATGGAGGAGGGATGACCCTACAGGTAGATTGTCCCATTCAACCGTAGCATCCTTCAGGAGATTGGTTGGTCTGGAGAAGGGGCCACTGATAAAACTGTATTTTGCCACAGGAGACTGGGAAAATATCTCCTTTTCTGTCTCTTAATCTCTGAGTCTCTCTGAACATAAAAATGAACTGAAGGAAACCTGTTCTCATTGCCCAGAGTTAACAAGAGACAAAAACTAAACAAACAAAAAACCCTAAGAAATTAATTGTCCTAAAGAAAACCTATTTAAATCCCATGAATTGCCACTGATTGGCAGCAAACTGGCATAGCAGATAGAGTGCTGACTTAAAAACAGAATGACTCAAATTCAAATCCCACCTTAGACACTTACTTAGCTGCATGACCCTAGACAAGTCACATATCTTCTTTGTCTCAGTTTTCTCATCTGTAAAATCAAGAGAAAAATGGCACCAACTTCACAGGTTTATTGTGAAGATCCAGGGAGATGAAAATATGCAAAGCATTTTGCAGACCTTAGAGGCTATATAAATATTACCTATTAAACCTGTGGAAGAGAACCAGTGTGGTAATTACCTCCAGTGATGCAGACTTGCCCCAAATCCTCTCTAATTGACAGTCTTTGAGAACTTCCGGCGGGGGGGATGAATATTGACTTGTGCATCAGCCTACAGCTAATACACATAATGTTAGGACTTGAATATAGGTCTCCTTGACTCCGACCCCAACCTTCTCTGCACTAGGTCATGTTCTCTCTCTATTACTTTTGTTCTCTGAAAATTCCAATGGAACCCAAACCAGCAGTGGGCTCTTTTTGCTTTGACTTCTACAATAGAGCATAGACATGAGAGAATGAAATCCAGTGAGTGGATACATAGTAAAATCCTAGGATTAACTATCCCTTTCCATCCCAGCTCTTGAAATGGTCACTGGCTGTTTATTGATTCCCATTGGCAGGAGGATGGGGGCAGGTGGTGAGGAGACCTTCATGCCATCTTAAAAAAAAAAATCTGTCTCTTCTCATTATGGGTTGCATCCTGTCATCCTTACAAATGGCTGAAATAAAAGGGTAACGTTTTTATGGTTAAAATAATGAAACAGAATTGAAGAATGTTTAAATGTTTATTTCCATGTTAAAAATGATGACTTACCCTGTGGTTAGAAGACACCTTTATATCGGAAAACTTTATTTCTGAAATATTTCAAGGGGAGGAGGGAGAGGAAGCAAAAACAAATTCCAGAGAACAATGAAAAATGAGGTTTAAAGACCTCAGCATCACTACCAATAACCCCAACAAAAAAACTCTTTTCTTTCCAGGTCAGAATTGTTGAATTCCTTGCATTTCAAGAGGGTGTAACTTGTCAGTTTGCTTCTTCCATTTAAATATTTCAAGGGGTGATGTATGTACACTGTCAGCGTGCTACCTTGAACATTACTCCCTCCAAATGCATTCATTCCAATATACCTTTTAGCATCTTTGCTATATTGTGTGCATTAAGTTCAAAAAAGAAAAAAACAAAAAATTCATTCTATGCATTTAGCATAACTTTACCATTGTCCATTTAAAATACCTCATAGGTTATGTAGTTATTCATATGATATACTATACAAGAAGGATGTAGATCTCCAACCAACTGCATGGTAGACTCCTACAGGGGAAATGCCCTCCCTCAATGCATATAGACTATGGCTATGACTTAGTAGATTAATGTCTGAGACTCATAAGGATCTAGAGACTTGGCCAGGGTCACAAATTTGATAAGTGTCGGCGAGGAGATTTGAACCCAGATCTTCCTGATCCCAAGTCTAGCACTCTACCCATAATGCCTCACTTCCTCTCTATATGTTACATAAAATGGTGCTTGGCCTTAAGCTAAGAGATCCATTTATACTTACCAGTTAAGCCATATCTATTCCCACACACACCCAGTGGAGTAGAGTACTGAGTCAAGCATTGAGATAACTCTTTTTTTTTTTCATTTCAATTATATGGATATATTAGGTTAAGGGCCCCTTTGTTCGATCTGAATGGTCCTTTTGGGTAGTTAGACAATGCACTGTTGTAGAAAGAATAGTAAGTAGAGAGTGGACATTTATTTAGTAAGGAGAACCCTGTCTAGACCTGGCTATGCCATTCACTAACTGGGTTAGTCCCTGAACCTTTCTAGACCTCAAGTTTTTCTTGAGGTAGAAGGGGTTGGACCAGATGCTCTCAAAGTTCCTTTCCAGCCATCAATTAGTATTATTCTTTGACTTAACCATTCTGCATCAGAAGTGGTAGGTCTATGGGGGGCAGTGCAAGGAATGCTGGCTCTGTAGTAGGGTTCGAGAACCCGGGTTCAAATCTTAGCTCCTAAACACATGCAAACACATGTGTATATGTATGTCATATATGACATAATACATATGTGCATTGTGTGACTTTGGGCTTTAGGAGTTGTGTGGAGTTGTCTGACTTCAGGTTTTAAGAAAATAAGAGGATTAGATTAGATCAGAGGAGTGAAACTCAAGGCCCTCAAAAATCCCCAGTGCAGCCGGAACCAGATTAAAATATAATCGGGAAATGTTTAACAAAATAAATAATACAAATAGATAATGTTAATTTGTGGTTTTCTAAGCCTCAGGGATTCATTTCCATTTGAGTCTGACACTATTAGATGGGATGATCCCTCAAGCTGCTCTTTCCAAGTTCTAATTCTAAGACTTTATGATTACCTTAGCAAAATTTTTAAGCATAGATTACAACCAAAAGGGCCTAAAAGGAAAGAGATGAAAAATTATTATTAAACAGATGTGCCAATGGGACAGATGCTCTGCTTCTCACTATGCCAGCTTGGATAATATGCAAAATAAAATCCTCACAATGGCAGTTTTCATTGATTCCACACACAAATGGAAGACATGCCATGTGTGTCCTAAAATATGAAAAAAAAAAGAAGAAAAGAAAGGGGGAAAGCACTTAGTATCCTCTCACCTTGCTATCTAATGGAGTGATCAATTTACCCTCAAATCTCTTCTCAAATTCGTAGGAATCTGATCTCTGCTACTTTTTTATTGCCTTTGGGATCTTGGACAAATCACATAGTATCTCTGAGCCTCAGTTTCCTCATCTGTAAAATAAGAGAATTGGATGAAATGATTTCTAAGTTCCCTTCTAGCTCTAAATCCATTGTCTAGTGAACTCTACAGGTTAGTTTATTGGTGGCCAAAAGAAGTGAATGTTTTTCAGGTCTTTATTAGAAGAAGCATGACAGAGAAAGGAAGGCATAGTGTCTCTGTCCTCTGACCTGGTCCAACCTCATCTGGAGCACTGGGTTCACTTCTGGGTTCAAGAATCTCATAATTTAAGAAAGACATTCATAGTTGGAGAGTGTCCAGAAGACAGAAACCAGGACATTGAAGAAGCTTGAGTTCTTATCAAATAAGGAACAGCTGAAGTGACTAGGAATGAGAACAAGTTTGAGACCAAAAGAAAAGAGGGCTGGGGCAGGGGAGATACATGATAGCTGTTTTCAAATATATGAAGGGCTCTCATGTAGAAAAGGGTTTGAACCTGTTCTGGTTGGGCCAAGAAGGCAGAACCAAGAGCAACATGGGAAAGTCAACAAAGCAGGAAATATACAGTCGGGGTCAGGACAAACTTCTAACAATGAGAACCATGCCAAAGTGGAATGAGCAGCCTCAACGTGTGGTGGTCCTTCCAACCTCTTCACTGAATGTCTTCAAGTGGAGGAAGGATGAATACTAGAGTAGGGCTTCCTTTCCACTCTGGGTTGGCCCAAATGTTGCTGCTGAGATCCCTTCCAAAGCTGAGATTCTGTGATTTCAGGATTTGGTGAGGTTTTTTTTTTTGTTTGTTTGCTCTCTCCCGCTTTTCTCCCACCCAATTCTGAGATTCTATGAATTTAAGAGCCTGGTGTCTCGTGGAGTGAAATGTGGTACTGGGAGGGTAAATCTCAGCTTTTATTCTCAAAAGGAAAAAGCAGCAATGATTTCCAATTATTTCTCATCTAGGGACTTTCTCTGGTCAGGTCTATATAGTTCCACAATCACCGGACTATTTCAACTCATAAAAGCATATATCATTCAGTCCATAGGTTTTTCTCCCTCTATATTATCTACATTAAGAAAACTATGGACAGATCAGGATTTTTTCTCCTGGTGTCTTTAGTAATCAGCAAAGAGGGAAGATCAAATTACAGTCATATCTTGTATATGAATGATCTATAAACTGATACCAGTTATTTAGAGGTACAAAGTATTTGAAAACAACTGCCCATCCCAAGTCAACTCGACACTGTCTTGCTCTCTCACTCAAAAGATATCTTGAATGGGATGTGATGGTTCACACCTATAAGCCCAGCTACCTGGGAGGCTGACTGAGCCTGGGAAGCTCCTTGGACCTAGAGGGCTGAATTGCAATGGACCAAGTTGTTTCAGAATTGTTAATAAGCTCAGCATTACGATGAAGGGGCACCAAGAACAGGGGGCCACCAGGTTGCTTAAGGGCAAACCATCCCAGGTCAGAAAAAAGGTCAAAGCGTCTGTGCTGCTCAGAGTAGGATCAAGTCCATAAGTCACCCCTGCATGCCCAGCCTGGGCAAGATAGGGAGATACAATTTAAAAAAAAATGAAGCTAAGGAAAATGAAAAGATATGTCAGCCAGTGGCAGCTCACAGATTCTATCTGATTTGGGGGTGGTTGGGTGGAGTATTCCAATGTATTTTTAATGGGCTCAGGTTTCTTGTAATGAACAATGACAGTCTGTTACAGAGGTCCACCTCTGGCTTCTTAGTCCTCATCCACATAGCTTTTCTCTATGCGGCCTCCTATAGCTGCCATATGCTAAAGGCCTTTGTGCTTGTCCTCCCATTGCACCCTCCCACTCCTAGGAAAAACTCTTAATTTGCAAACTGTTTTAACTACAGTTCTCAGTGCAAAAGTGAGCTCTCTTTCAATTGAATTAATTTTATAGTTAATTTATTTTTCCAAATCCTGCTGGTAACAGCAGGAAGAGGGAGGCCTGGCCCACTCCTGGTTTAGTTTAGTCCCCTTCATTCCATTAATTTACCTTCTTTATGCTCTTAGGTCAAGCAAAGAGACTCAAAATAGAAGAAATGAAAACTTCTTCTGGTCTCATTTGACGAATCCATTTTAAAATAGTCTTAAAAATTTCCTAGGCTCAATAAAAAGAATTACAACTGGAAAGAAATTTAGGAATCAGCTGATCAATTCCCTTAATTGTGCAGATGAAGAAACTGAGGCCAAAAAAAGGTAAATTACTTGTCCCAGTTCACAGAGATAGTAAATAGTAAGGCTAGGATTAGAACCCAGATCCTCTTGATCATTCTTTCCATTTTACCATGATGTTTGTCTGCTGTAACTGACTTGCTTGATTGGACAAGGATCATATCTATAGGAAATACCTTAAATTTTAGTTCAAATAACTCCACAGCCATCTCTTGCCTAACTCAAGAGTCCTCCCACCCCACTTCTTCCCCCCAAACTTGGTTTATTTCTTTCTCATTGACAATTCTTTTTATAGCAAACACTTCTCAGAGCAATAAAATTTCATCCTTTGGCCCAAAGGAAGGGACTTTCAGATTTTACCAAACCTCTGATCTTGACCACAAATGCAACAGCCACAGAAAGCTGGCTTCAGGCATGACTCATCTGAAGTTTCTCTCCCAGTAGGCTCTGGTACATCCTACCTGGTACCTAGTGGTTGTATAACTAAACCCCATTATCCTGGAAGCATGAAATTAAGGAAGACCTTCTTGACAATAGACATGATTAAATCTTGGAAGATATTTTAGGGGAACTTTGTGGAGTCTCTGTTCCTGGAAATCTGTAAAAATAAAACTACTAATCCCATGTCTCATATGACTCAATCAGCCATCAACCTAGATAGAAAGAGGCAAGTGGACCAGATGACTTGTTCAGCTCTCTGCTGCTCATCTTATGCCACTGGTAAACACCAGTGGCTCAAGAAAGCCCCTCAAGAGAGGTCACTCTAGCCCAATGCTGCCCTGTGCCAGCAAAAATGAAATAAAGATCTTGACATATTTTCCCTGATGTAGACTTAATTTCCATTTCACTGATGATCAACCATTCTGTTCTTCCAGTGATATTTCTTTTAGGTTTAAAAAATAAAGAGATGGTTCATTGTCTCCTTTTTCTTTTCCCAGCCTTTGTGTTTGTTTGTTTGGTGTTTTTTTTTTTCATAAAAACTGTTCCATCAACTGAGGAACAGTCATTTCTTTCTGATGATTTTTTTGGACAACATCCATCCCTTTTCTCCCTCCCTGCATATCCTACAAAAGTTTTGTCTCTTCCAGAATTATGATAATGGATATTTTTCCAAGACACTGTATAGATGGATTTCTACATATTGCTAAATTGGAATACCATTTTTATTAATAATAATAATTATTGTCTGGGGTGGGGAGGAGGAACACAGAGAGTTTAATCTTCTGCTATTTCCTAGGCAATTTTCTTTCTGCAAATATCAGTTCTAATTTTAGATCTCCATTTGGATAATAAAATGTGTTGACCACAGCGTGCTTATATAAATACAGCTGTTTTAATTGAGACATTTCTTTCCCTCTATGAAATAGGGACCCCTAGTTTCCCATTAATTTCCAGTTGCCTGGGACAAAAATAAACTGACTAATGCCCCATTAATATCCCCTCCCCTCCAAACTTTTCAAGTTGTAGGTAGAAAGGTGCCAAAGGACATCCTCCCCACCTCCCAGCCTACTACCAGGGATTCCAGAGAGGAAGAAGAAAAGGAGGAGATGAAGATGAGATTCTTAGGGACTGTCCCTAAAAGCTAAAAGATGCCAACATGGAGAAAATCAGCATCCAGGTAGACATATCATAAACAGCATGGCAAAGACGAGGAACTAAATTTTTATACAACTCAAAAGAATCCCCAAAAAGGAAAGTTTGAGATTTCTTCTCTTCCATTGTCTAAAAGAAAACCAGAGGCCACGTGAACTAGGGGGTCGGTATAAATGTATATAAAAAACTATGAGCACGGCTCATCACAAATAAAATGAAATGGCTACATTCAATTATCTTTCAAAGATGTCTATTCTCAGGCCAAGGGCAAGGAAATGTCCACTGTGCTTTACAAAGGACTAGGAATAGAAAAAAAATCAACCCCCAGGTCCTAATTCCAAACGGCTGTCCATCATGAGATGCCATGAATCTCACACTGTGTCCCGAGGGGTCAGAGTTTATTTGTATTAGCACTGTGCTAGTACCAGGCAGTATCAAAAAATGGCTGTCTTAGACCCCTTCCCCCCAAACCCTTCCAGTATCCGCCAAACGGTTTTTGAGAGGGGCACGCCCCGGCTTCAAATGAAACCATCATAGCTCTGCTACCCACATGTGAAGTGGTCCACCCAGACCTCCGTGTCTTGAGCTCAGCTTCATCCTCCCCTATTGCTGCCAGGACTTCCTCCTCCACCATTCCAAAACAGAAGGCATAAAGGTGAATACAAACATAATAAAGTAGTTTACATCTGGTCTTGCAGTCTTTCCATATAGTCTCTAAACTCTTGTGAATCCCCAAGACTCATATCTGGGCAAACCCACTTGATGTTATCGTCACTGTCAAAGAGGATGGAGTTGGTGTATGGGCCTCCGTCCTCTGGAAGAATAGTGGTATATGAAGTGAACTTTACTCGTTTCCTTTTCGGGCCAGGATTTAGAGGTTCGCTTTTTAATTCTTTTTCATAAACATAATCAGAAGGCCTAAGGAGTTGGCTGTGCAGGGCCGTCTGAGAGCTGCCATTTAGAAGGAAATTGCTCTCCTCGAACTGCATCCCACGGTCGAGCATGGTGGTACACTCCTCCGATGGAAGGGAGATGTCCACGGGGTTCTCCAAGAGCTCTACTTCATTCCCGAGCCAAACCCAGTCATGAGAGTGGGGGATATTTCCTTGCTCGCTCACTGAAAACCTTTTGTGCCTATACTTCCAAGCAAATGCCACACAGTTGATTAAGAAGACTAAAATGGCCAGGCAGAAGACGCAGAGGAGGGCATACATGCCGATCTCTAAGTCTGTTAACCCCCTAGAGGTCAGTGAAAGATCATTGGGATTATTTGGCTCTGGTATCTCCACTTGGGTAGGGAAACTTGTAAAGGCATCTGGATGATTCTGGAGTTGGCCCTTCTCAAGGAACTTGTTCCCCTTTCCCTCCGGAGATAACTGTGGGGTTGTGGATTTATTGCCACTTTCTCCCTGGCTGATAGAAGTGCCATGTTTGGACCATTCTTGTATGGCCCTCTCCTGGTCTCCTTCCCTCTCTATGGAATTACTGAGATGTTCTTTATATTCACGATTGACACCCTCAATATCATTGGTGCTTCCTTGGTTCTCATCCATTTTCTGCCCAAATTTTACCCTGACATTTCCTTTCCCAACTGCAAGGACACTCTTTCTCTTGGTCTTCTGACAAGGTTCACTGATCATCATTTCTAACTTGATCAATGGCCCTTGCCCTTCCCCTTCAGCAACCACAATGGGCCACTTGGACTGAAGGCTTGGCTGAGCAGATATCACCATCTCATCTAGTGATGTGACAGCAACAGCAAAATCCTTAGGGTCATAAATATCTAAAGGAGTCACGGAACCATCGCTGAACAAAAGCCAAGAACTGACTATTGCTTCCTAAGGAAAAGAAAAAGAGAACATGACATTATAATCAGAGTAAGAGAAAATTACTCATATACTCATGCACTTATTTATTTTGGACTCAACCTATGATTTCATTGGCATAGGACAGGTTCCCATGAAGTTTGCAATCCGTCAAAGGGCTGCACTTGAGGACCTAGAGGGCCACATGTGGCCTTGAGGCCGAAGGTTCCCCACCCCGGCACAGGGGATTCCAGGTGTAAGAAGCCTCTGTAGCAACGTAAGATTGAAAATTATCTGCAACTTATAGTCACAGAGAGACACTTAGAAGTTAAGTAGAAAGCCCAAGATCACACAGCTAATATATATCAGAGGCAAAACTGAAACCTACTATGATAGGCAGGAACTGTTATCACCTTTGTCTCTTTGCTCCTAGAAGACAGCATAGGTCCTAGTACATGGTAAACATTCAATAAAATACTTGTAAAATTGAATGCTAACCCCTAGTTTGGCCCTCTTTCCCTTATACTATATTTACTCTAGCATGTTTGCACAGAAATGCTTATACCCTTCCTCAAATTATTCTGTATTTATGCTACTCATACTTATATGTGGATATGTTGTCTCCCATGATATTATGTAAGCTTTTCAGGGACAGGGACTGTTTACTCCTTTATCATATGTGTACCCCTACTCTTTTGTGGGATACCTAGCACATAAAAGATGCTTAATAGATGTATATTATTTGATTGATTGATTTCTGTCTTTCAACTCCTATTACCTAGCATGTAAGATGGCATACAGTACATACTTATTAAACACTTGTTGACTGCTCAATGGATTGATTAATGGACCACTTGGATTGAAGACTTGGCTGAGTGGACAACATTATTTTGTCTAATGAGGTGACATTAACTGCCAAATCCTTGGAATCATAAAAGTCCGAGGGTATCACCAAGACATCACTGAACATGATCCAAGAATTAATAATTGCTGGTGAAGCATTTGATTTTTTCTTAATTTTACAAGATTAGAAAAATAAGCATGATATGCATTTGTTTTATTTGGGGTGAGTTTTAGAGGATATTGGGTTGTTACTGGTTTGGCCCATTTGTTTTTTTGGGGGGGGTGCTATTTGCATTGTATTGAACTAATGTTAGTAATAAAAGCATATCTCCATTGGCATAAAGACCCAGTGATTTTGTTTAATGGATACTTTTTTTAATTGCATTAATTTATAGCATGACATACAAATGAATTTGGCTGTGACCTTTCCAAAGCCCATTTTGAAATATCAGGCAAAGCATCAGAATCATTTCCAGGTGCAACTAATCAGCCCACATCTCCAGAAAATACCACTTTAAATAGACTTTATTAGGAAGTCAGCATTGGAAAAGGAATGTAGGTGCTCACTTGAGGTACTTAGAAAAGGATGCATTATGAGTTTAAGGTACTTGAAAGCCAAGATTCTTTCATGGTTCCCTTCTCAAAGTATTTCTGTTTTAAAGTCTGAAAATGAGAGGAGTGTTTTAGACCTGAGATAATTATAGTGTAAACCAACAGCAAATTGGCACACATGAGCCAAGCTTGCAAAAGGACCTGAAAGGAAATCTGAAAGAATAAAAAACCAAAAGAAAAAAAAAGCCCACTGCTTTGGCAAAAGTAGAGAAATTTAATCTTTCTGTCATCTTATAGCAGGAGACTTTCAATGGAGGAGAAAAACAGATAGCCAAGCTGATGGCAATTTGGACAAGTGGTAAATGTATAAATTTACAAAAGAAGGTTCATCTTGAGGGCAGCTAGGTGGTACAGTGAATAGAGCACCAGTCCTGGAGTCAGGAGGACCTGCTGAGTTCAAATCCAGCCTCAGACACTTCACACTTGCTAGCCATGTGACCTTGGGTAAGTCACAACACCAATTGCCCAGCCTTCCCCCCTCCAAAAAGCAAAAACAAACAAACAAACAAAAACCAGAAGGTTCATCTTACACACCAGAAACAGTGCTCTCCCAAAGTGGACTGGGATGAATGCCTTGGGGGGATGGGGTCCGCCTCCCTCAAAGACTGGATGAGCCCTTATCAGGGGAGTTGCAGATGGGATTCATGGCTAAGTATGGGTTGGAATCTTTGGCCTCTCTGAGGTCATTTCTGATTATGGAACTAGTCCCAAAGAATCAAAGCTAGAAGGGACTATGGAGTCTAGTGAGTCCAACTCCCTTATTTTGCAAATAAAGGAACTGAGGCCCAGAAGGACTAAAGATATTTAGGATTCTAATATCACAGATTTAGAACTGGAAAGGTCTTCAGAGGCCAAGTAGCCCCCTCATTTTGCAGAGGAAAAAACTGAAGCCTAGAGTGATTAAAGTGATTTAGGCTTTTAAAATCACAGATTTAAAGCTGAAAAGGACCTCAGAAGTCAACTAGTCTGATGTCCTCATTTTGCAGATAAAGAAACACAGCAAAGTGACTTTCCCAAGATCATACTAGGAGTTAGTGACAGAGTCAGGATTTGAACTTCTATCTCTGATGTGACATACCGTGTTTCCCCGATAATAAGACATTGTCTTATTAAATTTTTGGACAGAAAAACACCAGAGGGCTTATTTTCAGGGGAGGGCTTATGTTGTCCTGCCTCAGCTCTCCTCCGTGGCACTGCTCTCAATGGCGCCAGCAAGCAAATCACTGGGGAAGAACAGGATGACAGCGCTCACTGCTGCAGCTCTGATTGGATGCAGCTCGGAGCGCGGTGTGCGTTTCACCCAGGGGGAGGGGGGCAGTGCATACAGAGGGTACCGTAATGTAGCGTGTAGCGCAGGGGATCACCTTCACTACAGTAGCAATCTCAATAGGGCTTATTTTCGGGGGAGAGCTTATTTTAGAGGAATCTTACACAGTAAGGGGAGGGCTTATTTTCGGGATAGGTCTTATTATCGGGGAAACATGGTAGGTCCTCCAGTGCTCTTTCTACTAGGACACAGCTTTCTCTCCCAGAGGCACAGGGCTACCTCTGGGAGATCTCAAATGAGGCTTCTTTATATTCCAGACTCCCATCTTGAATTTATTGGCAAAGGAAATCCTACCTGTTGTGGGGCATGAAGAATATCATGAGCAGATGCTGTTGAAACAATGGCTCTTTTGTTTCCTTTGTTGGGTTGCAAGGAAAGAGATAAGCCAGCCACGAGCTGTACCCCTAGGTCTGTGATGGTGACCCGATCATCCAGTACTATGACTGTCTTCTCAGCCAAGATGGAATCGGAGAGAGGTGAGAGGACCTGAAAAAAAAATAAGCACCAAAACATGTATTTCTTTGTCTTTGTTTTTGCTTCCCCACCACCACGGACAAAATGTGGTGTTCTAGGAACTTTATAAATGATTGTGGGGTTGAGTTCTTCTCCATGCAGATAGTGAAAACAAAGG
Source organism: Petaurus breviceps papuanus (assembly GCF_028583685.1). Classification (NCBI taxonomy): domain Eukaryota; kingdom Metazoa; phylum Chordata; class Mammalia; order Diprotodontia; family Petauridae; genus Petaurus; species Petaurus breviceps. The sequence continues at coordinate 1,709,547 of NW_027185573.1, read as the reverse complement.
CAAAATGTATAGAGTTGTGTTTTGTTTTGTTGGAAAGGAGTGGTTCTGGATCCTTAATTTCATTGGCCCAGGAACTCCAGGAATGGAAACTTCCATTGACCCAGATTGGGAACTTAATCTATAATCTATAGTTTTAGAGAGTGACCTGTGGGCACTGAAAGGTTAAACACCTTCCCCAGGGTCATACAACTAATATGTGTCTGATAAAGGACTTGAATTTAGTTCTTGTCAACTCCAAGGCTGACCCTCTTATCCACTGTGCCAATGCTGCCTGCCTCTCAAAGAGAGGAAAATAGACCTTGATAATCACCGATGTTTTCTTTACAATCATAACTTTGTCACAATCATTTTAAACTCCATAATTGATGTTTCCACCAAAATGTTCTCCCAATTTGCAGCTAAATGAACGCACTTGCCAAAATGGTCTCTAAAAGCATTTCTTAATTGTTCAATTACTTTTGCCAATAGAAGAAGACAGCATCCTAAAGATATCAGTGAAACCCATTTCTTTCCTTTGATCTCAGTAACAGCCAGCACAGAGCTCCCTTCTGTAATAGCAGTTGGATTTAATTGGATGACAAGTATCCATGTCTTATAAATAATAACAGTAGCAGTATTAATAGGATAAGGATTAGGACTGGACTTGTGATTTCTCTGCTAAGAGAACTCTCAGAGGAAGAAATTTCCTCTCCCAATGTGGTCCACCACTTTCTTTACAACCTCTAGCCTTACAGACTTATCTCTCCAAGTAGTAATTATGATGAGAAGGATAATGATTTGTAATGAATAGTAAGAATGACAATGAAAATAATAGAGAGGTAGTGTGACACAATGGATAAAGAACCACCTTCAGGGGGGCCAGACCCAATGTGGCAGCATAGAAGCAAGAAAATTCAGTGAGTGAGCTCCCACCATAACCACCTCAAATACCTATAAAATATTACTCTAAACAAATTTTAGAGCTATAGAACCCACAAAGTGACAGAGAGAAACAAATCTCCTGCTGAAGGCAGCCTGGCAGACTGGCAGGAAGGGTCCATCACAGCATGCTGGGAGCTGAGCCCAGCCCCACATGAGCCCATGGTTTTAGCCTCAGGGCACCCCAACCAGCAACTATTGGAGTGGACTTCAGGAGAGTGGATCACCAGCAGCTGTGGTGGTTTCCAGAATTATCAACCCATAAATGCCAAAGACAAAGAAAAAGTCAGTGTGGAGTTTGCAGGAATAGGGGGACTGAGAGTGCGGTCCAGTCTCTACCCCCAGGGTGGGAAGGCAAGAAGCAGCTGAGGTGCAGCAGCCATGCAGCCGCTTCCATGTAGCTACTTCAGAACTCCTGGCCTGAAGATTGTAGGGGGACCAAGCAACCATTCAGAGGGATAATCGCTCTTACTTTAACTTGCTTAGATCTGGATCACTTTCTTGAGTGGAGGTCCTGGGATGTGTGACCAGGTGCCAGCACCTGTGGAGACTTCTGAAAGGGTACCCAACTAATAGCTCTGGCAGCTACAAAAACCCCAGAGATTTGGGACAAAGTTCTCCTCTCTGGAAGAAGAGTTATACTGTGGCAAAAAGCTCAAAAGTCAAGTAATTGAGTGGCAACATGAGCAAGCAAAGCAAGCACAGCAGTCAAACCTTAGATTCCTTTTTTGGGGACAAAAAGGATAGAAGCATGGAATGGGAGGAACAAAATGAAGTCATAAATCCTGCACCAAAAGCTTCCAAGAAAAATATCAATTGGTTACAGGCCATAGAGGAGCTCAAGAAGGATTTTGAAAACCAAGTAAGAGAAGTGGAGGAAAAATTGGGAAGAGAAATGAGAATAATGCAAGATGACAATGACGAAAAGCAACTCAACAACCTGACTGAAGAAAATAACACCTTAAAAAAGAGACTAACTCAAATGGCAAAAGAGGCTCAAAAAGCCAATGAGGAGAAGAATGCCTTAAAAAGCTGAATTTGCCAGATGGAAAAAGAATTTCAAAAGCTCACTGAAGAGAATCATTCCTTCAGAATTAGATTGGAGAAAATGAAAGCTAATGACTTTATGAGAAATCAAGATACTATTAAACAGATCCAAACAAATGAAAAAATAGAGGGCAATGTGAAATATCTCATTGGAAAAGCCACTGACCTGAAAATTATATCCAGGAGAGATAATATAAAAGTTATTGCACTACCTGAAAGCCATGATCAAAAAAAGAACCTAGAAATCATCCTTCAAGAAATTCTCAAGGAAAACTGCCCTGATGTTTTAGAACCAGAGGGCAAACTAGTAGTTCAAAGAATATACCCATAACCTCTTAAAAAGATCCCAAAAAAGAAAACTCCTAGAAATATTATAGCCACGTTCAGGAGTTCCAAGATCAAGGAGAAAATATTACAAGCAGCCAAGTAGAAACAATTTGAATATTGTGGAAACAAAATCAGGATAACACAGGACCTGGCAGCTTCTACATTAAGGGATTGAAAAGCTTGGAATATGATATTCCAGAGGTAAAAGGAGCTGGGATTAAAACCAAGAATCACCTACCCAGCAAAACTGAGTATAATATTTCAGGGGAAAATATGGTAATTCAATGAAATAGAGGACTTTCAAGCACTCTTGATGAAAAAACCAGACTTGAATATAAAATTTGACATTCAAATACAAGAAGCAAGAGAAGGTAAACAGGGAAAAG
>NW_027185573.1:1667455-1706769 GCF_028583685.1 Petaurus breviceps papuanus | reverse complement strand
TAAACAGGGAAAAAAAATCATAAGGAACTTATCAAATTTGAACTATTTACATTCCTGCATGGAAAAATGATAATTGTAACTTATGAAACTTTCCTCGGAATGAGGATAGTTGAAGGGAATAAAAATGTGTATGTATATATATATATATATATATATATATATATATATATATGTAAACATACATATATATGTCTATATAGGAGGGTCTATGTGTGCATGAATACATATATGAGTATGTGTATACATGTGTATAGGTATACACAGACAGAGGGCACAGGATAAATTGAATAGGAAGGGATGATATTTAAAAAATAAAATTAAGATGTGAGAGAGGAATATAATGAGAAGAGACAGGGAAAGATAGAATAGGGTAAATTATCTCATAAAAGAAGCAAGGGAACACTGTTACAATGGAGGGGAAGAACAGGAAGGAAAAAGGGAATGGGTCAACCTTACTCTCATAGAATTTGCCTTAAGGAGGTAATAACATACACACTAAATTGGGTATTTTCCCCTACAGGAAAGTAGGAGGGAAGGGGATAAGAGTGGAGATGATAGAAGGGAGGGCAGATTGGGGGTTGGGGGGATGGTAGTTAGAAGTACACACTTTTAAAAAGTTACAGGGTCAAAGTAGAAAATAGAACAAGTGGGGAACAGTATAGGATGGAGGGAAATATAGTTAGTCTTTCGCAACATATCCACTATGGAAATTTTTGTGTAACTACACATGTACAACTTATTTTGAATTGCTTATCTTCCCAGTAAGGTTGGGAGATGAGGGAAGAAGGGAAAGAATCTAGAATTCAAAGTTTTAAAAATCAAATGTTTAAAAATATATATTATTATTATTTTTAACGCGCTTTGGGAAATATGATATACAGGCACTAGGGTATGGAGATCCATCTTGCCCTACTGGAAATTTGGATGGGGAATGGGGGAGGATATAGGAGAGAACAGATTGGGGGAGGGGATATTCAGTGAGATCGCTGTTCTGGGGTGGTGGGTAGGAGAAAGACGGGGAGAAAATTTGTAACAAAACTGTGGAAATGAATGTGGTAAACTAAAAATAAACATAAAAAATTACTTTAAAATTTAAAAAAAAGTAAATTAAAAAAGAACCACCTTCAAGGTCAGGACAGCCTGTGTTTAAGTCTCAGCTCTAAGGCAAACTATTTGTATGATCATAGGCTAGAGCATTTAACCTGTCATAGCATTCTAGGTAATTCTCTAAAGCAGGAATTTCTAATCCAGGGTCCATTAATAGATTTCAGAGCGTCCATGAACTTGGAACAATAATTGCATCTTTATTTTTGCTAACTTCTAACTGAAATTTATCATTTCTTTCAATTATTTAAACCATTATTCTGGGAAGCGTCTCATAGGCTTCCTTAGACTGCCAAAGGGTTCCATGGATACAAAAGGTGAAGACCCTTGCTTTAAGGCAATACATTCTAAAGAAGGTATTGCTTTAGGTTGGTAGAGTTTCCTAACTTGAAAGTTTCTCATACCAATCAAATCATAGCTCTAGTCCCTATCCTTATCTCTACCAATTATAACACTGGTCTTCAAATTGGGCTTAAAGAAAGTGGAAAAAATGTTTTCCCATAAATGGCCCCTTTACTCAGTGGCATCATAAGTTAATTGCTAGTCAAAGTTCTGGGAAAGTAGTAGCCTGTTAATGGAAACAAAATTAATTGTATCTACTTCTTGGAACACCATGCAGGCACAAGATTGTTAGAGCAAAGCTAATGGTGGCCAGAGAAAGGTGAAGGTCCTTGAGACCACAACACATGAGGATCAAATCAAGACACTGAGGATATTTAACTTGGAAAGGATTCAGGCGACACCATGAGAGCTAACTTGAAGTGTTACATGCATTTCACCTTACTCTGCTTTGGCTGGAGAGGGCACATTAAGTCACAACAGGTGGAAGTTTTAAAAAAAGAAACTTCAGGCTTCCTGTCAGGTCACTCAGTCAACAAATATTACTAACCACTTACTATTCCCACCCAAAAATTACTTCTCACAATTTTCCTCACAATTAGAATTAATTTAGAGGATAATAGGTAATCTAAGAAAAGAGTTTTCACTAAACATCTTCAAGAAAAGATTAGATAACCAATTTTGGGGGCTGTTGGGGAGGGAGGTGGTTTTCAAATCCAGGTTGGACAAGATAATCTCTGAGGACTTTCCAGCTTGGAAATTCTGGATTCTCATGTTCTGTGCTCTAAAGAAGTCCTATCTCAGTGAACCTCTAGCTGATCATTATTTATGCTGATGTTTGTCCTTTGTCCTTCTTCTTGAAGAGGACCGAGGAAGTGATGCCATGACATACAAGTGAATTGGATTTAAGTGAGGAAGAGCTGTGCAAAGTCACCAGCTTCACTTTCTCCTCTGGAGCCATCTGAGTCCAGTGGCCAGATATGAATGAGGACAACTGGAGATGGTCCAGGATGCAGTGGGGGACCAAGGACAAACCAAGGAGGAAACCATTAGACAAGATCAAGCAATTCTGATAGCACAGCTTTCTGCAAAACTTAAAGAGTGGTCTAAGTGATAATAATGGAAGTCATTCTCACTCACTGTATTGAATATAAAGAATTTGTTTTAGGTTGAATGAATGGGGTTTTCCTTTCTTAATTTAAATATGTCTTGCCCAGTTCACACCTAAATATAGCTAAGTTTTGAAAAAGTATTGCTATCTTCATGAAATTCATAATTTTCAGTCAATAATAATAAGCAGAGAAAGGGTAGCATAATAATGTGGTAGAAGTCAGGTGGATATGCCCATTGCAGGTGAATATTCAAACAGAAACCTTCATTTGATAAACATGTATTAAGCATCCACTATGTGTTAGATGGCTCAATGGATAGAGTGTCAGGAAGACCTGAGTTCCAATCTGGCCTCAGATACTTACTAGTTGTGTACAAGTCCCTTAACCCTTTTTGCCTCAGTTTCCCCATATTTAAAATGGAGGTAAGAATAACACCTTCCTTCCATGAGGATTAAATGAGATAATAATTGTAAAGCACTTAGCACAATTCCTGGCACATAGTAAGACATATAAATACTAGCTATTATGGGGGGGAAGCTGGCACAAAATTCCATTCATTGTCCATGGACAAGAATTTCAAGAGTCATTTTTTTTTCTTTCCACTACTGCTTTGAACCTTGATTAAAGTGTCTTAAATAACAGTGAATTTCTAAGAATTTCAAACCATTTACATCTGTGAATTTGAATTACTTAATTCATCATTCTCTGACTATGTATGTGCACACATTTATTTGTTTCTTATACCTGCACTGTTGTTATTCCCTGCTCACGACCAACCAGTGTCCTGCCATCTTGTAAAGTGGCAATTCTTGGTTCTTCCACCTTCATGAAATCTGCCACTAGATCGGTGATGTCAAACTGCCAATCAGAGCCCAACATATAGGTCAGCTGGCCTCCTAAATCCAATGACTCGGCCACAAATTGTGTCAGCACACGCACCATGGCATGCTGGTACTGAAGGGTGCAGCCTCTTCCTTTCTTTTCATCATCCTCATCATCATCACTGTCTCGAGTTGGCCTGAAAATTAGTATCATGGGAAAATATGAGTTAAGTAGTCATATGAGCATGATCTTCTTATAGGAGGAATAGTAGAAAGTGATTTTAAGTTACTGAAAGCATAAAAAAGATCCTTAGATACAGAAATACTCAATAATAACATTATTTATACTAATAAAAAGGTAGAAAGAAAATATGGGACCAATCATTAGGGGATGGCTGAACAAACTGTGGTTATATGAATGTAATAGAATATTACACTGTTTCAAGAAATGACGAATATGAAGAATTCAAAGAAACCTGGGAGATTTGTATGAACTGATGCAGAGAAAGGAAAGCAGAGCCAGGTAGGGCAATATATACAACAACAACAATAATAAAATGATGTAAGTAAAATTAACATTGAGAGACAAAAAAAAATTGTACTCAATTACCATGGACAGTATTGTTACTGTGCAGTTAAGCTGAAAGAATACCTCCTTCCTTTTTGTTAACAATGGATAAGCTAGGGGTGGCTAGGTGGCACAGTGAGTAAAGCACCAGCCCTGGAGTCAGGAGGACCCGAGTTTGGTTCCGGCCTCAGACATTTAACACCGTGTAACCTTGGGCAAGTTACTTAACCCCAACTGCCCTCCAAAAGGCAAAAAAACAAAAACAAAACAAAAAGAAAAAAAAACATGGATAAACTGTTTTTAGGAAAGATCTTTTCATAGAGTTTGGGTGTTTATTAGGTAGGGTCATGTCGAAATACGATGTGTTAATAATTTTCTTTTTTTAAAGAAAATATAGTCTTGTAAAGCTCTAACTAAAAACCATGTTAATTAATTGATCAATTAATTATTTGTAAGCTCCTACTATTAACCTAGTTATTTGTTATTCTTTTTTTCCATAAGACTTTAGTAATTTAGTTATTCTGAATCACATATGATCATCCTGAGATTACACAGAAAATTCATTAATGAGGATCCCAATTCCAATTCTTCCATTAACAATAACAATAATGATAATGATAAATTGATCATATTTACATAATGTTTTAAAGGGTCCAAGGTACTTTACAGCTACAGTCTCATTTGATCCTCCCCAAAACCCTGAGAGGTAGTTGTTGTTATAATTGTTCCCATTTTACAGATGAGGAAAGTGATTCTCAGAGTTAAGTGACTTGTCCAGTGTCATATAGCTATCAAACATCAGAAGCTGAAATTGAACAAATTCAATCTGTCACTCATACTTATTTGTACATAAAATTTGGCTTTCTTTGTAGGCTCACATTTTGCAATATTCAGGAGACAGATTTTTATCCAACACAAAAAGGGAGAGAAAAGGCTTGGTGAGATTAATATCATCTGGGCAAGCAGACTATCAACTATGTCCTCCCTTCATGTCAATTCAATTCAAATCATCATCATTGACAAATTTTATTAAGTACAGGAAGTAGAGTGTTACAATGATAAGATAGCCAGCCTTAGATTCAGGAAGGCCTGTTCAGGTCATGCCTCTGACATATGTCTGCTGTGACACAGATTTCCCATTCATTCCCCTCTCCCAAGAAAATCATAAATCATTGCTAGATCATAAAGACACACACACGCACACATGCATATACAAACATGCACGTACACACAAACGACTCTGTTAGGTAGTTCCTCAGAGTACATCCCTGGAGGAGAAAAGAAAACTTCTGTGAAAGCTGAAAAAATGGAAATTTAAAAATCCTTCAGATGCAATGAATAGAGTACTAGATGGGAACCCAGAGGATCTCAGTTGGATTCTTCATTCTATCTTCTCTATGAGATCAAGAAAGTCACTTGCCATCTCATCCTCAGTTTCTCCATATGTTAAATGAGAGAATATGACGAGGTGACCATTAAACTCATTTTCAATTGAAAATCTTTTATCCTAGAATTCATGCTTCCCATCATCAACATTGGATCCAACTCAAAAGACCCTACAGTGGGCAGAAGGAAAGATCAGGTGGCACAGAATGATGGACTGCCCTGCAATCCAGCGGACTCAGAAATAACTAAAGACATTGACACTCTCTCTGGCACCATGTACCTATTTCCCATAATTCCATGATAGCCAGCCCTGTCTCTGCTTTCCATCTCCCCTGAATATTACATCAGAATCATTCTCACATGCTGAGCAACCCCACCCCACCTCCCATCCCCCAAAGTTGGCCATTGCTCAGTTCCAAGGGGACAGAATTCTGGTGATCTGTTACCATTATTCTCTTCTTGGCCCTTCTTATTCCTAAACCATTGTCAGAGAATTCTAAAAGGGGCAGAATCAGCCTTTAGCAGGGGGTTGATGCCTTTGAAAATAATACTATTCCCATTAGTGGAGTGAAGATATCATTTGGCCCAAACCCTTTCTTCCCATATCCCAATTCATTTTCTGTTCATACTGCAGGATAAACTCCAATGTCCACTTATCTGGCTTTTATTCTTTCCTGGAAATCAGGTTTTAAACACCAGGTGGTCCTGGTTTCACTCATTAGGCCCCCATGCTAGGAAATTCTTGTACTCCAAACACTTCATTTCTTGAGATGATGAGAATTTCTAGTGTCAGGGTGGGGAAGGGGCAGAGAATCACTTGTTTTTGATGGTGTTCAAACAAGATTTTCTTTTTTTCTTGTTTTTTTTTAAGTGTTTATAATGCTCTTCTCTTTTATATGCTCTTTGAAATACTAGTTATGGGAGAATCATTATAAAACCGAATGGTATTGCTTTAAATTGTTTTATGACAAAGTTAGCAACAAAAAAGCTGGGAAAGGCACTTCTTAGATCCATACACCATCAAAGCATTAAGCAAGTTCCATTATGTAAGCTGATGCACTGTTATGTAATTTAACATGGATCCAAGAGTGATCATTTTCCCCCAATCAAGTATTGTTATAAATCACATAGCTGACATGCATTTGAAAGAAAGCATGAAAAGATTGGGCCCACACAACCCATATGCCATCCATTCTGCTTTGCTACCCTTCACTCCTCTATCTCAGAAGACGTAGCGGTCTGGAGACCTCAGACATTTGTATGACCTCTGATATTCTAATCAAAGAATCTTAGAGGTCATACAGACTATCCTAAACTACTACTTGAACAAGAATCTCCATCACAACTGACCTGCTGAGTGGTCATCCTCTGGTCTTTACTAGAAGACCTCCATGGGAGGCAATAAAGGAAGGGGTCCATTACTTCTCAAAGTGGCCCATTGCCCTTCTGCCCAGCTCTCACCATTAAGAAATGTTTCCCTGAAATCAGCTGAATTTGTCTCTTTTCAATTCAAGTCCACAAGCAATTTTAAGCACCTACTGCTATGCAAAGAGCTAAAAATACAAGAAAGTCAAAAGACAGTTCCTGCCTTTAAGGAGCTCACATTCTAACAGGGGAAGCAATATACAAGCAACAAGGCATGAATAAGCTAAATATAGGATAAACAGGGAAAAATCAATAGAAGAAAAGCTCTAGAAGCAAGAGAGTTGGGAAAGGTTTGTACATAAGTACTTCTTGTTGGAGGTAGGAGTTTAGCTGAGATTTAAAGGAAGCCAGAGAACCTAAAGAGGTAGAGATGAGGAAGAAAAGAGTTTCAGGTATGGATGACAGCCAATGAAAATCCTTGGAGTTGGGAGATTGAGTGTCTAGTGGGAGGAACAGCACAGAAGTCAGTATCACTAGATCACAGAGGATGTAGAGTACCCATGGCTCCTGGTTCTACCATCTAGGGACAAGGAGAATACATCTAGTCCCTCTTTCACATTACGAAGGTACTTGTGTCTCCCACTATGTCTTTTCTTCAGGCTTGCCTACTGCTTCAAGTTAACTATTCTCAACTCCCTTCACTCATCCTCATACTACCTGAACTCGACTATGCTGTTTACCCTTTCCTGGACAGTGTAGCTTATCAATATATTTCCTCCGACAGGGCAACCAGAAATGAACACAAAAGCAGTCTGGTCACAGCAGATGTCCCAGCAAGACAACTAACTGCCTACTTAGGATACCATGCATGTCTAATTTCCCTTGAGATTACATTAAGTTCCTTGAGTACCACAGCTCACTATGGATTCCTCTATGAAGCTTGTAGTCCACTATGACCACAAGCTCTTTTTTGTTTAACTAGCCATATTGTTTAACTATTTCTCCCCTATCCACATCAGTCACTAACTAGGTATGTGTAACCTTGGGTGACTTTCCTGGGAATCGGCTTCCCCATGTGCAAAGTAAGGAAGTTTAAACCATATGATCTCTGTCATCCCTTCCCAAGTTGAACATTCTATGATTAGATTTGGTTTACTATATTTCTATCCTTATTATGTGCGAGGCAATGTGCTAAGTGTTGGGTATTCAAAGAAAGGCAAAAGAGGGCTAAGGAGTCCATGCTCTAAGAGGGATAAAATGGATGTAGTCTCAGAGAGAAGGCACTAACATTAAAGAGAACCAAGAAAACCTTCCTGTATAAGGTGAGATTTTAGCTGTAACCTGAAGGAAAGAGGTAAAGGTAAGAAGGAAGAGAGTTCCAGGAATTGGGGGGGGGGGGGTGGAGCCACATATAAATATGATTTACAAGAATTTTAGCAATGCATTTGATATGGCATCTCATACTATTCTCATGGGGGGAAAAGAAAGATGAACATATCTAGGTTAGACAATAATTTCAGTAGATTGATTGTGAAAAAGGTAAGTACACATTAAGGCAATATCACCTTGGCAAGAGGTCTCTAGCGGAGTGCCCCAGAGATCTCTGCTTGGCCTTTGACTGCTTAGTTTTCTTATCAATGATGTAGAAAAAGACCTACCGGGTTTACTTATACCATCTGTGAATGACTTGATTGTTCCTATGGATGCTACCACCACAACTACTATAGAATGAGAAGAGAAAGGTCTTGAGGCCAAAATTCTTGACCTTGCCAAATAGGTTCAACCTCAGAAACCAACAGGATATCAGCAAAGAAAATTGCCGAAGAAGAGGCATGATCAAATGCTTTGTCTTGCACCCCAAGGATGATGGTGTATTTCCATGGGAGTTGAAGGTATCCCCCCATAAGAATGTCAGCCCTAGAGATCAGGGATGGTCTTACATTTCTCTTTGTACTCAGTATTCAGCACAGTGTTTTGTAAATAAGTACTTAATAAATGGTGCATTCATTCATTCACAAGCAAACAGCTAACATACTGTATATGAATAATTGGAGATCCAGAAAATACCTCCATCAACTAGAAAGTTGGGCTTAAATAAATAAGAATTGAAATAAATGCAAATATATTACACTTAGGCTCAAGAAAATGATTTAAGGAGTATATATAAAGGATGGGGAGACATTGATGAAAAATACCTCAAGATCTTAAAAAAAAAAGATGCAGGAAGTTTTAGGAAGCCTACAATCTCAATATGAGCCCCCTGTAATGGTAATGGTAATATGAAGATCTTCCCTGCCCCTTGGCCCCTAGATAGGCTTAAATGAACTGGTGGACCTTCCCTGATTTGAAAATATACTCTGCCCCCAATAGGTTGAATGTGTTCACACGGAGTCTGTGATGGCTGGCTTGTTTTTCAGGATCACACACCCCTTGTTATTTTGTGATTGGGCAGTGGGTTACAAGGGTTGTGATGTTTTCTGACCTTGGAGAAAGATATATATATATGTATACACACATATATACATATATGTATATATACACATATGTATATGTATATACACATACACACACACACATATATATATACATATATATGTACATATATCCTGATGTAAGGTTTTGCTTTGGGGTTCATTCATGGGAAGAGTTGTGTGATTTTGTGATTTGGCCAGATGACACTTTGGGCAGTCCCGCCCCCAGCTTTGAAAACCCAGGTGTTGGTGCTTCTGTTTCTGATAACTAACTAGGTATAGATGTAATGGTCAGACAGCTGGAAGCCCTGTCTTTTGGTATGTTTCTCTGTCTGCGTTTTTTGTCTGCTTATAACTTCTATTTGTTTTCTCTCAAGTTCAGGGTGCTGACTATTTCCCCTGAACTAGGTAAATGATACATGTTTGATTTAAGTAAGATAGTTAACCCATTTTTGAGTTGCTTTTCTTTAGAAAAGAAGATCTAAGAACCTGTGCTAGCCACCATCCTGGGGATACTATGGTGCTTGCTGCTACATCCCCCTGGATATGTCAGCCAAAAATTCTCAAGCAGCCATGGCCTTAGTTAAGAAGACCATAGCTTCCAAAACTAAGCAATAATGCCACTTCTCTTTGCCCTAGTCAGGCTTCATCTAAACTATTATATTCATTCATTTCTGGGTTCAGTATTTCTAAAGAAATAGTAGAAAGTTTAAAAGGGAAAGCAATCCAAATGGTGGGTGACTTTGCATCTATACTATAGTCAGATGAGTTAAAGGAATCAGGGATGTTTAGCTTAAAGCAGAGAAGGCTCCAGGGAGGAGATGGCAGTGGTCTCCATTTGTTTGAACAGCTGACAGACAGGGTAGAGATTAGAATCTTTCTGTTTGACCTCAGTGGGCAGAACAGGAAGCAAAAGAAGAAAGGGGCAGAATGGCAGACTTAGACTTGATGCAAAGAACAAGTTCCTGGCTATTCAAGCTGCCCATAAGTGGACTGGGATACCTTGGGAAGAAGGAGGTTCCTCATGCATTGTAGAGTTTTAATAAAACAACCCACCTGGTACGCTATCTTGGGTTTCTTTTTTAACATATGGGTTGCTCTACCCAGCCTCTGAGGACATTTCCAACTCTAAAATTATATTATTTTGTTATTCCTAGGTGGGCAATAGCATAGAGAGAGTGAAAATTGGGTTTTCTCGGTTTTAACAGGGGTTTGAGATGAGGCAGAGAAGATGCTTTATAAAGTCCCTGTCCCTTGAAGAAAAAATTGTCCACAATATTCTTGGAAATGGCAAAAATGAATTCATTATTTCTATAAGAAAGCAATCAATCCCCTCTCTCCTTACACCTTCATTAATCCTTCCAGTTATATGTTGGATAAAAAAATGATCTTTCCAAAGTTCTGTTTTCAGACAGGTATTTCTCATTCTGAGGCCATCTTCTTCCAACTCAGGCCAACAGAAAACTCTGTGGACTCTTATTCTTGGCCCCTTCCTTCTACCAGGGCCCCATGGGGACATAATCTGGTTGGTCCTATCCCCTATGACAATGTTAACCTATGATGACCCAACATCTGCTGTCCCCACATCTCTCACACACATTTCCTTCTCTCTACACACAGCACCACCACCCCGAGTTCCAGACTGAGGGTTCCCCACACTAGAGAAGTCCCAGAAGCATACCTAAGGCATGGCTCTAGTCTCTAGGGAGATAGAGACAAAAACTAGAGATCATCCTCAAGAAACTTCCCTTCTACTGTAAGAATGCGCCAAATATAGAAGTATCACAAATATTTTAAAAAGGAGGGACTAGATCAAAGGAAGGATAAAAATGCTAAAAGAAACAAGTCAAATAAACAAGCATTTATTAAGCACCTTTTATATGCCAGGCACAGTACTAAGGACTGGTAAAACAAAGAAAAGCAAAAGACATCCCCTGTCCTCAAGGATCCCCTAATCCAATGGGGAGACAGCATGCAAACAAACTATAGGGCAGGACTAATTACTAATAAACCATAGAGGGCAGGCAAGGAGTAATAAACCAAGGAGGGGGAATCAGGAAAGGCTACTTGTAGAAGGCAGATTATTTTTTAGCTGAGCCCTGATGGAGGTCAAGGAGACCAGAAGGCAGAGCAGAGGAGGGAGAGAATTCCAGGCATGGGGGACAGCCAGAGAAAAGGCAGCCAGATGGGAGAGAGAGTGTCTCAGGCAAGAACAGAATAGAGGCCAGTGTCACTGGATTCGATAGGGTGGGGAGTAAGGGTTAGGAAGGCTGGAAAGGTGAAGTGGGACAGGTTATGAAGGGCATTAAAAGCCAAACAAAAGACTCCATATTTGATCCTGGAGGTCATATGGAGCCAGCCACTGAAGCTTTATGGGTAGGATGGTAACATGATCAAACCTGTATTTTAGGAAGATCAATTTGACTTCTAGGTGGAGGCTGGACTTGGGTGAAGAGAGAATAGAAGCAGGCAGAACCACCAGCAGCTATTTTAATAGTCTAAGCATGAGGTGATGAAGCCCTGCACCAGGATGGGGGCCATGTCACAGGAGAGAAGGGGACACAGACAAGACATACTGCAAAGGCAAAATCAACAGGCTTTGGAAGCAGATGGGATAGAGGGGGATGAGAGAGAGTGAGGAGTCTCTGGTCCTATGAGCACTCAAAACCTTCCATAATCTGGTTCTAGACATTGTAGCCTTCGGTCACATTAGTCTCCTCCCAATGTAGGAAGCAATGACATGTCTAGAACTGGAAGGGACCAGTAAGGCTATCTCATTTTACAGAAGAGAAGCACCTTCCCAAAAGTTATCTAGGTAGCATTGGAGAAAAGGCTGCCCCGAGGACGTCTGACTTCCAATCCAAACTTATTTCTATCACACCTTGTCCTCATCCCTGTCCTGTGACTCAATCAACATGAATTACTTGTCATTCTCCGAGCTCATCCCACCATTCTTCTGGGTGGTTTGGCACAGTGGATAAAGTGCTGGATGAGGAGCCAGTAAGAACTGAATTCAGATTCTGCCTCAAGTGCTTACTCCTAGCCATGTGGCCCTGGGCAAGTTAAACTCCAGCTCTAACTTACTTCTAAGCACAGAGATGTAATGTATTCTTTTTCACAAAGAGTATTCCAAGTTTGAATGCCCTCCTTCCTCATTTTCCCTCCTTAAAATCCCTAATTTCACTTAAAACATAGATCTGGTGGTATTGAGTCATTTCAGTCATATCTGACTCTTTGTGACCCCCTTTTTGGGCTTTTCTTGGCAGAGATACTGGAGTGGTTTTCCATTTCCTTCTCATTTTACAGATGAGGAAACTGAGGCAAACAGGGTTAAGTGATTTGCCCAAGGTCACCCAGCTAGTAAATGTCTGAGGTCATATTTGAACTCAGATTCTCCTGACTCCAGGACCAGAGTTCTATCCACTGCATCACCCAGCTGCTTACATCAGATACCACCATTATATTAGTGTTTTTCCCCATGTCCTAGTTAGTAGCATTCTCAAAAGTACTTTTGCTATGTTCTTGGTATATTCCTTTGAATATATTTTTAATATTTACTTACCTGCATACATGGGTGCACACTCCCTGCCCCAGTAAATATAAGCTTCTTGAGTCAAGAAGAGAAGGGTAAGGGAATAAATGTTTATCAAGCACCTACTATGTGCTAAGAGATTTCCAAATCTTATCTCATTGGATCCTCACAACAACCCTGAGAGAGGTCCTGGTATGATCCCCATTTCACAGTTGAAGAAACTAAGGCAAATAGAGATTAAGTGACTTGTCCAGCTTACATGACTAATCAGCATCTGAGGTGAGTTTATGTTTGGGTCCCCAACACTTGCTACCATATCTAACACATAACAGGCACTCAAATATGCCTCCTTGCTGAATGGAACTCAGTGTTGTTTTCCCAAGCAGAAAGGAGGGCGCTTGAGGGCAAGACCTGTTTCACTTCTTTCTTTGCACCCTCAGCGTCTAACACAACTTGCCCAGCCCATGAAGGGCACAAAACATTTCCAGAACAGAACTGAATGTCTGGCCAAAGCAACAAGGTTCTTTTGAGGTTTCCTCATCCCAGTGCTCAGGGGAGAGAGAGGAAGAGTGTCCATTTTTAGCAAGCACCTGATGGCAGTAATTGAGGCCAACTTGAGGTGGCCCTTTTTAAGTCAAGGTTGTTATAAATGACATTCATTTCCTCTTCAGATTCACGGCTCTTACTCGGTTAGTAAGACACAGCGGTTCAGCTCCACATTTCCCCAGCTTCCACAAATCATTCAAACTCCATTAAATTACATGGTCCCCTTGGACCCTTAACATCTTATTAAAGCCTTTGGAGTGCACCTAAAAATCCTTCCTCGAGGCAATGAGCTTGCTTTTGGTAGAATACAAGTTTTCCTTAATGTGAAATAACGCTTCCTAGTACTTTCTTTTCTTCGCTCACCTCCAGAGGCCTTTGGCTCAGAGACTTTCAAAATCCTATCTCCTCATAAATTGAAGCCTTGTAAATCTCTGTCCCCTAAAGGTTACTAAAATACACCTTTTGTCTTTTCCAGGAGTAAGGAAATTCTAATTGTGTGGCCATGTGCTTCTAACATCTTGGAGTCTCTGTTTTCTCATCTGTAGAATGGGAATGATACCACCCTCAGGTAGTATTGTATAGTAGAAAGAATATTCTCAATGAAGGGGGAGAGAATTTGACACTAAAAATATGGAAAAAAATTTAAAAGAATGTGAAAATTGTTTTTACATGTAATTGGGGAAAATGTTAAATAAAAAAAGAATATTGGATTTGGCTGCATCATGATCTATGGAACTCTGGGCTTATCACTACTCTCTTTGATTATTTGCAAGGGTTGACCTAGATAACCTTTAAGGTCCCTCCCAGCTCTAAAACTATGATCTTATGACACTAAGTAACTTAATCTCTCTCTGCCTCAGTTTCCTCAACTGTAAAATGGGAGTAATAACAGCACCAGCCTACCAGGGTTATTGTGAGATCAAATGAAATAATATTTGTAATGTGCTTAATTAGCCCAGTGCCTGGCATACAGTAGGTATTTAATAAATGCTTCTTCCCTTTTGCCTTACTCTTCTTTTGTGCAGCAACAATAGATATCACTAGTCTTTTGTACTCTCTCCCCTCTGTTCCTACGCTTCTAAGGTTTACTGGAGTACTTTCTCATTCCTGAAATTACTTTATAGCATTCTGCACATGCTCTATTTTCACTCTATCCATGCCCTTTCTTTGTGCCATAAGGAGAAAAAATGCTTCATCCTCAGCTTGTAAAACAGTGTCTTGCACATAGTTGTTGATTGATAAAAGGTATATAGGGTGAAATTGGTGAATCTTGTTTCTGGAGTTTGCAAATTGGATTATCAAGGTTATTATTGTGAAGTTGAAAGTCAGTATTCAATGACCCTCTAAAGAATGTAGAGGAAGGGGCAGCCAGGTGGCTCAGCGAGTAAGAGTACCGACTCCAGTGTCGGGATGACCTGGGGATCAAATCCGGGCTCAGATACTTAGCACCACACCCAGAAATAACTGGCTGTGTAACCTTGAGCAAGTTACTTAACCTGATTGCTTAAAAAAATGTAGAGGAACTTATAGGCAGTATGGTAGAAGACTAGACTGGAATTCAGAAGACAGGGTTCCAACTCTCCTACTTGCAAAAGGATATTGGCCAGTTACTCCCACTCTCTGGGTCTCAATATCTGAAGGAATATCATATGGAAGAGCCATCAGCTTTGTTCTGTATGGCATGAGAGGGTGGAACAAGAAACTCACTGCTTTTGGAAGCAACCCATTCCACTACCATACAGCTCTCACTGATAGAAAGATTTTTCCCTAAAGGAAAAATCTGAGGTCCCTTCCTTCTGTGAAATGCCATGATTCTGTGCTTTGGAGAGTTCTCCTTTACAAAATTAAAAGGTTAGACCAGCTCTCCAAGGTTTCTTCCTTCTCTAACAGTTTATGAATACACAAAATGAGAAGAAAAAAGCCTTTGGTCTCCTCTTGGATGGAGAATAAAATCTTTAGTCTCCCAGTGGGTGAAGAAAAAACTTTTAGTGTCTCATTGAATGGATTGGAATCTATCAGATGTCTCAAACTTGATATCTCATTAACATCTAAAATACAACAGATCCAAAGCCGAACTCATTATCTTTCGTCTCCAATTCTCCCCTTTTCCTACCTTCCCTGTTACTGTCAAAAGCACCACCATCATCCCAGACGTGGGCTTACAACCTGGATGTCAACCTCAATGCCTCAATATCTCATGCCCATCAGGAAGGTGATGCTATAACTTGCAAGTGAATTAGATTTAAGTAAAGAGGGCTGTGCAGTGTCACCAGCCTCATTCTCTCCTCCTGAGCCATCTGGGTCCAGTGGCAAGATACAGATCAGGACACCTGGGGAATGGGCCTGTATCTCTTGCCCTGTATATAATCTGTAACCAAGTCCTGTCTATTTTACCTCTGTAACCTCTCTCCTGGGTGCCCTCCTCTCTCCTCTATCAACAACCTGGTGCAGACCCTCATCACCTGACACCTGAACTATTAAAATAGTCTGCTGGTGGGTCTGCCTCCCTCAGATCTCTCCCCACTCCATCCATCAACCACTTAACTCTCAAATCCATTGTCCAAAAGCAAAAGTCCATCCATGGCACCGTGCTACTCAGCAAACTCCTGATCACATCCAGGATCAATTGTAAAATCTTCTGTTTAGTTTAATAAACTCTTCATAACTGACCCCCTTCCTATCATTCCCTTTCCACTCATCTTATGCCCTATTCCATATAGGGTATACTCCATATACTTTGTGACCCAGCAACACTGGCCTCTTGGTTGTTCCTCAAATGAGACACTCCATGTCCCAACCCTGGGCACTTTCTCTGGCTGTCTCCCCTGCAATGCTCTTCCTCCTAATTTCTCCTTCCTGGTTTCCTTCAAGTCCCAGCTAAAACCCTACATCTTCCAAGAAACATTTATTAAGTTCCTACTATGTGCCAAGCACTGAACTAAGTAATAAGGATTTTTTTTTAAAAAAGACAGAAACAAACCTTGCCCTAACAGAGTGCACAATCCAATGGAAGACTCAACATGCAAACAGCTATGTAGATACAAGTCATATATGCAGAAAATCTGGAGAAACATCTCAGATGGAAGGCAAGTTATGTATACATTTCTATGGTTTGTGTCTACTCTGCCACAAATCTATCTTGAGAATCTAGACATGCTATGAGTTTTGTCTGCCTGATTTCACTACTGTCCCTCACTTACCCTACATTCCTTCCAAAAGAGTCTATTTCATGTTCTCCATACCTGACATGACATCTCTCACCTCCATGCATTTGCACAGGGTATGTCCTCCAAGCCTGGAATGCTCTCACTCCCCACCTCTGCCTCCTGGAATCCCAGACTTCATTTCATTCTATGTTAAGCTCAAATGCAAACTCTTCTACAGAACTACTTCTGATCACTGCCCTCCTATCATGCTGTCAATGCTCCTCTCTCCCCAAGAGTGTTTTTCTCTTTTATATCTATTTACCTGGGTAACTGCTTTGTTGCCAGTAGAATGTAAGCTCCCTGAGGATTGAGGATTGGTGTGTTGTGTTCTGTCCTTATTTCACTAGCAACTAGCACCCCGCACAGGATTATAGATCTTAAACTGAAAGAGACTTCAATGGGCATCTGACCCAGTGACTTCACCATATGGATCATCTAACTTAGCTTTAGAAATAGATGGAATGGGGGCAGCTAAGTGGTGCAGCGAATAGAGCACCAGCCCTGGAATCAGGAGGACTTGAGCTCAAATTCGGCCGCAGACACTTGACACACTTACTAGCTGTTGACCTTGGGTAAGTCATTTAACCCTAATTGCCTTGCCTTCCCCCCTGCAAAAAAGGAGATTTTTTAAAAAGAACTAGATGAAGGGGTGGCCAGGTAGCACAGCGAGTAAGAACACTGGATCCAGTGTCAGGATTACCTGGATATCAAATCTGGGCTCCAACACTTAGCATCCACCCAGAAACACCTGACCGTGTAACCTTGAGCAAGTTACTTAACCCCAATTGCTTAGGGGTGGCCAGGTGGCTCAGAGAATAAGAGCACCGGCTCCAGTGTTGGGATGACCTGGATCAAATCCAGGCTCAGATACTTAGCACCACACCCAGAAATAACTGGCCGTGTAACCTTGAGCAAGTTACATAACCCCAATTGCTTTAAAAAAAAAAAAAAAGAACTAGATAAAATCTCATAGGATATTCAAGTTAATCTTTCTCCTTTTTCAGAAGAGAAAACTGAGACTCAGAAAAGCTATGTCTGCCCAAGAACAGGCAGAGAGTAAATGTCAGAGACAAGATTTGAACCCACATCCTGTGTCTCCAAAGTCCATTCTTTCCATGATACCACACAGTACATTCCTGGCACATAGCCAACACTTTAAAACATGAATGTTGAATTGAATTGCAATGAATACAATTATATAAATTGAATAAAAAATATTAGCTCTTTATGACAGCCTTACCCTTTCTTGGAAAACCCATGCCTCTAAATACCACCAGGCTTGCAGATTCCTTCTGCCTAAACAGAGATGGCTTCTTTTTAGACAGACCAGGGTAGGGCTGGGAAACAGCAGGTACTCCATAGAATGGGGCACTTTACCATGCTTTCTGTAATCAGGCCCTATTATATATAGAAAAGGGTCTTCCCTTTTCTAGTATGAATGTCAAGATTCCTGGGTTGTGTTAATCTAATGTAATCTTCAAAACTTCCCCCTTCCAGGAAGAAATGTCTCCTCTCTGCCCCAGATGAGAAGATTCCCTTAGGTATGTTATTAATATAGCACTCTGAGATCTCAGAATGCTGAATAATTCAAGGTTTGTTTAGCAGGGAGAGTATATCATCCCCTAATTTATGTTTTATCTTATCTTTATTCCTCCTGCTTTCTTCAACACCCCACCCCCCCTCAGCTTCTGAAATTGTTTACAGGTCACACATGCTGGCATACTCTCTCCACTGCTGCTGGAGGGGGAAGGCCTTGTGTTTCTGTTCAGTCATTCATGTTTTCTCTTGGCTTTAATCTACTAGACCCTGCAGGGAAAAAATTACTGCTATGGATTTTCCCAGGGCCTAGAATGGGCAGGGAAGATTACATGATAGTACCACTGATGAAGCATGTGGGAGAATAAAGGATGCCATAAGAAATACACAGGACCAGAAAATTAAAAAAAAAAGATGGGTCAGTCATATAATGAGAGAAAAGGCTACCGCCAAAGGGCCAGCCCCAGTTTCCCACTGTAATGTCAAGAGAGCTGGAGGAAGTCACCCAGTATTTGTTGTGTTTCAAGAAAGCTCCTGGCATTTCTCCAAAGGGCTATGGGTAGGCTAGACATTGCTAGCTTGAAAGACCATGAGAATTCCCTTTCCTGAGGCACACTTTGCTAGTGCTCAGTTTACTGAAACCATATCCTATTCATTAATCTGTTATGTGTTTCCAGAATGTTCCACTCACATCTTGGTCACTGTACCTGTTAATTCCATTCTACACTTCTACTGATTGTCACTTAATGAATGTTTACTGACTGACTAAATGATCAACTTCTCTTCCAATTCTGTTTTGTTGTTACTGCTGTTACCCTATCCCTCTCATTTTTCAGTCATATCTGGCTCTTTGTGACCCTGGTTGGGTTTTTCAGCAGAAATGCTAGACTGGTTTGCCATTTCCTTCTCCAGCTCATTTTCCAGATGAGGAAACTGAGGCAAATAGAGTTTAATGACTTTCTCAGGGTCACCCAGATAGTAAGTGCCTGAGGCTGGATTTGAACTCAGCTCTTCCTGACTCCAGGCCTGGCACTATCCATTGCACTACCTACCTGGCCCTTCCAATTCCATACTAAATTAATTCACCTGTGCTGTCTCATTTTCTTTTTGGAACCAGAGTGAAAAGACTATTAATTGTTCAAATGTAAGGTCCTTGAGGGAGGGATGGTTTTATCATTGTACTTATCCCCCAATGCCTTGCACAGTAGTAGGCACATAGTGGCTATTTAATAATCACTAGTTGATCAACAGATTAATTCATTCAATGTTACTCAGCTCAGATGAAACACATGTCTGTGGCTCCATTATTGTGTCTACAGACTAGTTCTTCTCAAACCATGGGTGTGCTGGCTCACAAGAGCCCAATGTTAAATTTTCAGCATGAGAATTTACACCTCAGAAATCAGCAAACACTACAAATCAGGACCTAATTTATGATTTTATCAGTTTCTTAGATTTAAGAAAGCAATGGAGAAAAAGTTTAATAATGAAGATGAAACTTAAAAGTATGTCACAGACACTTTGTTTTTTCTGGAGAGCTGGTTGTTAAACATTTACCAGAACAGCCCTACTTAATGCTATAAGAATAAAGAGTGATGCTTTGGCTAAACAAGACAAATTCACAGAGTACTAAGTAGATGGGTTGGGATGTGAATGATTATAGAGAGTATTCATAGCAACAAGATCTCAGATTCATGAAACTATAAGAAAAATCTCTCTAATCTCATTTCAGCATCAGGTCTGTTCATGCTATTCCTCTGCTCAACAAACTTCAATGGTTCCCTACTGTTGATAGAATAAAATATAAACCTGCTATTTAAGGACTTTTACAATCTGTCTCTAGCCTCCATTTCCAAACCTTGTTTCCTATTGTTCCCCTTCATGACCTCTACATTCCTAGATGATTAGTTGTTCCTGAACTCACCCATCTCTAAACATTCATGAAGGTCATTCATTATTCATGCCTGGAGTGGGCTCCTTCCTCTTTGCCTTTGAGAATTCTCCTATTCCTTCAAGGCCCAGCTCAGGTATCACTTCTTCATGAAATTTTCCCTAACCCCAAACTGATGGTGTTTTCCCCCTCCTCAAATTTCCCAGAGCATTTAATAGCAATCTCTCCTTTCTCCCTTGCCCCCTTTCATGCCCTACAACATATTATACTTATCTATGTAAATGTTATTTCCTTTGCAAGTGAATGGAAACACATTGAGGATAGAAGCTCCCCTATTGTTTAAATTCTGCATAAGATCTTGTCCCGTGTAAGTATTTAATATTTGTAGAATCGAATGCACAGGTTAAGGTGTCTTGTCCACTGGATACCATTACTGACAAGTCAGTGCTTTTGATTGTCATGGTTAGGCAACTCATCGAATCTATCTGAGCCTCAGTTTTTCCTCTGTGAAGTGGAAGAGTGGGACTAGATGGACCTCTAGGTACCTCCCAATGCTAACTCCAGGATCATATAATATTTTCTCACACGCAGGAGAGAGGGCAGATATAATTCTCAATCTACTTTACACAAATAAGGAAATTAAGGTAGGGAGCTACTCAGGGTCACAAAACTATATGGTGGGTGGGTTTAGGTTTCTTGTCTCCTAGGTTACATGTTCTTTTCATATAGACATGTTTTATGTTAAGAATAAGGTAACAACAGCAGCAATAATAATAAAGTAGCATATATTAGCACTCTAAGATTTGTGAAGCACTTTACAAATATCTCCATTTTATTCTCACAACAATTACCTTTAGAGGTGCTATATGATTCCCATTTTACAAATTAGAAAACCAAGGCAGACATAGGTGACACATCTAAGTTTGTAAGCATCTAAGGCCAGTTTTCTACTGTGGACTTCCAGGCTCCAGGACCAGTGCTCTGTCCATGGTACCACTTTAGGTTTCTTGGCAACCCTCCCCTCTAACAGCTCTTCTTGGTCACCCCAATGCCTCCTCTCCTACCTTTTGTTGGGAGCAACGGGGATTCTCCATCCCTTGATCTGGCTCAGCTCTGTGTCTGAGATCTCAATCTGCAAAGGCAGCCTTGGGACCCAGACGGTCACTTCGAGCTGAGTAGTGAAATGTTGGTACGTGAAGTTCACGATGGTGTCTACTTTACTCTTCATCTCCTTCCCATTCACAAAGATGGAGTCACAGCTATCAGAGACCTGTGGGAGTGAGAGAAATCTCAAGATGCATTATGGGTGGCAGGGCAGAGAACAGCAGGGATGGGGGAGGTGGGTAGATGCTCAGGTTCATGCCAGAGAACCAACCCTCATTTATTAGCCTCCAAGACAACACTAATAATATGAACTGTACACACAGTAATTTGTGTGTTCTAATTAGTAGCAAACAGTGATAAATGGACCCAAGGGAAAGCATTCTGCATTGCTCAATCCAGATGAGGAAAACTACAAAAAATAATTGAACAGAGTTACATAACCACTTCTGAGTTTCCACCACCTCTTCCCTGGCCCCTCCACAACTCTCCTCTACTACCCAAATGTCAGATGTATTCAACCTCACATGAATCAAACTTCAGGTACATCAATTTCTATGCCTGCGACATTTTTTTTAAAAAAATGCATAAAAGATGGCCATATATTATAAACAAATTACTTTGTTCTCAGCCATAAACAGGATGGGGAGGGAGTGGAAATAGGGGGACAGACCCAGGAACTGTGGAGGTTTATGATAAATTAGGATCTTTGGAAGTAGAGTACTAAGGAGATAAATACCAAGCCTGGACATAATTATTTTCAGACATTTAAGCTGTAATCTGAGAGCATACAAGTGAGGAAGTAAGACTTCTCTTAGGGCTACCAGCTTTAGCTCCAGAAGGCAGTGTGGAAGGAATGGGGGAATTTGAAACCAAAGGACCTGGGTTCAAATTCTGGCTCTGCCAATTCCTACCTGTGTGACCTCGGACAAATCATTTCATTTCTTTAGGTCTGTTTCTGCATAGGTCAAATGAGAGGTGATTCCTTTTAGCTCTAAGTCTATGACCCTAAGGTTTTTGCTAAAAGAGTGTCCAGAAGACAGCAAATGGGATGGACAATGTCCTATAGTCCAGCCCACAGCTCTCCATTTTCCCCACAATAAAAGCATGGAATACTTTGTTAAATGCTTCATTAAAAATCTAAGTAAATTCTATGTACGATGCTGCTTTGATTTACCAATAATCCTTAATCCCAAAAGGCCAGCATAATACATTCTGGATGCAGCCACCATGCTAGCTCCTGGTGAGTCCCTCTGTGTATCCTCCCTGGCTTCTCCAGCCAGAAGCTAAGCAGCCCTCCTTGGAATTCTTCTAGCAACTTATTATTACCTCTCTCTCGGGCTTCCATACTCCTCTTTGTAATTTTTTAGAATTGAAAATTTTCACTTAAAATAATGGCTCACATTGATAATAATGTTTTAACACTTGCCAAGCACTTTACATACAGTATCCTATTTGGGCCTCACAATAACTCTAGGAGGTGGGTGCTATTATTATCCCCATTTGGCAGATGAAAAAATTGAGGCTAAATGATTATATTACATCATCATCATCACTAGCATTTACATGGCACTTCAAGGTTTTCTAAGCACTTTATAGACTTTACCTTATTCGATTTTCACCACAATACTGGGAGGTAGTTGTTATTATTATTCCCATCTTGCAGATGAAGAATTTGAGGCTAAAAGAAATTATGTGACACACACACACCCCCCACCACTGTGCAAAGTGCTTTACAAATACCATTCCATTTGTTCCTCACAGAAACCCTGAGATAGGTATTATTATTATTATTATTATTATTATTATGCCCATTTTACAGTCAAGAAAACTGAAGCAAACCAGAGGTTAAGTGACTTTCCCAAGGTCACATAGCTAGTAAGTGTTTGCAGATGAATTTTAATTCAGGTCTTCCTGACTCCAGTCTCAGGATTCCATCCACCATGTCACCAAACTGCTCCTAAGAAAGATCAGACTTATGAACAGAATTAGGAACAGTGGGCTGAAGGCAAAAAGAGGCAGATTTAAGTGTGCTGGCAAATTTTCAAATAATTACTGCTATTTAAAAGTAGAAGAAATTGACTGTGGGACTAAGATGGTAATGAGTTACCCCTCCATAAAGGTATTAAAACAAAGTCTGGATGACCACTTTGGAATGCCATAGACCAGCCCTTTGCTCAGGTCAGGGACGGACTAGATGGTATTCAATGTGCCTTCTAACACTAAGATTCTGTGAAATGGGCATGTTCAGTTTAGGGAAGAGAAGATTCAGAAGAAGAGGATTTAAGACATGAGAGTTGTCATCTAGTATCAGAATGCCTGTCATGTGAAAGGATTAACCTTTTTTCTTGGCCTCACTGGCCAGACACAGGAGAAATGAGTGGAAATTTCAAAGCAGTAAATCGAGGCATGAGAGGAAGGAAAGTTTTCTAACAATGAGAGTCATCCAAATTAGGGCTATCCAGGGCAATCCTTAAATTGTATGACTCTGTGACCTTCCAAGTTCTAAATGGGAGATGCCCTCCCAGGTCATGATCAACCAGTGGAAATTAATTATGATTTCCCAGAGGAAATTGTGTCAGTATTAACAGGCATATATGAGGGTAAAAAAAATAATACTGCCCCCCCAACCAGCTTTCATATCAGTATCTCACCAGGGGATAGAAGAAAAGACAAAGGGAAAAATAATTAACAGGAAGCTTGAAACTGACCCTGAGCCCTCTGAGCCACCAATATCACAAATGAGGAGGAATATTTTAAAAACCTTTGTCATCCCCACTTCACAATGTATCACTGAATGTCTTTAGGAATCTTGGGGCACATTAATCAAGGCTGTTCATTAATAGGAAGAACAGCTGAAATGATATATTACAACAAGCCTATCTCAAGAATCCACAGAAACCTATCTAGGCAGCCTGAGGCAGAATGGTAAAGACAGAGAGCTTGACTTCAGAGATGCTTCCTTCTCTCTGGTTCCAAGAGGTAGAAGACAGGAAGGAGAACATTCTAGGTATGAGACGGTCTGGGTAAAAGAAGGATTGTCCTGAATAAGGAGCAGATGAGGAAAACCAAATCCTTCCTTCCCCTGAAAAGGTCACAGGATCATTGATTTGATTTAGAGCCAAAAGGGACGTCATGGGATAGCTAGTCCAACCCCTTCCTTTTACAGATAAGGAAACAGAGGACTGGAGAGAGTAAGTGACTTACCCAACATCACACTAGTTGTAAAGCATCATGGGGGGACTTGAAATCAGGTCCTCTGCCTCCAGAAACAATGCTCTTTCTACCACACTATGTGTTCTCATGC
The DNA here is from genome assembly GCF_028583685.1 of Petaurus breviceps papuanus. Taxonomy (NCBI): domain Eukaryota; kingdom Metazoa; phylum Chordata; class Mammalia; order Diprotodontia; family Petauridae; genus Petaurus; species Petaurus breviceps. The sequence goes on along the minus strand of NW_027185573.1, from coordinate 1,682,484 downwards.
GGAAAACTGGGCACAGAATGGTGATTAAGATTTCACACAAGGTTGTTATGTCCTCCAATTTTGCTTAATTGTTATGAAGGTATGTGGGGAAGGGTGAAGAGAAGAATTTTATTCAGAAATTTAAAAATAAAAATAATATATCAATCTAATATCCCAATCCCTAAGGTTTTGCCCTCTGCTCATTCATCTGAGAAAGATTCTCTCTATATTTTTCCATGAAGATCTCTGGAAACTGAGGTCTGAACCAAAGGACAGACTAGTGAAGGTATAATTCTAAAGTCAGTTAATTCTGGAAAGCACTTCCCAAACCTTAAAAGGTTACACAAGTGTAAGTTATTACTACTCTTTTGCTTCTCCCTCTTCCTCTTTCTCCTACAATAGAAATAATGCTGACCTCAAAGTTAGGAGACTCAGATTCGCTGTTCCTAACCTTGTGACAAATCACTTTCTCCCCTCTGAGTCTCAGTATCCTCTTCAAAGATAGAGGAGATAAGGTATATCTGCTTGACTCTAGAAAGCAGAACTGAGGCAAAGGGGAGAAGTTACAAAGAGGAAAAAATTTGCCTTGGTGTAAGGAAAAACTTCAAAATGCTTCAATAGAGTCTGGATGACCATTTGCCAGATGTGTGTCTTGGGGAACTCTTGGTCAAGCCTTGGTTGTGGGTTGAACTAGATGGATTCTTGGATCCTTGTAAACTTAGACATTCTAACGCCTTTCTTGGCTTGACTTCAGCTACATCCAAGGGTATCTCCAGAAAGGGGAGGATCAAGTCTCATCTAAACTTGGCATTTATCCAGCAGCACACAGTAGGAACTTCATAAAATGTTTGTAGTTTGTTGCATCTGAGAAACTATTGGACTAGAATAAGCTCTAAAATTCTATTCTCCTATGTGATCATGGTGTGAAGGTGACCCTGGAGTTTCCAATGTCAGGGCAGGCAAGCTTTGAAAGGTCTTTTCAGCCTGGAAAGTTTCCAAATACAGGTTCAGAAATGGATTATAAAATCAGTGCTCTTTCTAATCTACCAAATCGCCTCTCTAAACCCAGATCCTCTGACAACGCTTCTACAGTGTGTTCTGTCTCTCTCTCTCTCTCTCTCTCTCTCTCTCTCTCTCTCTCTCTCTCTCTCTCTCTCTCTCTTTCTCTCTCTCTCTCTCTCTCTCCCTCCCTCCCTTCCCCTCTTCCCTCCTTCCTCTCTCCATTTCTCTTCTTCCTTTTCTCTCTCTTCTTCCCTTTCCTCTTTCCTCTCTCCCTCCTCACTCTCCCCTCCATATGTATACATATAGATGTGACATATAAATGTATAATATATATCCCTTTGCATATAAATGTAAGGGATTAGTTTTAGTATTCCCACCTAGCAGAGGAGTGGCAATCTGTACAGGCAGAGAGAATAGACATGCCAAGGAAATGCTTGAAATACTGAAGTACAAGAACAACAGCTTTAGGACAGAACTAAACCCAGGCTCAATAATCCCCAACCACATAATCCTCTCATCAGGGTTTGCCTCTGCACCAGATTTCTGCTAAATATCTTAAGACTTTCCTGTGGGATTTTCAAAATGTTACAGGGTCATTTTGACTGCCCTTTGCACAAAGTAAACCAGAAGGCGGCTGCTGGTCAGGCTCTCTGCCATCCCAGTATTTGTTCACTGGCTGAAACGCTCACTAATCTCAGACCTTTACTTGGCGATCAAGAGCCAAGATCAAGGGTGAAACCCAGCCTTGGGCTTCTTCAAGTGACCTGTAAAACAGGTAAAGCTTGAGTCACAGCTCTGCCTTGGCAGAAAAGAGATTTGATGGAGATCAAGAAAAGTTTAGGATGTGCTGTAGGCAATGACAGAAAAGCTTTAGGATGATTTTCCCTCTGCCTTTTTTTGTTGCTATGAATATTCAGGCCCCAGCACCCAAGAGGCAGCAGAAAGCAGCCCCAAAGCTCTTCTAGATTCTATGGGCCATGATCTCCTTGGGGGGCCTCTTCCCCAATTTAGTTGCAGCTCCAGTGTAAGCCTGACAGCCTCTCTGGTTAAGGGTCCCAAGGGCTTGCTGCAGACAACCCCTCCTTAGCCTCACAGCCTAGCTCTCTAAGCTCCTTATTTAGCTGGGAGACTTTAAAGATTTATAATTCATTCTATCAGGTGGTGTGCTCCCTCTACCAATACAAAGCATAATACCACCACACTTCAATAGATTATTCCAGGAGCTGTTAGGGTCAGGATAAAAACAACCGTTACCTATCTCCTCAGGAGGCGTCTCTCTCTACTCAGTTGGGTTGATTCTAAAGGGACAGTCATATCCTCAAACCTTGGGACCATAAGTGGTTCAGTTCTTAACCCTTCTTTCCTACTCAGGCCCTGCAGGGAATTCCAATACAACAGACATTCCTTGAGTGCAGGGATTTCTTCAGTTTGCATCTCTGTACATCCTCTGACACATACAGGTTGTATGGTCCTGGGTAAGTCACTTTATCCTTAATCTCTCGATGTCCTAGATCACTCTTTAAAACTAAATTGTGGAGATTGTGTTGAACTACATTGGAAGAAGGAATTACTTCATCTGAGGATCTTTTATACCAATGAAATAACACAGTTCAATACCTATCCTTATTACCAAAGCCTAGCACATAGTAGGTATATAATAAATTCATGTTAAATTGTTTCTCACTTGATAGGTGCTGCCAGAAATTCTACTTACTTGGTTAGTCTTCAAAAACACAAGCTTACCTCAGTGACCCTTGTTTACATAAACTTTGCTAGTCTCAGTTTCTTCCTCTGAAAAATGAGGGAATTCTTAACTTTTTATGTGCCATGGACTCCCTTTGGCTGTCAATCTGGTAAAAATTATAGACCCCTTCTCAGAATAATATTTTTAAATACACAAAATTTTTTTAAAAGCATATGCTCACAAAGGAAACCAATTATATTGCAATGCAGGTATCAAAATAATAACAACAACAGAAACCAGATTAAGGACCCCTGGACTAGATAGTCATTAAGGGTCATTCTTGCCTTAAATGTATGAGTCTATGAGGCATCAGAGTTGCATTTTTCTGGAGGATAAGTGGGATATTAGATTCAAATTTATTATCAGTAGCTGGGATGTAGATTTAGAATAAAGGAACTTAAAAGACACATTGTTTTACTTTTCATTTTAAAAGCATTTTTCTGGACATCTTAGAGCCACCAATAAACCTCTTCTATGAAACTACCGGACTCCAGTCCCTCAAATGTATTTAATTACTCCCAACCATTTGTAGGATGAAGTTTGTCTCAGATGCAAGACCCTCATCATTCTGCAGTTGACTTCAGTTGGTAAATGTATATCCCCTTGTTATTCCAGCACACCAAAGGGATTCCAAATAAGATGGAATTCCTCAAAAATGGTACCTACACTCTCACTCACCTACCTTTTCACCCATTCTGTATAATGCCAACCTCTGACTCACTAAGGCCTAGCCTACCTTCAAGGTCCTGCCTTCTCCATAAAGTCAACTCCTTTCTCTGGGTTCCTATAGGTTTACTGACCTGTCTATACCAATCACTTTCCACCATCCAAGTACCTTCACATAATCTCAGAATTTCCAATTTGTAAGGGACCTCAGAGACTAGCAAATCCGACCCAGACCTAAACATGGATCCTCTTTACAACATCTTCCAAAATTGTCAATTAGTCTTGATTCTGAGACCACTAGTGAGGGGGAACAGATGAAAAAGCATGGACTGGGTTCAGATTCTGCCTCGGAAGCTTACCACTATGTGAATTTGGGGCAAGTCACTTTAGTCAGACAATCAGCAAGCATTTATTAAGCAATGAATATTAAGCAATCTAGAAAAGGAAATGTCAAACCACTCCAGTACCTTTACCAAGAAAACCCCAAATGAGATCGTGGAGAGTCAGACATGACAGAAATAACTCAATGACAAAAGAGGGGAGTAAAATATAAGACTGCAATAGTAGGAAGGGTGCAAGTTGTGAAGGACTTTAAATGCCAAACAAAGGATTTTATATTTGATGCTGGAGGTGAGAGGGAAAACACCGGGGCCTCACTTTTCTCTGAAGTAAAAAGAGGGCAGTTGGACTAGATGACCTCTGAGGTCCCTTCCAATTTTACCTCACTCCATGATCCCATGACACATAAAGAAAGTCATGTCCATCTCTAACATCCAAGATCTTATGACCTCATTGAAATACTTTTTGGACAGCTCCCCTCTAAGATCCAAGCTCCTCTGACCTCATTGGGATTCCCTTTTGGACAGTTCTCATGATTATAAGATTTTTTGTCTTTGACTTTATTTTTCTTACACCATGCTCTGAACTCCTAACTTATTAAGACTTATTCTTATCACTCAGCACCATTCATATACCTTCACAGAGTCAGAGAATCACAGAATGTCAGAATCAGAAGGGCCCCTGTGACCACCCAGTTCAATGTCCCATTCCTTCAATTAGACAGAGTTAACCAATTTGATATTTACTTTAAATGTAAGTGGGTTGTAATTAACCTTTCATGACTTTAGAATAGGTGAGTAATGCCAATTTCTACAAATAGACCCTTTTAAAAGGCACTAAGAATATATTTTGAGCAACATGATATCAATATACATATGCCCTCAGAACAGCAAAATCAGTCACTCAATCAACCTTCCTGATGTCTGGTCCACATCAGGTGGGAGGGAGGTGGAACTTCCCAACAATCCAAAATGCAGTGGTTACTTGAGGATACAGTGGGCTCCCCCTCAAGGGAGGTCTCCCGGTGAAAGCTGGATGTTCTTAAGCCATGGGTTAGTCTGGATGGCCTCTTAGGTTCTTTCCAACTATGATACCTTGTGACAACAAGTATGGAACTATCCCTGTATTATTAGGAAACTTAGTAATGCCTGCAAATGTCATGTAAGCGGCATCTTTGGGGAGGGGGTGGTAGGGAGGATACTATATTTATGTCAGTCATGTTAGAGTTAGGGATAGAGACTAGACATGTGATTTCATTAGTGTAAGGAATTCCCAGGGGAGGAAATTCCCCCTCCCAATGCAGATTGGTGCCTTTTCTGCAACTTACAACTAAATAGACTAAGAGGGTAAGGGGATTGGACTAGACCAGAGTCACACAGCATATGTCCAAGGAAGGACTGAACTTGAATCCAGGTTTCCTTGATTTGGAGGACAAGTCTCTATCCACTAAACCATGAGACCTTTCATTGAGTTGTATTACTCAGAAGTAATGAGAGCAATGAGGAGCCTGTAGAAAGGAAGGATCTCAGGTTTGCTTGACAAATAAAAGGCAACACAGAAGTTTCCTAAAACTTCTTTTGACGTGTGCTGTTATTTAGAATTGTTTGGATGGTACTATCATGCTGTTTTCCTATGATGAAGTGCTCAGAAATTCCTCCCTGGAAATCCACTCTGTGTTCCTGCCTTCTCCTTCGCTTTATACCATATAAGGCCAAGTGGGGAGGGGGGGGTATTTTCTTGAGATGATGAGGAAACCCCTCAGTCAATCAGAGGACTTGTCTGTATTTTGGCATCCTGTGGAAGCTTCCTTATCAGAGTTCTGCCATTTTTCTTCTTAATAATGGAAAGTGTGAAGATCTTTTTCCTGAGGGAGACCTGGAGGCACTCTGCCCTTGGGGCAGCACCCCTATCTTACTGCCTTTCATTTCCACTTGTACATTGATCTACCTGCCCTGTCCTGACCCCAATAATTATGAATCTAGGGTGTGGGGTGATATTAAGTTGTTTGAACTACTGACCCTGAACCGGCACTAAACTGCCCATAGTGATAAAAGGACTATTGGCCAATATCAGCTTTTGGATAGCCTATTAATAAATCTCTTTTCACTCTATATCCTTAATTAAGAACTAACTACCTCTTCTATCAAAGCGGCTAACTCTGGCTGTAATGGAAAGGCAGAATTTGTCATCAGATCATAGATCAAGACCTGGAAGGGACCTCTGAGGCCATCCAACTCAACCCCCTCATTTACAGATGAGAAAACTGAGGCCCAAGAAGATTAAGAGTTTTGCTGGAGATCACACAGTAGTAATCATCCAAGGGAGGATGTGAATACAGTGCCTCTGATTTAAGAGTGATGACCTCCTACGAATAAAAAGAGCACTAAATTTGGACTCAGATTACCTAGATTCACCTTTTGACCCCATCACTTACTACTTGTGTAACCTTGGGTAAGTCACTTAGCCTTTCTAGGACTCAGTTTCCCCATCTATAAAATGAGGTAGAGATGGACTTTGATGACCTCTGAACTCCCTTCTAGCTACAAAGCAAAGGTGTCAAAAAGATGACCTACAGTACTCTCCCAGCTTGGCCTCAACCAGATTAAAATACATTTGGAAAATATTTAACAAGAAAAATAAAAATACAGTAAAATACAGATGGTGTTAATAGGTGATTTTCTGAATTAACATGCAGCCCCCATGTACTATTTAGTGGTCCCTGTTTCTATCTGAGTTTAACATCACTGCTCTCAAAGTTTATTTAGTTACTTCCAACATTTTTTAATTAGAACTGAAGTATTGACTGGGTTGTCAGTTGATTGTACAGGTAAATATTCCACAAGCTGTCATTTAATTTAATTCACTAAGGGGTTTGGTTTTAAAATAGGAATTTGTATTTTCTGGCTCTAAGAAATAAGAGGCTTATAAATGCACCAAGAATCAACTGGTCCACAACAACCATTTAGTAAGCTCCTACAATCTGTTGAGCACTGTCCGAGGTGCTGGAGCTATAACATCAAAAGTCAAATAGTGTCTGCCCTCAAGGAGCTTGCAATCTAGTCCGGGGATTCAGTATATACAAAGAGTTTTGCAAACTTCAAAAGGCTACGTGATCGTTAGCCATTATAATTATTATTGTTGCTGTTGTTTTTATGTTGTTCAGTCATGCCCTGACTCTTTGTGACCTCAATTAGGTTTTCCTTGGCAGAGATACAGATGAAGAAACTGAGGAAAACAGAGTTAAATCACTTGTTCAGGGTTATGAGTATCTGAGGCTGGATTTGAACTCAGGTCTTCCAACTCCAGGCCTAGCACTCTAGCCACGGAGCCACCTAGTTGCCTTTAGGCAAACAGATTTTAAGTGACTTGCCCGAGTTCACGCAGCTAGTAAGTGCCTGAGGCCAAATTTGAATTGAGGCAGATGAGTCTTCCTTACTCTAAGGCCAACACTCAATCCACTGAGACACTGTCAAGTATGGTGGCATCACTTGGGACCCCTGAAGAAGCTGAAATTACTGGATCATTTGAACTCAGAATTTCTTATTCCTTTAAATCCAGATGGGGCTCCAGGAGCAAAAGGCCAGTAGGCTATGTAAGGAGTGGTGAACTGGCAGCCCAGGTCAGTAAAACAGGTCCAAGTTTCCAGGTCATTCAATATCAGAATCAGAACCCTGGGGTGGCCACTGAACTTCCAGCCTAGGGAAAATAGGGAAACTCAATCCCGAATACAAAACAAAACAAAATTAGTATATGTGACTGTTGTTGAGTCATACCCAACTGCTGTGACCCCATTTAGGGTTTTCTTGGCAAAGATACTGGTTTTCCCATTTCCTTCTCCAGTTCATCTTACAAATGAGGAAACTGAGGCATATAGGGTGAAGTGATTTGCACAAAGTTATATAGCTGGTAAATGTCTGAGGCCAAATCTGAATCTATCCACCGAACTACCTATTCTTTTTCACTCATTTTAGGTTATATATGATCCTTTACGACACTATTTGGAGTCTTCTTGGCAGACATACTGGAGTGATTTGCCATTTCCCTCTCCAACTCATTTTACAGATGAAGAAACTGAGACAAACAGGGTTAAGTGACTTGCCCAGGGTCACACAGCTAGGAAGTGTCTGAAACCAAATTTAAATTCAAGTCTTCCTGACTCCATGGCCCATGCTCTATCCACTTTGCCTGCCTACCTGCCAAAAATGATTATATAGAAATAATATAAAATAGTGATAAGATTATTTGGAGGAGACTACTGTCAGTTGACGAGGATAAGGAGGGATTTTCACAAGGTAGTATTTGAGCTGATCCTTGAAAAACACTCTACCGTATGGATGGTAAAGGAGGGGGGAAAGTGCATTTTAGGTATGGGACACAGCAAAGAATGGGCAGATGGAATGCCACAGATGAAGAACAGTAAAGAGGCCAGTTTCACTGATGCATGAAGGGGAGTAATGTCTAAAAAATATGGAAAGGTTGGCAGGGACCTACATGAAGTCTTGAAACATCAGAGGAAAAACCTGGTTTCTGCCAACAGGCCCAGAAAGGGGGTCCTCTAAAGAGGATTCTGTCCTTTTGTTGAAAGGAGTTGGTATAACAGCAAGGTAAACTACTTCATGAGGAGACCAATTTGTCCTCCTTCGGCCTCTTCTGTCTCCATCTATCTCCCCGAGAACATCCTCCCGCCACAAAAAGAACCTGTAACAGTCATTTCGAAATCAGACGGTTTCTGGGCAAGTGCGAGATATGTGGCGTTACTTTAACCTTTGTGATATTCTGTAAAGCAGCCACGCTTCTCCCATCCTCTCCCAGGCTGTTGTGATTTTTAAAAGGGAGGAGAGAAATGACCATCCAAGCAAATTACAGCCCGCCGTAAAGGTCATACTCACACAGCGTGTAGCTGTCTCTTCAAGCATGTTGGAGGGATTTAAAACCTCATTATTGTGTCTGGGATTGTAAAGAGAACAATCGGAAAAGGATTTTAACGAGGGCAGCAAGTAGAATGGATGACCATTTCCTAGTTATCTTAAAAACCGTAATTCTGGGGATGCTTTCTTGGTGCCAAACCTGACTGCCTTCCCTTTGGTGTAGATCAGAGCTGAGCATGGCCAGCCCGTTTGGAAAACCCCTGGCCTTTTTTTCAGGAGAGTTCCATTTGTGTAATTGATGAGAGAGATCCAACAGGTACACTGCTCTGGGCTAGAACAGCCCCTGGAGAAGGAGGTCCATAGGATCATAAAGCTAGGGACAGAAGGGACCTCAAAGGCCATGAGCCCAACCCTCTCATTTTACCAAAGTGGAAATGGAGGCCCCCTGGAAGTTAAGTACTTGGCCTAAGGTCACTCAGGTAGGAAAAGACAGAGCCAGAATTCACTCATTTGAGTACAAATTCACTGCACCAGACCAATCTCTAACCCACCCATGAGATTGTATACTGCTTGAGAGTAGGGACTGTCTTTTGCTTTTCTCTATACCCCTAGTGGTTAGTACAGGGCCTCACACATAGCAGGAGCTTAAAAACTGTTGATTGACTATAGTATACACATTGACATAGAGAAGAAAATAAATGAAGTGCATGAATAATATTGAAATACAGGTCACAGAAATTCGATCTTCTCTGCTCTTTGGCCCATCTCTTTTGGATCTGGCCTTTCCACTTAATACATGTGTGATTTCTGGCAATCAATCCACCAATTAACCAACAAACATTTATCAAGCACCTACTATGTGTTAGACACTGGGGATACAAAGATAAAACTCAAAGTCCCTGTTCTCTAGGAGTTTACATTCTACTCACAAGTCACTTCATCAGTCTGGGCCTCAGTTTCCTCATCTGTGAAATTAATCTCCTTTGAGATCTAAATCCATGATCCTACCATATATTTCTTGGTTTTTCTCTTTTCTACTATAATCTGTGGCCCAGGGCCTCCAAAAGACTGGTCTAGGGTTCAAACCTAGAGGCTGACCCAAAAAGGTCATTTCCTATCTTTGGCCCATGACCCTCACCCAAGAACTTTATCCTAAGGAAATCGCCAAAATGAAGCTTAGGGATGGTGCATGTCTAGGTTTCTCAAAATGTGGCTAACAGGATCCTCAACAGGTACTCAATGTACAAAATGGATGTCAAGGTATGAGTTAATCTTCATTCCACCCACCACAGTACATGCAAAAGATTCACAGGAAGTCCAGAACAAATTCAGAAACAGAGAGCTCTCAAGTAGCCCCTTAGACATGGTAGACATTCCTTAGAAGGTCAACACACTTTGCAGAGCTACTGAACCAACAACTGCTTTGCCTAAATTGGACCTGCACGGTCTAAATAATTTGCACCGATAGCAAGGACCTGTCTCTTCCTGTCCCATTCCCCAGTGCAGGTGTTTAGTCCTGCAGGTTCTGAATGGTACTATCCTCTTCCTTGTCCAAGGATATATCTTCTCCCCCTAGGTGATCAGTGCCCAAAGGAATGGAGGCAGGAAGTCTCAATATTTTGGACACTCCCAACTTTATCTACACTCTGACTTGAGATTACTGCCAAGGCTTAGGAAATACCCTTAGGATCTCTTTTCTCAGCCTATCCTGTAAGCTCTTCAAGTCTAAATACCACTGCTGTGTACCTCTGAAGAATTCTATGGATGCCCCCGATACCAGTACATCTTGGGCATGGGAATTCCATTCTCAGAACACTAGTCTCTGATCTGTGCTGAGAAAAAAAAAAGCTGAAGGCAGACAATAATTTAGGTCCAGGAACTCTGGTCACCTGAGTTAGCATATGGAGCTTTCCATGTGCGCAATCAACTAATAAATATCTAAGTGCCTACTATGTGCCAGATACTGTACTAAGTACTATGGATAAAAAAGAGGCAAAACACAGTAGCTGCTCTCAAGGAGCTTACAGTCTAGCGGAAAGTCACTATTACTGTTCCTAGGCATTGAGAGGAGGAGGAGAAGGAGGAGGAGAGAAAGCCCCTCCTTCACACCTGCTGTACTCCAATATGGGAGGCCTCAAGGGAGAGCAGTTTCATTTTAAAAGGGCACCAAGCCATTTTACAGATTGCTTTTATAGACCAAGAAGATGAGCTTCTCATCTCTCCTCCCAGTCACTAATCAATGAATCAACAAGTATTTACAAGTGCTTACTCTGCCAAGGCCAGATAAACAAAGCCATCCCTGGCCTTCAAGGACCTTACACACTAATGAGGAAAACATGTACGTGCATGTGTGTATACACATACATACATACACATGATATACACATACATATATACCTAGACATATATACAGAATATATACAATATGGATACAAAATCATTTGGGGAGAAAGAAGAATAATTATTTATATAGCACTTACTATGTGCCAGGTGCTTTAAAAATATTATTTCATCTGATCTTTCCAACAGCTCTGCAAGGTAGGTGTTGGCATTACAGCCACTTGTTGAGTAAACTGAGGCACACGGTGGTCAACTGACTAGCTCGTGAGCATCTATGTGTGGATTTGAATTCAGGTCTTCCCTACTCCAGACCCTGCTTTCTATTTCTATGTGTCACCTAGCTATCTCTGAGGAGGGCAGTAGCAGCTGAAGTGACCAATCTATCTTCTTGAAGACAGTCCCAGACACTGGGAACCAATCAGAGAGGTTCCCTGAATTCTCTCAGTAAGGGGCTAGAAGAAATGTCTACTCCCATGGGAGGTGCTCTTCAGACAAAGACCCACATCTGTCTTGCAATCCACTCAAGATGAATAGAGGATTTTCTAAACCAACTGGGTACCCTGATCCACAGCCACCTCCCCTTACACTACTATTAATTCTGACTAATCTACTCCTTGTTATTCATTAATATTTTGCTTCTGTTTGGTCTACACATGTTTCTTGGCCACTGATTTTTTTTTCTCTCTCTCTAAAGTAAACTTTGAACAACTTTCTGTCACACATCACAACTGCCTGAGAAATGGTTTGCGGAATCAGGGAAGCTTTTCTATGCATAAAGAATTCAAACTTAAGAAATTGTCACCCATGACAGGTATATCTCTTGAGGCTGCATGTCTTGATGCTGACCCACTGGCACCTCAAACTCAACATGGCTAGAAGTGAACTCATCACCTTGCCTCTGAAAGCTGCATCTCCTTCTTACTTGCCCATTTCTGCTCAGGGCACCATCATCCCCCCCAATCACCCAGCCAAGCTTGACACCTCAGAGTCATCTTTGACCCTTTCCGTTTCTCATTCCATCCCCAGATCCAATTTGTGGCCAAGTTCTGCCAATTCTATTTCTATGGCATCACTTTATCCCATGCTTTTGCTTCCATGATCGTTCACTACCTTAGTTCATCCCCTCATCTCCTTTCACATGGGGGCTATGTTTAAAATCTCCTCATTTCTGCCTGCAGCCTTTTCCCTCTATAACATACTCTTTACTCAGTCGCCAAAATAATTGCCCTAATGTTTGAGTTTGACCATATATTACTGGTACAAACTGAAATTCTTCAGTGGCTCCCTATTGCCTCTAAAATAAAAATGCCAGCGAAGTAGACTGACAATCAAATCTAATCACAAGCTAACTTCAACATCACTTTCCAGGCTTATTTCACATCACTCCCTTTACTGCTCTTCACAAGCTCTACGTTCCTGCCTCACTAAGCTTTTAGTGAATCTCTAATCTCAGCAGGCTACTCCCCATTTCTGCACAAGTTTTCTCTTTAGCGAGGCAGCTGGGGTGGCATTGAAGAAAGAATGAGGGATTTGGAGTCAGAAAACCCATCCTGACTCAGATATGTAATAGCTGTGTGACCTTGAACATGCACTTTACCTTTCTCAGACTCACTTTTTTCATCTGTAAAATGGGGGAATTGAAAAAGATGATCTCTGAGGTCCTTTCCAGTTCAGAATCAAAGCTCCTATGATTCCCATGACTGGTATTCCCTCCCTTCTCATTTCTTCCTCCCAGAATCCTTTTGCTTCAAGGCTCAATTCGAGTGCCCCCTTCTCCTTGAAGCTTTCCTGGATCCTCAAGGATGAAAATATTCCCTCCTCAAATTCTCTGAGAGTACTCTATCTAGATTTTGTGGTCCATGGAAAAACCTTGGGGGGGGAGGGATTCTATAACCTTGGATAGGAAAGAATTATACCTTTATTGCAATATGATTTGTTGGTACCCTTTGTAATCCTAAGTATTTTCTTTTATATATTTAGAAAGATCATTCTGAGAAGGGGTCCTTAGGTTTTACCAGTCTGCGTGAAGGGTTCAGGATACAAAAGAGGTAAAGAATTCTGGGTTCTAGATTTTTCCATCTGTTCACATCGTACCCTATCTTATATCATAATTCTCTGTGTATACCTTGTAACTGCACACATCCCCTCTGCACAACACTTCCCACCCCTACCCCATAGCATGTCAATCTTGTGAGAGTAAGGACTGAGTTTAGTGGTGTGTTTTTTTTTAATTCATCTCTGTATCCCCAGCACCCAGGACAATGGCACACATATATAAATCATCTATGGATTTTTGAGCTTGTGAATAACCTCTATGTCTATTGAAGGCAACAGAGGTCATTTAACTTGCCCGTGGTCCCATAGGCAGCCTAGCATACTGGAGAGAGGGCTGGACTTAGAGCTGGAAAAATATGGGTTCAAATACTGCCTCAGATATTAGGGCTTTCTGTATGACTAATCATTTAACCACTATGACCCTCAATTTTCTGCAAACTTCTTCAACCCTTCAAGTCTCACCCACCTGAAACACACACAGTAATTATAGTTAAATGCATAGGAAAAATTTCAGAACTTCTAAATGAATTAACACAAGAGAACTCCCATTTTCTGCAGCTCTGCTTGGTGTGAACAAGAAATTTACTGGTGTCTCCCCTTCCCCTTCTGCTTCCTTTTGTATATTATCTTCCTTCACTAGATTACTCACCTTCCCTGTTCAATTGTTTGTTTTGAAGGCACTGGGTTTTTCTCTTATGTTTCTGTCTGAAGAAGGCAGAAAACAGAGGGCATTATTACATGGGGTACCAGAACAGGTGAGTACATCAGTTCTGTAGGGTCAATTCTTTGCCCTAGAGGTTACTCAGGGTAGGAACTAACACAGGTGATACATATATTCCCCAACTTGTGGAGGCTGGGGCAGCTTTGCAGTCCAACTTTAAAGGTTAGTTTTCTCACCAGCAAAGAGGAAAAAGTCAGAACATGAGTGATGGGGGAGTATAAGGGAAAGCTGAAAAAATCAAGGATGTCAAGAGAGAAAAAAAGTAAAATAAAACTCAATAAAATCCTAGGCCACAAGAAGATAAATTGACAGAAAAGAACAAAAAATAGGAGGAAGGATAAATAAAACTTCCAAGAAAAAGCAATGTTCTCTTAGAAATTAGTATAAATATGAAAGAAAGTGTGATGATACTGCCTAATGATAAAGAAAGCAGACTCCTGGAGGCTTCCCAGAAAGCAGACTCCTGGAGGCTTCCCAGAAAGCATGGTATAACAAGAAATTCTACAATGATTCAAGGGATATGAAATTCACAAATGAAGAAATTGGGAATGAATAGAAGTCAGTAATTAAAATTCTCAATGTAGAATTAAGAAAACACAATAAACAGATTCTTCATTATGTAGAATCTCTCTAAAGAAGTGAAAGAGAAAAACAAAAGACTTGGAACAAAAAAAAATCAACCATTTAAATGGAGGAAAATTGCAGAAAAGAAGCAAAAGGTAACAATGTTAAAAACACATAAATTTTACGCAAACCAAGGTGACTGACCCTGAAGTCGGAATGCACACTGATAACATAAAGTTCATAGGTCTACTGGAACATGCCAAGACAAAAAGCCTGAATCCCATAATTGAGGAAATAATCCTAAGAAAATTGCCCAGAATTTCTGGATACAGACAGCAATGTAGCCATTGAGAGATTGCATAGGTGATCATAACAAAAATAAACTTACACTTCAAACTCCAAGGCATAGTTATTAAATTTAATAATTTATTTTGTAATATGCTTTTATTGATGCATTTTCTTTTTTTATGTCACCAGGGTTTCCCTCAGTATCCTCTAGGAGTAAGATCTTCAAATATGAAGGAAATAAAATTCAAATAATGCAAGATTACCCTGTAGTTAAGAGAAACTGCAGAAGGTAACGGAATAATGTATTACTAAAAGCAAAGGAGCTCAATCTTCAACTGAAAACCACATACACCGTAAACCTGAAGCAAATCATCAATGTAAAAAGATAGGTACTCAACAAGAAAGGGGCATTTAAGATATTATTATGGGGGGAAACATGTTGGGAGAAGAATATTTGACATGA